>NC_045611.1:57199248-57538415 GCF_009762305.2 Zalophus californianus | reverse complement strand
CTGGCTCCCGACCACGGGCACCGGCGTCGGGGTCACAGCCAGGCCGTCAGGGGTCATGGTGGGGAGAAGGGCGGTGGCTGGAATCTGACCCGCAGCTTCAAGAAGGGCAGCAGGATTAGACCGCAACAGGGCAATCCTCTACACCCCCCACCCAGTTCAGGGATCACCCACTGCACACCCGGAGAGCCACGGGAGGGCAGCTTCCCATGGACCAGCCCGATGGAGGTTCAACCCCACTCCGCCAAGGAGTCTCGCAGAATCTCCTCTGTGGTGATCGAAAAGGCAGAAACCAAGAAGCCCAGGACACAAACCTTATCCTGCCACCCCACACCACCCCCTGCCCCCGCCACATCAGAGTCTGCTCCCTCCACCACCCAGCACGCTCAGATCGTTAGCTAATGAAGCAGCAGCTGAAGCCTACCTTGCATGGCCTTGTACTGCATGGGGGTGATGTGCTCAAAGCCAGGTGGTGGTACGTCCCAGTATTTACGGACCTTCTTCTTCTTCTCGTGGCGGGGGGAACGACTGGGGGGAGGGAAGGGGAGAGCAGGGCAGGACGACCTCAGTCTGACCAAAGGTGGGCCTGCGAGCACCCCAGGCTCCCCTCAGCTCCCCACCAGGAGTGCAGCGCTCTCCAGGAGGGAGAGGATCTGGGTCAGGGCCGCACCCAGGCCTGGGGGAGGGTGCTGTTTTCAAGGCAAGTGGACTCTCTTCCCCAGTGCTTGGGCTAGGGCTGGACGAGGGCAGGGCAGGGTGCACGGGGGCGGGGGGGGGGGGGGGCAAAGGAAGTGGACATCAGGGTGGAAGGGGCAGGAAGAGAAGCTCACATCAATCCACCGTGCTCCTCTTTAGCGCCTCTGGTCAAAGGTTTGCTGGGGGGTGGGAGGGAAAGGTATGGGGAAGGGTGACTGGGGACCCTTGTCTTCCCCACACGCCACACCTCCCCAAGGGCACAGAGCCCCAGGGCTGGGGGCAAGCCCCCTCGGCCCTGCCATTCCCCCCAAACCCCCTACCCCAGGAAAGAGGAACTGAGGAAGGCAGAAAAGGCCACACAGACCACTTTCTACTTGGAGAAACTGAGATGAAAGGAGACAGGAAGACTTCAACCTACCCCGCCCTTCCTCACCTAAGGGGACAGAAAACGGAGAGGGCAGTCTACAGAGGAAAGAAGCATTAAAAGACCAGAAAGCAGTCAGGAATAGGAGATCCTGCCCCACTTCAAAAACCCCCTCTTCCCAGGAGGCAAAGCACAGGCCCCAAAAGACAATCCCATAGAGAACCACAGACAACGGAGAAAACAAGAAACCAGTCCTAAGAAACAGGGACTTGGAACGGGCCTCACGAAAGAAGAAACAGAGTCGAGTACCCTGACTCCAGACTCAACTCCAAGATAAACAACGTACTACCCCCGCCAACCCACCAGAAACTAAAAAAAAGTCCAGGAACAGGGTTTAAAAAAAAAAAAAAAAAAAAAACTGAACTCTAGACAAGGAGCGGACCCCCGCCCCCCAGATACACAGAGAGAAGCACACAAGATCTGAGTGCACCGATACCCCGTTCCCACCTGTGCCCAGCCGGGGGTCCCCAAGCCCTGGTACCTTCGTCGTCGCCTGTCCCGGGAGGCGCTCCGCTGGTCCCGGTTGCGCCGGTCCCGACTCCGGCTCCGGCGCTTGCGGTCCCGGCTTCGAGAGCGGCTGTGGCTGCGCTTCCGGTGCCGGTTCTCCTTGTCTCGCTCTGGGCCAGGGCGAGGGGAAGAAGAATGAGCTGAGGGAGGACACGGCCCAGCCCACCCACGGTGGTAGCCATGCCCCGAGCCCCAGGGAGACCACCCCCAAGGGAAAGGGACTCAGTGGAGGAGGGGAGAGAACAGGCTTCCTGGGTCCACAGGCGAGTCCAGGGGACCCTGGGGGACCGAGGGGACGGGTGCCGGTTACCTGAGGGGACAGGGCCTGGAAATGCCCCCGGGGTGTAAGATACCTGAGGATGCTCAGGAGGAGCTGGGGAGCCAGAGAAGACAGAGGAGGCTGGCTCCTGGTCCCCCTCGAGGGCTGAGGGGCCTGACCCCAGGGTCGTCCCTGAGAGGGGCAGGGCTAGAGGCTGGGGAATCAAGAGACCCAATGATGTTTTCCTGAATGAAGGAAACTGGCGACCCCTCAGGAAAGACCTCCTCAACCAGCTGGTACCCACAGCCCCACCATCAGGCCCCAGGGTCAGGTGCCAGGCAGGATCTGATATCCCCAGGAAGCCAGGACACCCAACAGTCCCTGCCCAACCAGGTGAAGAATGCAAGATGTCCTCCTCTAGGGAGGTGCCCCTTTCTGAATGTGGGCTGAAAGAGGGAGATACCTGGCCCTGCCTCAGGAGATAGAGGAGGAGCGTGCCCTGCCCACTACCCCTCGCAGGTTGGTATCCCAAACCACCCCATCCTGCCCACACTCCCTCAAAGCTAGTGACTGGGGTCCAGCCCTCAGTTGGGTCCCTCAACCCCCTCAATGGCCTTGGGGGTGGCGACTAGGAACGCAGCACAGCCTTGCCTGTAAAACCAGAAACCTCTGCTCAACAGACCTCTCGCCCTGGGAAGGAGGTGCAGACCAAACCACCAGCACCATGTCAAAGCGCATTTCCTTAGTCTTTAGTTCAAAACACCCCCCACTCCTCCACTACCCCGTGTCTATGGACAGAAGCAGGAAGAAGCAATTATGACAGGGTGTTAAAGTGAACTTCAGCCTCATGGGTTCTACTTTATCTCATGTTTTCTAGAACTTTAACCATGAAATTTCCGTAAATAAATCTCAATTCCAGAACCACTAAAACTCAAAAAACACGCACCTCAGAAAAGGAAAAAACAGAGGAAATACAAGAATGCTCCTAAAACCCACCTGTACTCAGTAGCCCCACTTGCCCTCAGTCCTTACTGTGCAGAAAAAACACTTCTACCCGCTCCAATAACAGAGAGAGAAACAGAGACACAAGAGGTCACGTAACTTGCCCACGGCAAAAACAAAAAGATGGTGAAAACTGAAAGTGCACCCTGTAATGTTAGCAAATACAGTTAGGCACTTTGGCACACTCCTTAACTTAGGACAAGCAGAACACTTAAGGGTCTGTCTAGAACCACTAGTTAACAATGTTATTAACTCTAGCAACCAAAAAAAACAGAAAATAAATCAGGGACTTGACGCAACGTGAAGTAGTAAGCAAACAGACAAGCATGGCGTTGGACAGAGCGCAGCTGTGGCCTGGAGCTTTGGTCCTCTGGCTCCATACTTGTGAGATGAGCAGGCGGTGAGCCAAGAACCTTCCCTGAGGCTAAGGCTCTGAAACAGACAAGCAAGCAGAGGGACCAACACAGAGGAGCAGACCTGCTGGGTGCCTGCCACCAGACGAGGAAATTAATCCTCTGGAGACACACGTGCCCTAGCCATAGGCTGAACCTCAGAGACCACCCCCAGAGAAAACACAGGCACGGCAACACGTGGACAGAGCTCCCAGCCTCCCAACACACACAGATTCCCGGACAAATAAAAACAGAAAAGGAACTTCAGTTGCTCAAAATGCTGTGGCCGCATTGTGGGACAGCTCCACCAACCCAGAAGTTCAGGCCAGGGCTGAGGGCCGGGCCTCCCAGTGTCAGGAAGAGCCAGACAACTTCTCTGCAAGCGCCTTGAGGAGCTCCGTCAGCCCCACCTGGCAGCCCGGCCCAGTGGAACCTGGCCTCGCACCAGCCAGACTCAGGGAGCGTTTCGCTCTTCTGCTTACTAACGGTGCGCAATCACGCAAAAACAGCCAAACCTCCCCTGAAACAAAGCTCCCACGTATCCCAAGTGTGTGAGGACGGGGAAGAACACCAGCTGAACGAAGACGTGCCTCTCCACGCGGTAGTGGGCACCACACTACGGATAATTAAAAAAAAAAAAAAAAAAGATGTATCGATTAGACACTTAGTGCGTACCAAGGCCCACGCCACGCAAACTCCCTATGTGTTACCCTGTGTGATTTCAGCTCTGCCTCTTACCGGCTGAAATCTAGACAAGTATTAAAATTTCCTGAGCCGGCTTCCTCCTCTGCAAAAGCAAGAAAATCATTTCAGCCTCACATGGCTCTTACGAGGATCCCCTTAGAAAAACCGCAAAGAGCTCAGCAAAGCGCCCAGCACTCGGCGAACACTAGTCTCATCGATCACTACGGTCCTCCTCAATTCCACAAACGCGGTGGCACAACAAGAATCCCTCTACGAACGGAAGACACGGACGCCGAAATCCTACAAACGCAACGAAGCAGGTGTTTGAACCGAGGAACGCCGGCCGCGCGGGCACTCAGGAAGAGGCCTCTTCCCCGCCGGGGCCGCTCTCCGTCCGCCGCCTGTCCTCCCGCCGACACGCCGCAGCCCCCACGCCCCTCGGCCCCAGCTTGGGGGGAACGCGCTTCCCGCGGCCCCGAGCCTCGGCTTCCTCCTGCCTGCGCAGTGCCGAGGCCGCGTCCACGCGCCCCGACGCCGGGACCGGACGAGCAGCCAACACTCCACGCTGCGGGCGTCGGGCTGCCACAACTCCCGCGTCACAAGGACGCACGCGTGTCCTCTCCCACGAGGGACACCGCGGCACGCTCGCTGCCCCGGGCCGGGGCCCCCCCCCCGACTGGCGCCCACGTGAAGGGGGCTCGCAACCGCCATTTTGGAACAAAGGGGGCGTGGAGACCCGGGCCGCGGGCCCGGCCGGAAGCGGAAGTGCCGGGACAGCGGGAAAGAAAACCAGCATTGCGGGACCTGATACACAAAAACCCTCCTTTCAGATTATTTAAAAAGCAGTTAAAAAAAAAAAAAAAGGGGGTGGGGAGTCCGCGAGGGAACACCCAGCCATCCCGCGAGTCCGCGCCGCCTCCGCCGCGGACCACGTGGGGCGCAGAACGGAGCGCGCCGCGCATGCGTCCGGGACCCGCGCCCGCCGCCCCCTCCCCTCCCCTCCCGCGCGCGGCGGCACGCCGGGTGGTCACGTGAGCGAGGCGCGCGCCGCGGAGCGGTGGGGGGGGCGCCGCGCGGCCCTGAAAGGAGGGGGAAGAGAGGGGGAAAATGGCGGGGGACACGGAGGGAGGCCAAGAGCCGCCCCGCCCGCCGCCCCGCGCCCCCGGCGCCCTCACCTTGCTTATTCTCGTTGAGCTGCCGCTCGAACTCGTCGAAGTCCGACATGCTGAGGCGGCCGCGTAAGGGCCCTGTGCAGCTCTGGCCTCGCCTTGCCGCCCGCCCGCTCCGGCCGCTTCGGCTACTTCCGCCGCTCGCTTCGGCTACTTCCGGCCGCCGCCGGCGCTCCGCCGCCTCCTACCTAATCAAGCCCCGGCCGCCCGCCCCGCCCCGGCTCCGCCCCTCTCCCCGCCCTCCCGCCCGCGAGGCGCCCCTCCCCCCCAGAGCCTAGCTCCAAATAGCGTCCGCTATTTCCCGGCCGTAGAAGGAATCGGGAGCGGCGGCTTCGGCTGCTTCCGAAAACACCCGAAGCGAGAATTTCACCGGCTTCCCAAGCAATCGTAACTTTTCGGAAACTAGCTCCTCAACGTTCGGGTGTTTCCGTAGGTCCGCGCGTTCCTCTACGCCCAGCCCCCTCAAGGGTTCGGCTTCTTCCGACAATTCAAACCGCCCCAGTCTTTGGCTGCTCCCGCAGATTCTGCCCGCTCTTCGCCGCCGGCCCTATCCAAGCAATCGGCTACTTCAGACAATCCTAACCGTCCCGGACTTCTGCGCTTTCTGAAGGTTTCCAGCCCTGGCTCTCGGCACCAGCCAGAGAATTAAACCCGATGCCAAGCTTCGGCTCTTTCCGGACAGTGCACTCACTCCTCCCCCGCCCGAGAACTTCGGCTCCTTCCGCCACCGCTTCGGGAAGGCCTCACTCACGGGGACAGCTTCGGCTTTTTCCGTCGGCGCTTCGGCTCCTTCCGGCTCCGGGAACCGAAAAGGGAGGGAGGACAGAGACGAGGTGGGTCAGGAGAAGGGATACAGAGAAAGGGCGGGGTCCCGGCTCTCTGCACCTGGCTCTCCGGGTGGGGAGAGCGGAGGGAAAAAAGGGCCGATCTCGCGGAGGGCCTAAGAAGGTTGCGCGAGACAAAAGCAGGCAGCGGGGTGAAGGGTGCGCGCGGCCGCTGCGGAGGTTGCCAGCGCGGCTTTGTGCGCCTGCGCAGAGTGGAAGAGAAAGGGGGGGGCGAGATCTGCTTCTGCGCCTGCGTAGAGGTCGGTCTGAGGCGAGGTTTCTCGCCGTGCGGGAGGCGAGCGCGTTCCAGAGGCCCCAGCACGCGTGCGCGAGACTTTCCCTTACTCTGGGAAAGGTAGTGAATTGCGGACCGTTAAGCACATCCGCCTTCTCCTGGTTGCTGTAGCAACCGCGTAAGCGCGCTCGCTCCCCTCCCGCAGCGCAGGCACAGCAGGCGACGTAGAGGGCACTTCCGGAAGACCAGTAATCCGGCAGCACCGCCTCCTAGCGGGCGGGCGTGGAAGCCTCCGCCCGGACGTGTCCCTTCCCCCCCCCCTTGGCGGTCGCTTCCGCTCGCGGTCATCGAGTCCCGTCTCCTGCCGCCCCGCCTGTAGTCGAGCTAGCCCCGCGGGCAGTGTTAACGCCTCTCTCCCGGAGCTCTCTGCCCCTCCGAGTTGCCTGGGGCACAACTGCTTCTCCCCCCGCCCCTGCCGCCGGGGGTGCTAATTACACCCTGTCTCCCCAAGCTCCGGCTCCCTGCCTGACCGCCCGCGCCGTGGAGCTCCCCGGTGCCCCCGTCACTGTCTCCGCGGCAACGGACATCCCCTCCAAGAAGAGGCCGGGCCTAGTTTATCCCAAATTTTATCGTCTCTCTTTAATTTAAATTCTCTGAATAATTTTTTCTCGTCCGAAGCTCCTGGCAGAGTGGGCCAGCCTGTCCTCGGGGCTGGGGGTAGAGACGGGGTATGTACAGTGCCTGGCCCCGCAGAGAGTCTCGCAGTGTCCCCAGGAGGGAGGGCCGGTGAGGGCAGAACGGTGCAGCTCGCGTGGGAGGGGTGCCAGTATTTGGGAAAGGGCAGAAACCGACCCCTGGGCGGTAGCTCTTGGGAGCCTGGCTATGTGGACGCCCCTCCCCAGGGAATGCGGAGGAAGGGGAGGGTGCTGGGGCCGTGAGAGGCAAGGAGGGGACCAGATCTACATACAAGGGACCCGGGGTGGGAGTGGGGATCTGCAGGAGCCGGAGAGGCACACGCAGAAACACCCCAGGCCCTCTGGAGGGGCACACCACTCATGCACACGCTCGCTCGGTGCCAGGAGGGGCACAGGAGGGGGGGAAGTGGGGGCCGACGGGCGCGTCCTGGGCCGGGTGGGCAGGATCACCGCTTGAAGCGGTAGGTGATGGGAAGCAGCAGCTTGCTCTTCTTGAGGGCCTGCACCTTCTTGAGGGTCTCGTCGTCCAGGGCCAGGAAGCAGCGGCGCGAGTACTCGAGCAGACGCTCCTTAGAGGGGTCGAACTCGCCCACCTCCGCCAGCTTCTCCGGGGCCACGATGAGCAGCTCCGCGATGGGCGTGGTCAGCGCCACCGTGTTGCGATCTACTCGGTGGTGCTCAAAGGCCCGAGACATGCTCTTCAACTTCTGGAAGGTGCCCAGGATCTTCTTGTAGCGGCAGAGGACGCCGTCTGCATCCTTCACTGCAGGGCCAGGGCGGGGCAGAGAGAGAGACACGAAGAACAGAGATGGACACGGGAGGCAGGGATGCGGCAAGGACAGGCAGGGAGCCCCATACAAGAAAAGCCAGGAGAACGACATGGAAACCCAGAGGACAGGTGGGTGAGGAGTCAAGAGGTGGTGGGAGACATGGACACAGAGTGAGACAAACGGAAAAATCAGAGAAGGCAGGCCCAGAGAGGAGGGGGGAGTTCCCAGCCCAGCTGAGCCTCACCCACTCCCCTTGTTACTAATGAGGAGCCTGAGGCTCGTGACAGACCCCAGAGGGCAAGGCTGCTGAGGGTGGACTGCAAAACTAAGACCACACATGGAGGCTGGGACAGACAACCAGGCTAGGGGAGAAGGGAGGGCCTCCTCGAAGGTCACAGCAAGACCCCAGCCCAGACCCCTTGAGCTCCCACCCCCTGCGTGTGCCTTGCTCACCCCGCTGCCTCTCCCGTGCCTTGGGCTTCCCAAAGCGCCTCCGGCCAGCACCTCCCTTCTGCTTCTGCCTCTTCCTCTCCATGGTACTGCCTTCTTCAGACGCTCCGCTGACCGAGGAGGCCGCTGACTCAGGGTCTGAGGCCTCGCCCCCAGCCCCACCCCGGCCATCCCCCTCAATCCGCCTGGGCCCAGGCTTCACCCGGCAGTGGTCCTCTGGAGAGACGGAGAGAAAGAGAGACCCGTACACGTGAACTTCCAGAACAGGAGGGAGGAGGAGGCAAGAGGCTGGCTGTAAGGACAGACACCACATCACACAGGTCCCCAGGAAAGGGGGGCCTCCACCAGGGCTGGAGCCCCCAAGGAGACCAACAGAAAATGTGGTGTAGATGTTGTAGTCCTCACCAAGATGGCTGAATACACACTGCACCTGGTTGGATGTGGGGGCAGAGATCACAGGTGGGGCACAGGTTCATGCTCTTCTGACTTCTAAACTTTATGGCAAGAGATCCGGGGGGAGGGCTGAGAGGAGCAAGACACGAGCAGACACCTAAGAGAGTCTGGGACTACAGGCTCCCCCGGCGGAGGAGAGAGTTTCTGGGGACTCAGCGGGACCTCCAGGAGAGGAGACTCTAAAAATCCGGGAAGCAAGCAAGGCCTTGGTTGGGGTGGGGGACTCAGACCCTGAAGGAAATCCCAGGCTCTGGGTCTAGTGGGCTGGGAAAGTCAGGCGCCCGCCTTCACCTGGACAGAAGGTGCGCTGGGGGGAAGTCCACTGTTGGGATTCTCACTAAGAAAGCCCAGAAGACCCCGGGCCAAACCATCCTAGGTAGGTTCCCGTCAGCACGCGAAGACAATGGGAGGTCCCAGCAACCCAGGCCACAGGCAGTTCCAGAGCAGAGGGGTCCCCAATAACACAGATGTTGAAGAAACACACCCCTTGCCCAAGCTGTCAGGTGAATCACAGGGGATTACAGGGTCCTGGGGAGGAGCCAGCCCGGGGCTGAACACCATGTGGAGGGAAGCAGAAGTTGGACTCCCCAAAACCGGGTGTAAAGATTTGGAAAAGGAAAGCCCTGACTATCCCTGGCAGGGGATGGCCACAGGATTCTGCCCATCAGCAGTGGCAGGAGTCAAGCAGGAAGGAAGCTGAGCTTGGGGTCCTGCAGACGGCCTCAGGAGCAGGGAGAGAGCCGCACTGGGCCACCAAAGGGTGAGAGTAGGTGGGAAGCGTCCCGTAGCCCGGAGAAGGGCCAGAGCTATGTCAGGGCCCAGGAGTGAGACGAGGGAGTAGCCCCTCAGGCACCTCACCTGCATCTATGCGGGCAGAGGAGATAAACTTGTCTAGCTGACACCGTAAGAAGTCCCTCTCCTCCTCCAGGTCCTCGATGCGCTTCTGCAACCATGAGTTTCTCTCCAGGGCCATGTGCAGCTGGGCCCTGACACCATTCATCAGGGCCACGGTCGGGGATGCGGCCTCCGGAGGCTCTAGGGACACCAGGAAGCTTTGGTCACACCCCAGGCCTCAAGGGCCCTGCACCCCAGCTGACTGGGGTCCCTCCGAGCCTTCCCCCCAGCTCACCCTCGAAGTTCCCCCGAGAGGGGCTCAGACTGTAAAAGATCTGTGGGTCTAGGTGGGGCGTCTCATCGAAGGGGATGGAGATCTCGAAGGCCTCATCGTCTTTCTTCACTGGAGGGGAGAGGCCAGGGGTCACCCCAGGCCAGGCCCCAGGCACCTCAGACCAGCCCCCCACCACAGCAGCCCTGGGGAGGAAATGGCAGGGACGGGCAGGGCAGTGGTGGGACCAAGGGTGGGGCAGGGTCCCCGCTTCCTCACGTGTCCTCCTTCGGCTGTTTCGGTCATTCATGGCGCGGCCTCCAGCGGACCCAGGTAGCTTAGCGCCTCAGCGGCACTGGACAGAAAGGGCAGCCACAGATGGAGGGACCCCCCCCCCCAGGAGAGGTGGGACCCAACTCTTTAGTGCTGGGGGTGGGGGGATGATGCTGAGGGCCGGGACTCCCGGATCTGAGGGAGGACACCTGGGGTTTCAAAGTCCTGGGCGCCTAGGAAACGAGGGCGCTGGGGGCCCAGACCCTGAGCTACTGAGAGCAGGAGGAGCGCGTTCCCCGCGGGGGACAGAGCCGAAACATCCTGGCCTGGATGGGGCGGACCCTCATCACGGGTCACCTCGGGGCCAAAAGAAGGGAGAGGTGCAGGGGGGAGGGGACCGTGCCCCAACTTCCAGGCGTAGGGTGGGGGTCCAGCCCACGCGCAGCCCCTCCCCCGCACTCGTGTGGGCGAGCAGGGCCCCTCCCCCGTGGTGGAGGGGGCGCGTGCGCAGTGCGGGGGGAAGGTCACGCGTGGGGATGCGCCCCCCCCGCCCCCGCCCTTTGTCCCCCGGGTGGGAGGGGGAGCGATGTGGGCCAGGGGTCCCAGCGGGAGACTCACTAGGCCGCGGGTGCAGATGCGGCCACCACCCCCCGCCCACAGGTTCCCGGGGTCGGAAGGGCCAGAGCCCCGCGCTCACCCACCCGCGCGCGGAATCCGGCCAGGGGACCGACAGCGGCGGCGCCCATGCCCGGCGCCGGGGAGTGTCTGCAAAGTATCGCGGGGAGTGGAGGGAAGCGCCCGCCCGCTTCGGGCGGGCTGGGCGGTAGAGGTGGCGAGTCTCGGGCGGGGTGCCGGGCCGGTGGGAGCGGGCAGGGACGCCGGTACTTCCCGGTCCGCCGGTCGGTGCGCTCCTCCGGGACCCTCCGGCCCCAGGTGAGACCCGCCGTTTGCGGCAGAGGCGCGGGCTGCACTTGCGCGACGGCCCCTTGCCGCACTACCCCTCCCTCCGCGAAGCCCGGGCAGGGAATGTCGAGAAACTCCCAATTCCTGGACAGCAGGCGGCTCCGGGGTCCCCGGGGTGGGTGGCGACGCACCGAGTCGGGCCCGGGAGAGAGGAGACAGCCAGGGAAGTTGAAGCACAGGGAGAATCTTTTTCAACGGTACCCCAGGAACTGGGCCCACGGACCCCCGCAACCCGCTCCTTCATCTCCCACAGTATGCGCATCACCAGCACAACCAGACCGCACGCACGGTTCCTAGGACCATGGGACGGTGGAGGGGTTAGAGTTACCCTCCCTGAAAATAGGGGCCTGGAACACCAGCACCACTCCTGTGGTAGCTAGCTTGGGAGGAGCTTTCAGACCCAATCTTGGCCGCTCCTTCTCCCCCAACCCCGCCTCAGTTTACTCACCTGTAAAGTGGGGAAGTTATGGTCCCGTTTAGGTTCCTTGTGAGGATGTACTGATATGGTGCAGGCAAAACGCTCAGGCCAGCGTCTGGCCATAGTCTAGGCTCAAGATCAGGGCGCTGGCGGTGGTATTTGAGGTCAGACAGTGGGAGGCTCTTTCCCTCTCTGGGGAGTGGACATGGCTAATTTGTTCTTCCACCCAAAAAGAGGTCAGAAGAAGAAATGGGGCCCAGCACAGTGCCTGGCACAAAACAAACGCGCAAGGAAAATTCATTAAGAAGGCAGATGTTTATTCAGCTTCCGGCTCGGCTCCCTGCCTCTCCTCCCAGTCACCAGTTGCTATTGGGATTTTTGCCAGCCCTGCGAGAGTAGGGTTTTAACCTTGCAGAAGTAAAATTTAAATGTCTGCACCGCTTAGAAAACTGTGTCCACCCTCCTCTACCTGCTTCACATTACAGACAAACTGCAGGCTGGGTCAAAACGTCCGCCCTAGATTGGTGTTTTGCAAACTACAGGTTCATGGGCAGGGAATTCAATATAATAGAACAGAATTGGCAGGGGGAAGAAAAAGTGGACTGCACGTGGCAGAGATTCAGTATTGTTAAAGTTTTGTTTCACATATATTTTGTGTAATGTATACTGGGTTGCCAAATAAAATGTTTCTCGTACAATAGATCCTGTCTTTAAAAGGGGGGTGGGGTGGAGTGTGTTTAAAAACACTCTGCCTAGATGATGCACCTTGTGAGGAGCCACGCTAGGATTGACCCCAGTGCACCCCAGTGCAGAAGGCCAACCTTCCCATCCCATGCCAGGCAAGCCACGAATTTTGCACTGGTATGACCCATGCAAGGTGCTCAGCGCAACACCTGGCCATAGTCTAAGCTCAAGATCAGGGCGCTGTTCCTGTTATTTGAGGTCAGACAGTGGGAAGCTCTTTCCCTCTCTGGGGAGAAGAAATGGCTGATTTGTTCTTCTGCCCAAAAAGAGGTGGGCCAGGCACTTGCTGAATCTCGCTGTTGGGCAGCAGGCTGGCCAAGCCGCTGTCCCCAAAAACAAATCTCAAGTGCTCAAAATGGGAAAGGTGTTTATTGGGTGTCCAGTCTCAGGCCCTATCTGGGGGCTGGGAGGCAGGTCCGGGGCCCCGTCCCCCAGCATCAACATGGAGGCCTCGGGAAGCTGGTGCAGATTCTTGATGGCTCCCAACCCCATTTTTCAGGCTGGAGAACTTCCACCCATAGCACTCTCCCCCACACCTCCAGTCAGGGCTCAGCCGGAGGCTGGAGGGCTCCACTCTGTGAATGTTAAGGTCTTGTCTCCATCTTATCTCCAAAACACGAAGGCTACTCATGAGCTCCTCCTTCAGGTAGGGCTTGGCCTTTGCAGGAGGTGTGTCTGTGTCCAGGGCTGCAACCCAGCCTTCGGCACTGGCCAAGTGTCTGAGGGCGACAGGAGTCCAGGCTCCCCCCAGAACCCCATGGTACCTGGGGTACCCTGCAGCCTGGCTCATGGATGCTTCCACCGAGTATGCTTTTGCAGCGTGTTCTGCTCCATAAATCGGCGTGGGCAGTGGGGGCACTGAAATGGGCGCTCTCCAGAGTGGACCCGGCTGTGCTGGGCCAGCTCACCCGCCTCACGGAAGCGGCGAGGGCAGAGCGGACAGCCATGGGGTCGCCCACCGCCAGCCCGGTGGATGGAGTGGTGCCGAGCCAGGTGGCTGGCCCGCTTGAATGCCTTCCCACAGGTGTCACACTCGAAGGGCTTCACCTCTGAGTGGGTGATGCTGTGCCGCTGCAGGTAGGACATGTACTCGAAGACCCGGGAGCACACAGGGCAGCTGTAGCACTTTTTCTGAGCTGATGCCCCATCTGCCCCAGGCTCTCTCTGAGACTCCTGGTCCACCAGCACGGTGTATGGGATGCCCTGGGTGTCAATAAGCAGGTAGTGGTTGGGCCTCGGAGACGAGGAAGTCTGGGGAGGTCCTGTGGAGGAGGAAGGTCCGGGTTCTGGAGACCTGCCTGTCCGAGAGGGCCGGGCCTCCATGGCCTCTGCGGAGGGCAGCACCAGCATCCGGAGGGGTGGCTGAGGCCTGGTGGATGGGAGAAAGGATGAGGTTAGGTAAAGGAGGGAAGCTGGCCGCACGAGCTCTGTTCTTTATCCTCCGTGTACGCTGCCCACAACCTGTGCATTCCCCAGCCTCCGTCCCTGGACTCTATGGCCTTCTCTAAAGCTTCTAGGGTCCTTCTCCCTGCCCCCCGTTCCATCACCCACTGTAAGCACAGGCGCACCGGGACCCCGCTCTATCCTCCTTTGCACCCTCCTCAGGTGCCTGGGCTCCCCTTTACTCTTGGCCACCCGCAGGGCCTCGCCAGGCCCCACCCCCTAGACCTGCAGGTCTTTCTCTCGGCTCTCCACGCCCCTGACCCAGGTCTGGGTGTCGCCCCATCCTATCACAACACCCAGAAGCCTTCCATGTTCGCCCGAGCCTTCTCCAACGGGCTGCCACGTTAAGACCCGCAGGTCCTGACCCGCCACCCAACAACCTCCCTGAACAGCCCTGCGCCCCCCTCCTAGCCCGGCTACCTCTAGGTTCTCTCTCGTCCACGCCCATCCAGTTCACCCTCCCCAAGTTTTTTCTGGGTCCTAGCGCTCTCGAGGGCGCCGGCCCCGCGAGTTCTGGGCGGTGCCCTCCTGGGCCCCCATAGCGGCCCCTCCCCGCCCAGCGCACAGGTACCCGCTCCCGGCCCCGCCCCTTCTCGCGGCCCGCTCCCCGCTTGCTCCCGCCTCCCGGCCCCCGTACCCGGTGCAGCAGCCTCTCGGGTCCGGGCGACTCCGGAACGGCCCCGGGCTACCCCCGTGGTCGCGGGTGGTGGCGGGACGAGCGCCTCTGGGTGTCCCCCGGGAGCCGGTGGCACCGGTAACAAGAGAGCGGACCGGGGCGCGGAGAAGAGGGTCCGGGGAGGAAGGTGGGGGCGGGGCGCCTGGGCCTTCGGGAAACGGATCCGGCCAGAAACACACGCCGAGAAGAAGGTTCCCAGGTGCTCACGGTCCTGGCTGCCCCCTCCCAACCCGCTGCCCACCCCCCAACACACACACACACACACACACACACACACACACACACACACACACACACACGCAAATCAAAGCCCTAAAGTGGAGTGCGGAATGTTTATTGAGTAAGGGGTGAGGGCTGTGGGTGGAAAGGGGGAGATAACAGAAATGAGCCAGACCGCGCCGTGCTCTTTTGTCAAATCTTCCGCGCACACAACCGTTCACCACTTCGGAGCCGAAGACCAAGGCCCAGAGACGTTGTCTCCTGCAAAGGCTCGCGCAGCACAGCCGGGCCGGAACCCAGCTCCGAGACTGGCTCCCAGGTCCAGGGAGGGGCAACGGCTTGGTCTACATCACACAGCTAGAAGGAAGGTAAGGAAGGGCTGGTGTTTCTCCCTTTGGGCGGATGGAGAAACGGAGGCCCCGGGTAAGGCAGGGAGCGCGTGTGGGAGTGACGCTGTGTGGCTCGCGAGGCCCCGAGGGTCTGGAACTCAGTGCAGGCGCACGTGTTGCGCCAGCTCCGCGGCGTCCTGGAAGCGACGTGGGCAGAGCGGGCAGGTGTGCGGCGGGCCTGCGCGCGCGCGGTGCGTGGCGCGGTGCCGCGACAGGTGGCTGGAGCGCTTGAAGGCCTTGCCGCAGGCGCCGCACGTGAAGGGCTTGAGGTCCGAGTGCGACACGCGGTGGCTCTGCAGCCGCAGAGGGCTGGCAAAGACGCGAGCGCACTCCGGGCAGCTGTAGCCCTTGCGCGGCCCGGGTTCTCCCGGCGCTGCCTCGCGCTGGGGCGGGCCCCGGGGCTCCTCCTCCAGCTGCACCGTGTATGTGTAGGGCACCCCGTTGGCGTCGATGAGCAGGTGGCGGCCCAGCCGCGGGGGCCGGGGGCCTGCCGCCGAGGATGGAGTGGAGGAAGGGCCTTCCGTCTTGGGGAAAGGGGGAGCCTTGGGGGGCGGTGGGTCCATGGCCTCTGGCGAGGAGGACCGAGGGTGGGGTGGCCGAGGCGGCAGCAGCAGCATCTGGGGTGTCAGCTGCGAGCAGTGGAGGGGGGAGAAATTAAAATCGCGACTTCCTGGGGGAGAGTGTCCCCATTACCACTGCTCGTTAGGCTCTCTGTACCACTGACCCACCTCTCCTGCAAAAACGAAACCGCCTCTGGGCCAGGCGGCGCCGCTCCCGGGACACCCCCTGCCTGCCTTTCCTCCCGCGGCTCCCTCTCAGACCCCAGGCCAGGCGGAAGGTCCCTATCCTGCCCCTTTCCTATCCCGCAGCTCCCCCACTGCCTGCCAATCGGCAAGTCTGTTTCCTCCCTCTACAGCTTGTTCCTAACAGGTCGCTCGCTTCCTCGTCTTCCTAGGCCCAGCTCCGGTGGCATCGTCTCCCCCGGGGCCAGCACAGCAGCCTCGTTCCCTGGGAGGCCTCCCCATCTCTGCACACATCGTGGCCTCGCTCGGATTCCCTTCTGGGTACACCTCAGAACGCCAGTTTTCATTCTGGGCTCCTCTATTCCGACCCTGCACTCAACACCTCCAAGTCTCACCCTCCCCCCTCGCCTAGCGGACCCATTGTCTGGATTTCACGCAGACAGCCCTAGGACGCCTCAGCTGCCTGCTTCTACGCACCCTACACCCGGGGCCCTGCTACCACCTAAATGCCCCCCAGGGGTGCCCCTGTTCCCCCGCGCCTAGACTCAAGTCACCGACATCCTTCTTTCTTCTGTCTGTGCCCCTCAGGGGCCTCGTCCCGCTCCCCGTTGGCCGCACCGGGGCCCCCGGAGCCCCCTCCCCTCCCCTCTGTGTGCATCTGGCACCTCTGTTTCTCCATCCCTCCAGCCAGCTCCAGTGTGCCGCCTCCTTCTGTGACCCCAGTGCCCGGGGTCCCCCCGTCCCCCTTCCCGCTGCACCCTCAGGGCCCCTCTCTCCCTCCGGCCCGCCCCCCGCCCGGCTCCCACCGTGCCGGGCCCCACCCCCACCCCACCCCACCCCCGCGGCGCCCGCCCCTCCCCCAGCCCGGCCCGGCCTCGCGCCGTCCCGGAGCCAGGCTCCTCCCTCCGTCCCGGCCCCCGTACCCGATGCGGCGGCCTCTCGGGACCGGAGGAGCGGGCCGAGGTCCCGGGCGGCCCGGGCTTCCCCTCGCGAGTGCCGGCGGCGGCGGGACCGAGGCTTCCGGGAGCTCCGGGCCGGCGGCGCCGGGGACGCGGGCGCGGGGGGCGCGGGCGCGGGGGCGCGAGGGGCGGCGGCGTCTCTGGAAAAGGGCACCGTCCGGAAACGCTCACGCCGCAACGAAGGTTCCGCTGTCCCGGAGCGCGCCGCTCCCACGGTCCGCTTCCATTGAGCCCCGGCGGTGCGGGCGGAGGGCGCGGGCGCCGGCTGCACGGTGAAAGCCCTGCCCCCGCTCCCGCTCCCCTCCACTCCCGACAGGAGCTGTTCGGGCGCCGCGACACACATCCATTAATAAACGGGCTAGGCGGTCTGTTTGCCGGATGCTCCTCAAGGAAGGGGCGCACCTAGGTTTGTCCAGTTGAGGCTGGACCGGCCCGCCTCCTCCCCCGCTCGGCAGTGCAGAAGGCGGGAGCAGGGATGGTTCTGTCGGTCGGGCACACGGGGAAACCAAGGCCCACAGAAGGCCAGGCGTCACCCGTCACAGAGATGGGGCGCTGTGACGTTCCCCACTGGACGGACGGGGAGACCGAGGCCCACAGAAGGCCAGACATTGCTGGATGCGGAGGTGGGGAAGGGTGGGTCTTCGCGTCGGGCTGATGGGAAGTTGAAGCCAGACGAGGCGCGGCGGCCGCGTCTTGATGGTGCCCGGCACAGAGCGCGGTGCACAGGGGGAAACCAAGGCAGTGCTCGGTGCAAGTGGGTCCACCCACAGGCCGCGCCTGGAGCTTCGTGCGGGGCCGCGCCAGGTGGCTGGAGCGCTTGAAGGCCGGGCTGCAGATGTGACTCGCAGCGACGCGGCAGCTACCGGGGGACACGCACTTGGGGCGCCCGCTGCGCCTCTCGCAGCCACGCCCGGAACAGTCAAAGAGCAGGGAATGGCGTGGCGGGGAGCGCGCCGCACAGGACCGGCCGGAGAGGGGGCGGCAGCAGCTTGGGGGTGGGGGGAGGTGGGGGAGGTGGGGGCGGCGGGAGCGCAGAGCGGAGGGAGAGAAAGGGCGTTATTGTGGCGCGCAGCCCCAGGCCCCGGGGGAGGTGGGGGGCGGCCAGAGCTGCATCCCAATGAGCTACCAGAAATAACTGTCTGCGGTGACCAGCCCAGTGTGGCTACTGCGGCCTGAGGACCTGAATTTTAAATGCATTTCTCTTAAGGTAAATCTAAATGCCTGTGGTTTTGGGACAGCTCCCACCACCCTCAACCTGGAGGCCGCAGGCCAGAAAGGACTCAGAGTTGTATCTGGTTGGGACCGTATGCTACGTTTCAGTGTTTTACTGGGCAATATTTAAGAAGCCAGACAATACACAAATTCAAAATCCCATACACAGTTGGAAAACAATTTCTAGATGTGGCAATAAGCTGGAGCTGAGAAAGCATTCTTCCGAAAACCTTCCAGAAACCTCCATAACATCTGTGGAATTGGTCTAAAATTAAAGATCCTCTAGAATTGTGCTGCCCAAAACAGCCACATGTGGCTCCTGGGTTCTTGACATGTGTCTGGTCTGAACTGAGATATGCAAGACGCCCCACAGATTCTGAAGACTTAGTTTTACAAGAAAAGAGTAACGACTCTTTCATGAATGACTTTTATATTGATTACATTTTGAAATGGTAATGCTTTGGATATACTGGGTTAAGTAAGGCATCTTATTAAAATTGATGTCACCTGGTTCTTTTTTTTTTTTTTTTTTTTAGTTTGGCTCACATTCTGTTGCTGAGACAGCATTGATATTCCAAGTGTCCCCCAGGGCAACACAGATTCTGGTCCACACAACTACCCAATGAGTCTCCCCAGATCCCTTTCTTGAGTTTCAGAACCATATAACTACCTGCATCCATGAGAGCCGCATTGCTTAGTGTATTGCATCCTCAGAGCAGACCTGCGAGGTAGGGGTCATGAAGATCCCTTTTATGGTTGAGTTAACTGAAGCTGGGAGAGATCATGTGATTGGCCTGAGGTCACACCTCCTCAGGACAGCACCAGCTTCAGCCAGAGCTGGTGACCACCTCACACATCCCCCCCAACCTGCCCCTGGCAACCACTATGCAAACCACGGTCCACTCCCTGCTTACAGGGACAGCCTCCCACCCCCACTCTCTGCCTCCTCCAGTACTTTCTCTTTATGGCGATACTGCAGCGATGTATTTTTTTTAAACGCACGGAATCATGTCATGCCCGGACTTAAAACCCTCCGCACTGCACTTAGAATAAAGCCCAGAAACCCATCGAGCACAGTGCTGCCCCCCAACCTCTCCCATCCTCCAGGGCCTCTGTTTGCTTTTCCCTCTCTCTGGAGTATTGCCTTTGCCCCTCAGCAGGATGGACTGCAGGATGGACCCACTCAGGTCTCCGCTCGGACAGTATTTCATCACTGAAGCTTTGCTGACTGTGTCTGAGGTCAAGCAGGTGACACTCCACTCTGCCTCCTCATTCTGTTCTCTCTCTTTCAACATCCCATAGGGCAGTCCAGGGTGGTCTGGCTTATTTAGCAATTTACTCTCCTCCTGTCTGCCTTTCCCACTCCACAAAGGCTGAGAGTTCTATCTTGGTTGACATTGTATCTCAGAACCTAGCCAAGGTCTTGGCGGGGGGGTAGGGGCTCCATTCAATTTTGGTTGAATAAATGAGTGAATGAATGAATGAATAAATGAATGTTTTCAATCACCCCATCCAAAAGTGAAGCATTCTCTACCCCCCCCATAAAAACCCCTGCTTCTCTCCTGGGACATGATCATGATGAAGCCCCCACATTCACTCGAGTCCAGAACCTTGGATGTCCCCATTCTGCCCCGCCCCCCCTTCCTCAGCTCCCCAGAGCCAGACAGCACCCCTCACCTCACACAGCACCTCGCAGGCCCTGACCAGACCTTGAACTTACACAGCTCTAGGTGCAAAGGCTCCTGTGTTTTCCGGCTATGTGTCTCCTGTATGCCCTGCTCACCAGCTCTCGAAGAATTCTCCCCTGGCTCAGCCTGGAACGCCAGGCCCCTCACCGTCCGCCCCAGCCACCCTGACCAGTTGGCCACATGTCAGATTTTGGATCACTGTGCCTCTGCTCACACTGGCCGTCTGGTATCCCCACCCCGTGGCCCTCAGCAATCTCTCCAGCTTCATCTGTGACCGATTACTCACGTCCCCCCGCCTTCGGTCCACACAGCCTCTCAGTAATCCAGTGAGGCAGGCACTCCACTGAGCCTCAGGAAGGGCAAGAGGCTTGCATCTGCTCCCCAGCCCAAGTGGCAGGGACAGTGTCAAAACCAGGGCCCACCGCTCCAGCATCCTCACTTCCCTCCACAGCCTGCAGCCCGAGCCCTGCCTCCGTCAGGAACTGCTCCTGGAGCACGCTCCTCTCAACGCCCACCGTTCACTCCACACGACCTCGCATTCCCAGTCAACAAGCCCTTCTCCCCTCTGGGGAACAAAGTGATTGCCAAGGCTGTGTGTCTGGGTCCATCTGGGTCTTACTAATCCACCCACCAGGCTTCCTGCCCTCCTCTCTGCACCCCATCCCAGGTCTCCCCGAACCTCCCTCGCAGGGGTTCTCAAGCCCCCCTGCCCTTGGGGCCACTCGGTCCCACACCCCAAGGCCCTCGTGTGGTCCAAGCCCTCACTGCTCCATTGGGCAGGATCCTAGCAATGCCACACCGCCTGCTCCCACTCACTCCTCCAGCCCTTGGCTCAGCCATCCCACCCTCTTCGGTAAGTGGATGCATCAATGAGTTCCTGAGGGCTCCAAGTTCCCAAGCAGAGGGAGGTGTGCCTAAGAAAGCTCTTGCCAAGAACTCACATCCACAAAGGAAACGTTCCCACATAGTTTGGGTTTCATCTCCACCCCAACTTAAGGAGAATCAAAACTCACATTGGTTAGAGCCTGTCGCAGAAGACCCGTGAGTTGGGAAAAATAGGTAAGGAAGCAGTATGTGCTGCCTTTGGACGGCACCGCACACTTGTAGCTCACCTACAGTACTCAGGTATGGTTCCATCCCACTTACAGATTGGAACTGAGTTACAGAATGGCACAGCCGTCCATCCCAGGCTATGAAGAGCAGCTGGGGCAGTCAGGGATCCAACAAGAGCTCCCACCTCTCACCCCTGACCAGAGTTGGCTGGGGAACCCCAAGCCATTCCCTCTTCCGGACCAGGGAAAGGGAGGGTCCAGTCACATAGCAAGTAAAACCAGGGCGTCTGCCATCTGTACCAAAAACAGGAGATTCTATGGAGTCACCGTGGCCTCTCCGCCCTCCAGCAAGTTCCCTTCAGCCTGCACGTGCTGGGTCAGGCGCTGAGCATCCTTCGGACTCCAGGGCAGAGCCGGCGGGCCGGGGCCACCCAGCCGGGCCAGTGCACGGACGAAGCGAGGCCTCACTTGCAGCGCTTGAAGGCTCCACGCGCTCCGAGTGGGCGATGCCGTGGCTCCCGGGTGCGCGCGGCTCTTGCGGGCCGGGATCACTGGGGGCCAGCGGGGGGTTGAGGTGGGGGGGGGTCCTGGGCTCCTCTTGCAGGCCCGGCTCACTGGGGGACAGTAAAGCCCCCCGGGGAGGGGGGTGCTGGGCTCCTCTTGCGGGCCCGGATCACTGGGAGCTCCCGGATCACTGGAGGCCCGTGAAGCCCCGGGAGGGAGGGAGAGCTGGGCTCCTCTTGCGGACCCGCCGGGGATGGGGGGGGCGGCTGGGCTCCAGCCCGCGGGCCTCCTCCCTGCGCATGTGCACCCCGGCCACCGGGAAGGGTCCGCGGCCGCCAGGGGTGCGCAGGGGCAGGCGGGGCAGCCGAGGGGCCGGGACCTGGACGGGGACCTAGGCGGGAAGGGCCGGAGCAGACCTACCTCGGGGCGCCACCGGGAGCCCAGCGCCGTGCGGTCACCTCCACGGGCCGCCCCGCGCCCGGCCCCGACGCCACTGTGGCCGGACGCCGCCCCGGAAACCCGCCCCGACGGGAAACGAACACCCCCGAACAACGGTTCCGGCGTCGCAGGGGACAAACTGCAACCGAATTCAGAGGGGCTGGCCATTTCTCTGTGGCCACACAGCAAAGCCAGAGGGCCGGACGATTCCCGCCCTGCAACAGCAGAGGAAACCCCAGCCTTGACACTTAATACATCACAAGGCAGGAAGACAGAGTGCCGGTGGTGAAACCGAGGCCAGAGACAGGTGGTGAGTGGCGAAGGGCCAGGTACCGTGCCGCCAGTCCCTCCGTGGGCTGCAGTCCTGGAGGCAACTGATCCCCGGATTCGAGCACAGCTGAACCCTTGGCCTCCATCTCCACAGCCGGCCAGGAGGCCCCTCCCTGAGGAATCCAGCGGGATCTGTTGGGCCAGCTCCGGGAGAGGTCGGCAGCAGCAGCCCACCCCAGGGCGGGTCAGCCAGCGGGGGCTGGGGCTGCTGGAAGGCGTGGAGGTCTTTCTGCAGGGGCCGCACACTCGGGGCCAGAATCCCAAATGTGAGACCCATGCTGGCTGAGGGAGAGCGTGCTCACACAGCTCTGCAGGCTCATGCACAAGCCCGGTGGGAGTCGGCCCATCTCCCTCTGCATCAACCTGAGCTGCTTCCTACAGCCACAGTAGGACATATGCAGAGCACCCCACCACAGCCAGTAAGTAAGTGACCACTGGAGCACGGGGGCCCAAGTGAGGACAGAACAGGTGACCGACTTGACCTGGTTTGGGATGCGTCCCACGACTTTCCCAGTTTTAAAATGCGGAGGAAGAAACAAAGAACAAGGCAAGGAGCTAGATGCCTTAGCAGGTTTGGCAAATCACTGCCATCTGGTGCTGACAGGGAGGAGAGAATTCGTTCCTGGGTTACACAGGGAGGACTGAAGCCAGAGAGTGAACTCCCCAGTCATAAATCCCACCCGGTGCAGAGTTAAAACCCAAGGTCCCTGCCTCTTGGGGGAGGCTCAAGGGGAGAAGAGCATTAATCCCCTTAGGAGGTGAGGGCATCTTTTTCATTACTTCCTCCCGATTTCCCCGCCACCCGGAGGCCTGCAGTGCATCTCGAGGCTGGAGATCGTTCAGTGTGGGATACAACAGCCCAGAAACGGATGCTGCCTGTCCACATGCCAGAGCCAAGCTCTACGTTGGAGAGCTGGGGAAACATTCCCAGCACACTGTTCGCTAAACACATCAGCTTTGTGTCCATATCAGTAAGAGACTCAGTTTGCCCTAAAGTGCCAGAATGTGCTGAGGAACACCTACAGGAAGCCCGGGGGATTGGCTGGTGCTGGCCGAGACTGCTAGATTGCTTGAAGGCCTTGCCACAAGACTCACAGATGCCATGCTGGACATCCAAGTGGGACAGGCCATGACCCTTGAGACAGAAAGCATTCTTGAAGACCTGCAGGCACTTAGGACAGCTGTAAGCCAGGGGGAACGAAGCTCCCTTGTCTTGCAGGCTGTCATCAGGCTTCTCCACTCCCATCGTGGGTCTGTAGGTGTATGGTATGTCCCTCTGGGCATTGAGCAGGTACTGGCCTCGACCCAGGGCAGGAAATGAGCCTGGAGGCCCAAAAAGAGGAGGAGGGGCAAACTCAGGGGAAGGGTATTCGCTGGGGATAGGAGAAGCCTCTGTTGATGAAAACAAAGCCACGGGCATCCTTGAATCCAGACGAGCAGCTAAAGGAGGAAAACCTGCCTTAAGTGAAAGCAGGGGGAGCTGTGGTGACCAAAGGCCCTCCCTGCACCCCCCAATCTCAGCATACCCATGTCATCCTCCACTCTCTCCTCCTTAAACACCCCCCCCCCCGGTCTGGACAAGGGGCAGGGGCGGTTTCCATGGCCCGCGCCACACGCTGCACTTGCTGACTTTACCGCGGCTCCACGCTCCCAGGGCTCACACGGGCCTCTAGCATCTATCAACCCATTCCTCCTGGTGTGCACTGGGGTCCTCTTACACTCCCCGGAATCCCCACCACCCCCGCGCTTTCCTTTACGATGCTGGCCTCCGTCTCGTCCTCCAAACGACCCGCGGGGAGGATGCACTCCTCCCTCCCTCCTGGGGCTCCCCGCGCTCCAAACGAGCGTCTGCACCCCCCCGAGGTGCCTCCGCTCTGACGACCGGCGTCCCACCCCCGCCCTCCGTCCCCACGGCCGCGCCGGTGTCTGCCCTGTCCGTGTCCCCGACGGTCGTCCGACCCTCGCTCCCTCCCATCCCCCTGGACGCCCACCGCAGCCTCGCCCCAGACTCTCTGCAGAGCCCTCCCTCTCGGCGCAGGGTCCTGACGCTTCCGGACCCCCACTCCGGGCACAGCCTACTGTCCGTGCGGGCCTCGATCTCCTGGGAGCCCTAACGGGGCCAGCCACTCCGACCGGAAAGGAAGGGGGGGGGGATGTTCGCATGAAAGGCTTCCGGGCAGAAACACACGCCATCAATGGAATGGTTCCAAGAGACTTTTGTTCCACTGAGCGCTCACTCCTTCACTCCTTCATCAAATAGTTGTTAAACGTCTCCTTCGTGGCATCTTCCGGGAATAAAAGCGTGAGAAAACCAGACCGAAGTAGTCTGTGCCTTCCTTCCCTTCAGAGGTGACAAATATTTTTATCGGACGCCTGCTGCAGCAAGGAGCTCTCCTGGGCCTCGTGGGGGCGACAAAGACCAAAATATTGAACTGTCACTCACCCCCCCCCCACCTAAGCACCTGGGGGGGGCGGGGGCGGTGTATGACCATCAGGAGACGCAAAGCATCACTAAAGAATCTTAATCTCACTGAAGACAGGGATTTCGAAGGAGAAGGTCCTTTAGTGTCTCAAACTCAGCCCTACCGTTTTTCAGACAAGTGAAGCCCAGAGAGGTTCAGTGAAATGTTGGTCATACAGCAGGTGGACACCAGAGCCAGGATGGCAACCAGAGCTGGGACTCGACAATGTCTCATCCCATTATGTTCATTTTAGGGAAACTGTTCTGTGGCCCCTGAGAGTTACAAGGGGTGAAACTAGAAAGACTGAAAATGAGAGAGCTGCCTCGGGGAAAGAGCCGCCTGAGTGCGACGCAGACGGGTGGATCCTCCGGCGGAGAGTGGTCGGTCTGGCTGGCCAACTACACGCTGGTTGAGCGTGCTGCCGAGGAAAAACCAGAAGGCTGAAGCCAGCCTCCATGCTGTCTGTCTGGAAGGATTAAGCATTCCATCAGGATTTTGTAGCAAACTTCAGATTTTAATGAAGCAGCTTAGAAATGACAGGATCCCAGTATAGTCTCTGAACACTCAGACCCCAAGTCTCTCCAGGGGAATCTGAGAAGCGTTGTGTGACACCATTCTCACTTGGTGACTCAGTTTCCCCATCTGTCGTATAGAGGCCACCATTCTTCGGGGTTTTTTTATATAAGATGTTAATTACACAAAGTAACAGATCAGTGAATTTTTACATATATACACAGCAACATAATCAGCACCCTAGAGAGCTCCCCCGAATGCTTCCTGTCGGTCATTAACGCCGAGAAAGGGTAACCACTTTTTCTGATTTCAACTCCCAAAGACTGACTACTTTGGCTTGTTTTTAAACCTCATATAAATATAGTTATATTTTTTTTAAGTACTTTTTCATGCCTGACTTCTTTCACTCAACATATGTCAGCCATGCTGTTGTTTTCAACAGTTCACTTTTTTTTTTTTTCCCATTGCTGTGTAGGTTGTGTTGTAGGGCTGTCCCACAATTTCCTTCTCTTTTCTTTCTAACTGCCGACGGACATTTGTTTTGAGTTTTGGTCTATTGTGAACAAGGCTACTAGGAATATTCTCATACATGTCATTTGGTGGATATAAGGACACACTTCTTATGAGTGTGTATCTGGGAATGGAAGT
This sequence comes from Zalophus californianus, assembly GCF_009762305.2. Lineage (NCBI taxonomy): Eukaryota > Metazoa > Chordata > Mammalia > Carnivora > Otariidae > Zalophus > Zalophus californianus. Next base: position 57,513,079 of record NC_045611.1, on the reverse strand, counting down.
GCTGGGACCTGGAGTACATGTCCGCTTAGCCTTAGTGTGTATTAATGGTTTTCTAAGTGGCTGCAGCAATATGCATACCTGTCAGCAGTGTATGCAGGTTCCAGCCGCTTCACACCCTCCCCAACACTTGATCCTGAAAGTCTTTATACTCTCAGCCTAGTGGGTGGGAAGTGTATCTCATTTCAGACCTTCCTGATGCCCAATGATGCTGAGCACATCTGCCTGTGTTCGCCAGCCACTTTAATAGCTTCTGTTCTGAAACATTTGGCCCATTTTTAAGCGGAGGGATCTCTCTCGATGGCCAGGGAGGAGGCTTGGCAGGCTGAAGAAACCAAGGTCTGGAAAAGCCGAACAACATGCTCATGTTACACAACATTCCCAGTCTACTGGGCTGCCATCATAGAACACCAGATCTGGGGTGAGAGAAACGTACTTCTAACCGTTCGGGGGGCTGGGAAGGCTATGATCAAGATGCCGGCAGATTCAGTGTCCGAATTCACAGACAGCACCTTCTCTCCTCACATGGAAGGGGCGAGGTCGTCTCTGGAGTCTCTTTTATAAGAGCACTAAACCCATTCATGAAGCCTCCACCCTCATGACCTAATCAATTCCCAAAGGCCCCATCTCCTAATACCAACACACTGAGGATTAGGTTTCAACACATGAATGTGGGGAGGGGGGAGACATAAACATTCAGTCTGTGCAAACAGCAAATCAGGCACACACACAGTCTTCATCCTAGCACCTGAGTCTCTGATAGCGAATATGGTCAGACACTGCCCCATCTACATCCCCCAACTTAACGCACTTACCAAGAATCTAGGAAGCAGCTGTGGTACAAAGGGCAAGAAAAAGAAGCTGGATGGATGAGGTGGGTGCTTATAGAGATCATGCGTAGTTCAAGTCCAAGTGGAAGGTGCTGCAGGACCTGAAGGAAAAGGCTGTTGGGTGAACCCAAAGACACACCAGAGCTTGACGAGGATGCAGGGAAAACTGGAACCCTCAGACACTGCTGGTGGGAATAAAAAAATGGCGTGTTTCCTCAAAACGTTAAAGATGAAAATTTACCATGTGACCCAGCAATTCCATTTGCAGGTAGATACTCAACAAAACCTTAGGCATGAATGTTCAGAGCAGCATTATTCGTAAGAGCGAAAACGTGGAAAGAAACTAAATGTCCACCAGTGTTTGAGAAGTGGATAAATCCTATGTGGTGTACCCATTCCACGCACTATTACTCAGCCAGGACCGAACAAGCCTGGAGAACTACTTGTCCTTCAGAGTGACAACGCATAACGCATAATGCACGCAGCCAGGGTCACTGGCTGGAGACATCAACAGGTCCTAGCCCCAGGCACTTGGACTATAAGCTGCACCGCCTTGGGAGGGTTTTGAGCTAGGCAAGGATTCTACCATGTGAGGGCTTTGGGATTCCTCTGAAACTAGTGGCCTGAGGTCGGCAAGCGAGAAGCCTGGGGGGAACCTGGAGGTCGGCAGGAATCAGAGAATGCTTTCTGGAAGAAAGCTTCAGAAAGGCCTGTGTTGGCGGGCTGGTGGAAGCCGAGGGACGAGGGAGAGGCCTGGTGCTGAAATGCAAGCATGAGAAAGAAGGAGGTCCGAGCAAGCGGTGCTGCACATCGAGATGGCAAGAGCGATGCACAGGGAACCCTAAGTTCGTGCTCCATGGGCCGACTGAAATGCCCTGGAGAATCTCAGCGCTGCAGAGAGGAATTCACCCCGGAGAATATCACCAGCAGGAGCCCGCGCGCGGTCCGGGGTCCGTGCAAAGGCATTATTCCGCTCGGCGCCTTCACACCTGCTTTTATCCAATCACCTTGCGAGGTAACGCACAACCATTCCCGTTTTGCAGGAAAGAAGACTGAGGCTCAGAGACGGAGTTCACTGCTCAAGGGCACGCGGGCACCGATAAAGGACCAACATCCCTGCGGCCGAGAGTCGGTCGGGTCGCAGCTTTACGGCCGCCTTCGGGGGCCGAGCCCCTTCCCTACACCCACTTTCTTCCGCCCCGCCCACCACGGCCCTTCCAGCCTCGGCCGGCCTCTCTATGGTCTTCCCCTGCCGCCCTTGTACACACACGCTTCCTCTCGTTTCCCTCCCAGCCTGGCTGCTCTATCCGCCGCCACCCTCTCTGTGGTTCCCAACCCCACCCCACCCCCGCCGCTCACACGGTGCCGGCTCTGTCTCGGAGTAACTCAATCCCGGCCTTCGGCCTCTCGCGCCCGTCCGAGCCGAGCTGGGGCGGCCTCTCCTGTCCGGCTGGGCGGAAGTGGCGGCCACCGCGAGAGCGCTCGTAGAGAAAGCCCGGGAAGGAGGGACCGCGACTTCCGGGGAGAGACCCTGGAAAGACGGTGCGCCGTGCAGGCCCTCCGGGAGAAGGCTCCGGCCGGAAACGCGAGGCCCGGAGAGGAAGGGTCCGCTTTCCGCTCGGGCCCCCCTCCCCCCAGAGGACCTGGGATCCCAGAAAGATCACGGCGTCCAGAGGAGGTTCCTGCCTTGGGTTTCATTGTTGTTCCCCCAGCGCTGGACATAGACCAAGAAATCGGGAAATGCCCACCTCGGGACAGAGACCGGGGAAAACGAGGCCGAGAATGGGGAGGGAGCGCGGCCAGGACTCGGGGATGTGGGGCCACTTACCCCATGACGCCCAGTTTGCAGAAGCTCAGTGGGTTGGTTTTTTTTTTTCCTCTTAAAATAGGCGAGGTCGCAGGTCACTGGAGGGCTCCTCAGGGAGGCCTGCAGGGCCTTCGCAGTCGGCTCCTGTCAATCAAATAATATAAGGGGGAGAGTGTGGTGGAGCTGAGTCAGGTAGGAAACTCCTAAAAGTACTACACCACTTGGGGGTGGCGTGGTCATTGTCACCTGTTAAGTTTTGTAATTGGTGGGAGTTTGTTTTCTCATAATAAATGTGCACGTGCATACCTTATTTCGTGTTTCAAATTTTGTGTTCCTGGTTGTGTAAGTCGCACCCCACAGAATCTGGATCTGCCCCCTGCTCTCGCACTCGATGAGCTCTCAGCAAACACTAGTTATTATTTTCGGTGTTTTTTTCATTTGCAGACCCTGCAACAGGAAGGTGTGAGGATGATCTATTCTTTGAGGATTCCTATTGGCTTAGGACTCCAGACAACCATAATTACCAGCTACTTGTTCATTCACATACTTATGTATTGACTCGTTAATGTAATACATGTTTACTGAATACCTGTCACATCCCAGACACTGGTGTGGGTGCTGGAGATGCACGGGGGAATGATAATAGCCATGGTCTCTACCTTTATTTATTAGAATTTTATTTATTTATCTGAGAGAGCACAAGCAGGGCAGAGGGAGAGGGAGAAGCAAGCCCCCAGCAGAGCAAGGAGCCCAATGCGGGGCTCGATCCCAGAACCCTGGGATCATGACCTGAGCCAAAGGCAGATGCTTAACTGACTGAGCCACCCAGGTGCCCCTAAAAATCAGATTTTAAAAATCATCCACAGGCTCAAGGGGCACCTGCCTGGCTCAGTGGGAAGAGCATGTAACTCTTCATCTCGGGGTCATGAGTTCAAGCCCCACAGTGGGTGTAGAGATTACCTAAATAAATAAAAAACAATAAAAAAATATTATCTAGAGGCTCCCTCAACCCCATGTTTTATTATGGAAATTTACAACCATAGAGAAAAGTTGGAAGAATTGCATAGTGAACATCCATATACCTACCTTACAGACTTATGTTTAAATGTCATCTACAGTTTGACCCTAAAAGATCATGTTCAGCTAATTCTTTTTTTTAGCAGCTTCACTGAGATATAATGCACCATATAATTTCCCCATTTAACCGATGATTCAATGGTTTTTAGTATATTTACAGATATGTGCAGCCATCAGCACAATTTCAGAACATTTTAATCACCTCAAAAATAAACCTTGTACTCTCTAGCTATCACTCCTCTATTCCCTCAACCCCACTCCACCCATCCTCTGGCCCTTAAGGAACCACGAATCTACTTTCTTTTTTTTTTTTTTTTTAAGATTTTATTTACTTATTCATCAGGGAGAGAGAGAGAGAGCACAAGCAGGGGGAGCGGCAGACAGAGGGAGAAGCAGGCTCCCCAGTGAGCAAGGAGCCCGATGTGGGGCTCAATCTCAGGACCCTGGGATCACGACCTGAGCCGAAAGATGATGCTTAGCCGACGGAGCCACCCAGGCGCCCCTCTACTTTCTGTCTCTGTAAATTGCCCGGTTCTGGATAGCTTGTATGAATGGAATAATAAAATATGTGGGGTTTGTGTCTGGCTTCTCTCACTGAGCATAATGTTTTCGAGATTCATTCATGTTGTAGCATGTATCAGCACTTCGTTCCTTTTTGTGGAATAAAAAATAATTATCTTATGGATAATATATATCCCTTTGGCTATTATGAATAATGGTGTTATAAGCATTTGTTTACAAATTTTTGTGTGGACAAATATTTTCATTTCTTTGGGTACATCCCTAGGAGTGGAATTGCTGGGTCATATGGTAACCCTAACAGCCAGTTCGCTTAAAAAGCAGGGGATCCAGCCGAGCAAGGAGAAGCGATGTGCTCACAGGAGGGACAGAAGGAAGCAAGACTAGACCCCACATCTTCTGATTCCAAGCCCAGGACTCTTTCTGCCATTTTATAGTGGCTCCACATAGCCAGACTTCTAGCATCAGATCATGCAATAGAGTACTACATGCAATTAATGTAGTACCAGGCCATGAAGGACTCAGGCAAACAGGGGAAAAGGCAAGGAACCCACAGCTATTGAGCACCAGTTGGTTCCAGGAATTACGCTAGACCTGTAGCATTTTCCATCTGTGGTGTTCGCAATACAATCCCACCAAGCAGCATGGTGCTGCCCACTTTGTGCATGACAACTGGATACTGAGAAAGCACGTCTTGCCCAAAGTTGCATAGCAAGTGGATAGATGGCTCTGAACCCAGTTTTGTCTGACTTGAAAGTTTATGGTCACTCCACTGAACTATGGTCTCCTCTACAAATAGTTGTCTCTAGCTCTGATACCCAAATTCTTCTATATCTCCATTAATTTAGCTACTCATCCATTCATTAATTTGTTCGTTCACCCACCAAACATTCACTGAGTCCTTCTGAGGATGCAGAGATGAAACAGACCCAGCCCACAAGAAAGAAGAACAGAGGATGAGCTCTGTGCTAGATGCAGTATCATGAATTATCTCATTTAATAGAAGGAATCTCAATGAAAAACCATGTCACACCCATCAGATTGGCAAAGATTTAGGTTTGGCTATCAAATATTAACAAAGACTTTAAGCAACGGGAGCTCCCATTCATTGCTGGTGGAAGTGTAAGTCAGTAGTAATTATAGCTAATACACAGTTCCTACATTACACTTTACAGATAATGGCTCATTTAATCATCATAGCACCTAACATTTAACCCTGTTAAGTAAGTACTATTATTTTTGCCTTACAAATGAGAAAACAGAGGGCTTTCTCATTAGACACAGCAGGTACATACAGTGCCTAGGGCTCATGACACTTTTAGGAGCCCACGAAAAATATTTTAATTTTGAAACCGGAAGAAAAAAGAATGTAATCCAGCCTAGCTTATGTTCATCTTTATACCAACGGTCATAAAATATAATTTTAAATATGTTTTTTGAAATGAAGGGGCCCACAAAGGCAGAAATGCCAGGGTCCATGAACGCACTGGAGACACTGAGTAGCTAAATAATTTACTCAAGAGAGGCGTGTGGGTTGCTCAGTCTGTTGAGCATCCAACTCTGAATTTTGGCTCGGGTCACGATCTCAGGGTAGTGTCATCAAGCCCTGCATCAGACTCAGTGCTGAACGTGGAGTCTGCTAAAGTTTCTCTCTCTCCTTCTCCCTCTGCCCCTCCCCCTACTCTCTAAAATAAATAAATAAATCTTTTAAAAAATAATTTACCCAAGAGCCCCCAGATAGTAAGTGGTGGAGTTATTAGAAAAGCAACTGAATAATAAAGATGGGAGTTGAAGATGTTAATAAACTTTGATCCAGCAATTCAACTTCCAGTGATATAATATAGAAAAAGCTCTCTTTGGGGTTCAAGGAGACCTGAGCAAGACTACTCATGGCAGTATTGTTTGTAATAACAAAAATTTGGAATCAACCCAATGTCCAAGAATAGGAGAATGAAAACATGTAATGGGACATTATCATCCGTGGGATATCACACCAGCATTGACATCAGCAGTAACTAGACTACATGTATTGATGTATACAAATATAAAAAGGGGAGCAGAAAAAAGTTAGAGAACATTAGACTGAACTTATATCATTTATTAGAAAAATTTTTGAGTTGATTTATTTTTTAATAATCTCTACACCCAATGTGGGACTTGGACTCACAAGCCCAAGATCAGATGTTACATGGTCTTCTGACTGAGCCAACCAGGCACTCCTAATTTATTAGACAAAAATTATTTTTTTAAAGATTTTATTTATTTACTTGAGAGGGAGAGCATGAGCAGGGGGAAAGGGCAGAGGGAGAGGGAGAAGCTGACTCCCCGTTGAGCAGGGAGAACAACGCAGGGCTTGATCCCAAGACCCTGGAACATGACTGGAACCGAAGGCAGACACTTAAGTGATTGAGCCACCCAGGCGCCCTATTAGAAAAAATTTAAAGCACACAGAACAATATCATATTTCGTATGTGTAGGAAAATAAGGAAGACATGCCTGGGAATGATAAACAGAAAATACAAAATCTAACCTCAGGGGAGGGCGGGAGAACGGGGGAGGAGTACACAACTTAGATTGTATCTGTAATGTGTATTTTAAGTTTATTACTGAGTATGGGCAGTTTATATTACTGAATACTTACTTATATACTTTATAATAAAATAAATGCAAATAAAAAGCTCCGTATGTGTATCAGTTAAGATAGAATAGCTTACGCCCGTAGTAGGAACCACCACAATGGCTCAGTGGCTTAACAAAATAAAACGTTTTTTTGTATGCTACATAAATGCTACATCCCAGGAGGTCCAGCACCAGGCTCTGTTCACTGTAGACGCTCTGGAACTCGGGCTGATGGCAACCAACCGATGCCAAGCACGGATGGGCAGGGGGGATCCTGGCGAAGGGCCCGCAGGCTCTCGCTGAGAGCTGAAGGTGATGCACCTGCTGTCTCTGACAGTCCACTGGCCAAGGAAACCCACCGGGGCCACAACTAAATTCAAAGGAAAGTGCAATGTTATCATGTCCCCTAGAAGCGGGAGAAACAGCGCATTTAGGAACGATGGTAGTGTTCAAGCATCACCTACCCTGCCGTCCCAAGAAAACCTAAGGGCGTTCAAAGGTGTCCCATATCTCTTTTCTCATCGGGTTTTCACACCACCTCTCCAGTTTTATAGAGAAGACTATGTGTACGTGGCCCAGAGCGGTGTGGCGACTTCTCCACGGTCGCCATGTGCGCTTCCAGACGTCGCACCGACCTGTGGGTGTTTGCAAACTCCCAGGGCCCTCGGGGTCGCTGACAGGTGCTCAGAAGGGACGCGGCACTCCCCTCGGGCGGGCGGGGCGCGGCCTTCGCAGAGCCACGCCCCTGCCCGCCAGTGTGCGCCTGCGCGGCGCCTCTGACGACGGCCCGAGCCCCGCCCCCTCCCACAGCGACCACGGGCCTGGGGGCGGGGCCTGGGCACAAGATGGCCGCCGCGCGCCCGGAGACCCCGAGTCCGAGCTCAGCGGCCCCGGAGCCGCGATCCCCGGAGACGCCGGACCTGGTGCGGGCGGGGAAGGGGCCTCGGCCGGGGACTCGAGGCGGGAGGAGGTCTCAGGGCGGGGGGCGGGGCCGAGGCGGGGTCTATGAGGGCTGGGCGGGGGAGGTATTTAGGGCTCCGGGTCTGGAGGCGGTGCTTCTCGGGGTGCGCGAGGGGCGTGGCCTAAGGAGGAGCCTATGAGAATGGAGGGCGGGGCCCGGGCGGGGCGGGGCCAGAGGAGGGGGTTGGGTGGAACATCTGGGCGGGGGATGAGTCCAGGGAGAGGTCTCGGAGATTGAGTTTGTGTAATTAGGGGGCGGGATCTTCCGAGGGGCGGGGCCTCAGAAATTCTGGGGCTATTGGACTTGGGTGGAAGGTTGGGAAGGTGACCCTGAAAGACAAGTGCGGGTAGTTATGGTCGGGGCACCCACGTTGGAGTGGGGTAATGATTCTGCAAGAGTCCGAGTGACGTGTCTCGAATGCCTAAGGGAGGATTTTGGGGGGCGGAATGACTGCTCCAGGTGACTTCGGAGCTTTCCCCACTCAGGACTGGAGAGTAACAAACATTTCCTGAGCTCCTACTTAGGCTCAGTAGATAGAGAGGTGAACAAAACAGATGAGGACTGTATTCTCTTCGAGCTCGGTCTAGAGGAGAGAGACAATAAAGGATATTTATTGTGTTCATGCTATAAAGGAAATAAAGAGTGAGCTGATAGGGTGGGGGTGAAGGGGAGCTAAATTTAGATGAGAGAGGTCGGCTGTGTGCCAGCTTATATTTACACTGGGGTCGGAGACCAGCCGGAGCCAGATCATGATGGGTATTATGATGATGGCTTTGGATTTTAAATGCAGTTGAAGCCATGAGAGGGTTTTGAGTGGGAAAATGACGGTCTCATTTCCATTTTCAAAAGGTCATTCACGCTTCTTTGGGGAGGTAGCAGACAGAAACAGGGGTTCTGCTCAGGAGGCTTTTTTAGTTGTCAGGCCAAGAAATAATTGGCTTTTAACTGGGGTAGAGGAGAGAAGTGGCTGGATCCGTGATGTGGTTGGAACAGGAGTGGAAGTCTTGATAGGGGTACTGCAGAATCCTGGAGGCTGGAGAGCAGGATCTGGAAATTGAAGGGCCCAGTATGCTACAAAGGAGATGGATGCTTTAGTAAGTGGAGGCGTGTTGGGAGGCCCTGAGGAAGGGTCCACAGGCTCCTGGTTTTTTCTCCACCCACCCCCCCCCGCCCAGGTCCTGGTGCCAGATGATGGCCGCCCCGCCACACCCCCGAGTGACCTCATCGAGATCCAGGTGGTGAAGGTGACAGACACCACGCTGGTGCCCGAGCCCCCGGAGCCAGGTTCCCTCCACTGTGCCTTGTGCCCAGCTGCCTTCCGGCTGGTCTCTGAGCTGCTGTTCCACGAACATGGCCACCTGGCGGGGGCAGAGGGCGGCGGGCAGGGTGGGGACCCCAGCCGGTGTCATGTGTGTGGCCACAGCTGTCCGGGCCCCGCCAGCCTCCGCGCGCACTACAGCCTGCACACGGGGGAGCGGCCCTACCGCTGCCCACTCTGCCCCCGGGCCTTCAAGGCCCTGGCACCTCTGCTGCGGCACCAGCACCGACACGGGGTGGAGCCAGGGACCTCTCAGAGGCCTCCGGAGGCGGCAGCGGCTCGAGAACAGAGGCCCGCGGTGCCCCAGGAGAGGTCGGAGGTGGTGATGGCGGCAGCAGCAGCGGGCGCGGCGGTGGGGAAGCCTTTCGCCTGCAGGTTCTGCGCCAAGCCCTTCCGCCGCTCCTCAGACATGCGCGACCACGAGCGGGTGCACACGGGCGAGCGGCCCTACCACTGCGGCATCTGCGGCAAGGGCTTCACGCAGTCCTCGGTGCTGAGTGGCCACGCGCGCATCCACACCGGGGAGCGCCCCTTCCGCTGCGCCCTGTGTGATCGCACTTTCAACAACTCCTCTAACTTCCGCAAGCACCAGCGCACCCACTTCCACGGGCCAGGACCGGGGGACTCTGGCAGCCAGCTGGCCTCAGGGCCCGAGGGGCTAGGGAGTGGGTGTGGGCCAGGAAACAGTCTGGAAGAAGGGCAAGGGGAGGTGGCCAAGGTGAAGGTGGAGGTCGACCAGTAGGCTGGGAGAGCAGGGCCGTGGGAGCATTAACACGGGACGGGGAGTAGGAGGCAGATCGCAGGGGAGGGGGTGGGTGGGAAAAGGAGGCAGGAGAGGGGAGATTGGGGGAGAGGTGACAAGAGCTAACAGATGGCCATGAGCAGCTAGTGCAGAAGAACACAGAACCAGTTTTGGGACACCCACAAACCCATACAGCACCTCCATGAGACTCAGAAAGGCACAGACACCACCCTGTGGATGCTCAGTTAAATGTGAGGAACATGGGCTGGATTTCACTGCCCAATCTGCCTGCTCGTTGGGATGTCCTCATGCAAGACACAGCTTGTCCCAACAGAGCCTGGGCACGACAGAGGGGGAGCCAGGGTTGAATGGAAGGGGCAGAACCAGGGTCTGCCCTGGTGTCTCTGGACTAGCCCTTCATCTACAGAACCGTGGACTATCTTGGGGCCTAGGGCGGGCCAGGATGGAATCTTTTCCTACCTCACTGGATTGCACTGAACCTGGGATGCCTACCCACCCTCAGGCAGAAGACGCCCACCAGGTCCTCCATAAAGAGACTCTGGGATCCCATCACCTTGAAGCCAGAGGGTCCCCACGTCCTAGCCAAGAGCTCTCAAGCCTCAAGGATGTAAGCCTGACCATAAAGATCTTGACTCCAAGAGCTGCTCCCTGCTCCCATGGTGGTCCCTCCTTAACCCACCGACTCTGAAGCAACAAAAAAATCCGGACAGCAAACAGCCACCTAATATCCCTCTCATAAGGCTTTAGATTCAGAGCCCATGGCCCCCAGGGCTACAAAGTAGTCTCAGGTTTCTCTTGATTTCCTCCACTCCCAATTTGAAGCAAAAGCTTAATGCCTGACCCAAGGCTACCCCAAGGAAGGGCTGGGAGATGGCAGCATGGTGGGCTGGCCTGTGTGCAGTGGGTGTGGGAAGAACTGAGTCACTCTGGTGGGAGCGTGTGGAGGGCTGGGGAGCTGGAGGAGGGAACCTCCAGTTCTATTAAAGGACTTTCTGAAGGGTTTCTCTATGTCAGTCTTGTGTTTCAGGGGGTGGGGGTAGAGGACCCACACAGTGGTCTTGCCATGAGCAGTTAATTGCAGCACACCTCTCTCCAAAACTTTCCTCATCTTTAGATCTCTGTTCAGTGATGCTGTGTTTCACCTGTGGCAGTGGATGTCAGGGAAGTTTGGCAAAAGGAAGGGACTCCCGTGATCAGTATGCCTGTCAAGGAGGGAGAGCCCTAGACTGGCACACCTTCCTGTTCACCCAACCCCTCCCACGAGATATCCCTTAGGTCAGAACACCAGCAGAACTCACTCTGTTTCCTCCAAAGAAATGCCTGTGTTTCTATCATTGGCATCACCACCCAAGCTACAAACCTGGGTGGGTTCCTGAAGCCTTCATCCCTCGTGCACTCATCTAATCCCTATCCTCCCTCCTCCCTTTCCTGCTGTTGAGCCAGTTAAGTATCTCTGAAATCTGAACACTTTTCATCATTACTACTCTTGTGGGCCAAGCCAACAGTGGCCCCGCATTTGGATAACTACCCAGCAGCACCCACCGTCTCCAGTCTCCATGCTACAGCCTCATGGACCCACTGCTCCTTGTGGCTTTGAGAAAGGATCACAAGCATAAATGCCTATAGGAGCAGGGTGGCTGTGTAAATAAATGAAGGAGGTGGCTGGATGCAAGGTGGAAAGCACCAGCACCAGTGAGGTGACACATGGCAACTGACACTTGGGCTCAGTGCTGAGCTTCAAGGCGGGGCAGGAGTTGGTGGCAGATTGGAGAGTGTGTGCTCTGTTTGAAGAGGGCAGCAGTTACCCAGCTCTGGGAGAGGGCAGGCTGGGTTGCTAAATCTTGCAAATTTTTCGGAAGTTGCATTAGTTCATTATGCAAAATCTTCTGATTTTCAAATGTTGGCAACTAAGTCAAACTTTATTATTCTTATTTTTTTTTTAACGCATGAGCTAAACAAAGGGTGTCAGCGGCTTGTGTCCAGCAGCTGCCAGCTTCCAGCCTCTGGCCTACAACATCATCCAAGCTTCACTATTTGGAATCCAAAGCCCTTCAGGATGCAGCCTCCCATACCCCAACCTCTCCTGCCATACTCATCTTTTAAGATTCTCTGGAACAGCTGGGTCTAGTTAGACACACTAAACCCTCCACCTAGAATTCTTTGCCCACATTACCTGGCAAGCCTCTGTGGCTTTTGTTATTGTTCGGGCATCACTTTCTCCTCCGGGAAGCTTGGCCAGCCCCCGGTCTGATAGGGTGATTCCTCCATGCTCTCAGCCGCCAGTGACCATTCCACGTACTTTCATGGTGGTGCCCCCGGGGCACAGGCACCAGGTGTGTCTCATGCTGGATCTTCAGCACTGGCATACGTTGGCCACACTAGGTTGCTGCCCTTGTGTGGGTCAAACTGGACCTGCCCAGGCAGTGTCCCTGAACCAGCTTGGTCTTCAAGTTTCAGTATTGAGGCACCCTGGGCCTGCAGTCCCAGTTCTACCATGGACTTGCTAGGTGTCCTTGGAGCTTCTTTCTTCTCCCAGGACCTCAGCCTCCTCTTCTGACAGATGGGAGAACTGAACGAATGTTGGAAGGGCACATGGCTTGCTGTTGCAACATTGGAAATGAGGGCTGTTGGAAGGGCTTTTGAAGCTCCTCCAAATTATCCTGGAGGGACAGGTGTGATGGGTGAGGCTGTAAGAAACATGGGTCTGTACAACGCTGGGACACAGCAATGGCTTAGCAGGGGATCTCTTCCACCTTAATCGAGGGCAAGGAGCATGTCCAATTCGTGTTTCCACAGTGTCCAGTGAAAGACTCAGCAGACGGGGGGCTTCAGGAAATGCTGGCCAAGCGAACAAATGCCGAAAACATCTTTGAAGGGGAAGGAATCCGGGTAAACTGTAGGTTTCCGAGAACAGAAACTTACCTGTCTTGTTCAACCTCCCTTTGCTCAAGGTGCAGACTACAGCTTGGATATGGTAAATCCTCAGCAATTACCAGTTGAATGAGGCAAAGCAGGAAACATGAGCGCAAGGCAGATGGTGTTGGGGAATCCAAATCCCTGGGAAACAAAAGTTCTCAACTTTCTCTTTGTCAGCACTTAATCCCCTCTCCCTGGGATGCAAGAAAGGACTCCAGCGGCCCTGTTGGTAAGATTTATTATTCTCCGCTCTGTACAAGCCGCGTCTGCCACCCCGCCCCCACCCCCACAATCCAAAAGAGCACCCAGTCCCCTTGTGCCCTCCCAACTCCGCTTATACTCCACTTTCCAGCCAGATCCCAAAGGAATTGGGGAGGGGCAGTTCAGACCCACATCCTCCACAAAAGCTTATTGGGGGACAGAATGCTGCAGGGGTGGGGGGGTTGCTGATGAAGGTTACAAAACGGGGCTGGACGGAGGATCAAGTTCAGTGGCTGGCAGGATGAGAGGAGGACCAGAGAGGTCCAGGATGGGAGTGATCCAGTCTTGAGTCTGTAGGGCATGGGCCTTAAAGGAGGCTAGTCTGTCTGGAGTCCTGAAGGATGGCTGGGGCAACAGCGAGGAGGGGTAAGAGTCTGATCAGCAACTGGGGAGGGGTGAGTGTGCAAGGGGACATGTGACTGGAGGGGCGGATCAGAACGCCCCTCCTGGTCAGGCGTCCTTTCCGGCCAAGGTGCCCGCCCCCGCCCCAGGACCCCCGAGACCCTCGGCTTTATGAGCCAGGCGATGTTTCTTGAGGCCATAGGTGTTGGCGAAGCCCTCGCCGCAGGAGGAGCAGCGGAAGGGCCGGCCGCCCTGGTGGGCCGCCAGGTGCTTACGGAAGTAGCCAGGGTCCTTGAAGGCCTTGAGGCAGGCGGGGCAGCGGAGCTCAGGCCGCGGCGGCTCATGGGCGCGCTGGTGGCGCAGCACGGAGCTCAGGTAGAAGAAGCCCTTCCCGCAGTGCTCGCAGCGGTAGGCGCGCTCCCCCAGGTGCAGCCGCTGGTGCTCCAGCAGGTTGGAGCGGTAGCGGAAGGTCTTGCCGCAGGCGCCGCAGCGCTGGGGCCGGGCCACAGCGTGCAGCCGCCGGTGCTCCGCCAGGCTGGAAGACTGCGCGAAGCGCTTGGCGCACACGCCGCACTTGAAGGCGCGCTCGCCCGTGTGCACCACGCGATGCTGCCGCAGGTACCAGGAGCGCAGGAAGCCTCGACCGCACACACCGCACCGGTAGGGCCGCTGCTCGGTGTGGCAGCGCTGGTGGCGCATCAGCAGGGCTGCCTCCCAGAAGCGCTTGCCGCACACTGGGCAGCGGAAGCCCCGTTTCTGCCGGTGGCTGCGGCGGTGCAGGAGCAGGTCGTAGGCACCAGCGAAGCTCTGGCCACAGAGGCCACAGCCTAGGGTCCGCCGCACCAGGTGCACATACTTGTGAGTCACCAGGCCCAGGAAATGCTTGAAGCTCTGGCCACACGTGGCACAGCTGAAACGCTCAGGACCTGAACTGGCACCCCCACCGCCCCCAGCCACCGCCGTCCCGCTGGCGTCATCACCCCCGGACACCCCTGCCAGTGCTGCCACAGCCGCCCCCACCTCTCCCGCCAGCCCGTTGTCCAGCACACTGGCCGCGTCGGCACTGCTGGAGCCATCCTGGGTCTGAGGGCCGCCGGGTGCAGGCGGGAGCAGGCGCTCAGGGGCTGCCTGGTGGACTAGCTTGTGCCACATGAGATTCTCGATGAAGCCGAAGGTCTTGCCGCACGCATCACAGCCGTAGGGCTTCTCTGCCATGTGAGCCTCCTTGTGGCTCATCACGTGGAAGAGATCGGGGAAGTGCTCGCCGCAGTCCGAGCAGGCGTAGCTCAGTGCATCCGCGGCCCCCGCAGAAGTAGCCGAGGCGCCCGGTCCACAGGCCCCTGGCGCGCCCTGGGTGGCCGGGAGGCCGGCAGCCCCGGCCAGGGCGCAGGGCAGCTGGAGCCGGTGCACCTGGCGGTGGCGGGTGAGGCTCTGTGGGTAGCCAAAGACCTTGCCGCAGAGTTCACACTTGTAGGGCCGCTCGCGGGTGTGCACCACGTGGTGTTTGCTCAGGTGGAAGGACTCCCGGAAGCGCTTCCCGCACACGGGACACTGGTGGGGCTTCTCGCCGGTGTGGATGCGCTCGTGGCGCTTCAGAGTCTCGCGCCGCCCGAAGCCCCGCCCGCAGATGCCACAACAGAATGTCTTTCCAGGGACGCTGGCGCTGGAGCCCCCGGCCCCGCTGGTCCCAGCCCCGCCAAGCAGCAGCGGGTGGGCCCCCAGCAGCGGGACGGGCACGGCGCCGTAGACCACTGCCGCCGCTGCCGCCGCGGCCTTCTCGCTATCTGTGGCCGGAGGGTCAGGAGGCAGGAGGTAGGGGCCCGCAGGGAAGGCGGGCGGGGGCTGCGGGACGGAGGCCCCTACGTCCTTGGGCGCGTCGGGGGCAGCGGGTGGGGCGTGCGCGGCCTTGTGCCGGAGCAGGCTCTGGGGTGCAGAGTAGGACTTGCCACACAGGTCGCAGGGGTACACAGGCCGAGGCCCCGCCGCGCCTGCGCCCGCGTGCGCCGCCTGGTGCTTGAGCAGGTAGGCGGCGTCGCGGAAGGCCTTTCCGCAGACGCCGCACGGCAGGCGCAGGAGGTCCGCCGAGTGCGTCTTCACATGCCGCTTGAGGCTCTCCCTGCGGTTGAAGCTCTTGCTGCACACCGAGCACGAGAAGGGCTTCTCGCCGGTGTGGATGATCTGGTGCTGGTGGAGGTGGCTGGGCTTCTTGAAGACCTTCCAGCAGAGCGGGCAGGCAAACGGGCCCTCGCCACCCCCCGCCGCGGGAGGGGGGACGCCCACCCCGGCGGGGGCACCGGTGCCTTCCGCGACGGTGGCGGCCACGGTGGCAGCTCCGGCGGCGGTGGCGGCGGGCGGGGCAGGGGGGCCGGAGGACACGGGGGTGGGGGCGGCGGTGGGGGGCGCGCCGGCCGCGGGCAGGCCCAGCGGCGGAAGCGGCGCCCCCGGCTGCGGCGGGCCCCCGGCGGCGGGCGGCACGTCCTTGTGGCAGCGGCGGTGGCGGATGAGGCTGGACACGTGGTTGTAGGTGCGGCCGCAGACGCCACACTCGTACGGCCGCTCCCCCGAGTGCACCAGCATGTGCTGGACCAGGTGCGAGGACTGCTTGAAGGACTTCTGACACACGCCGCAGGGGAAGCGCCGCTCCATCAGGTACTTCAGCCTGCGGAAGTAGCCCTTGTCGTCCTTGCTTGGGTCGCAGGCTGCCCCCGCGGCAGGTCCGGGCGGGGTCTGGGAGGGGGCGGGAAGCGGCCCCGGGGTCCCAGTGGGGGACGCCAGCCCCGGCGTCACCCCCGGCCCGGATGCAGGCCCTCCGCGCTTCAGGTTCCCAAAAAGGTGCTGGTGTCCAGAGAGGTCGACGATGCCCCACTGCGGGGCGGGGAACGCAGCATCAAATAGGGGGGGCGGGGGGGGGGCCGAAGGCGGGCGGCAGAGGCGGGTCGGGCTTCTTGGCCTGCGAGGAAGAGGATGAGGACGACGACGAGGACGACGAGGACGAGGAGGACGACGACGGTGCCTCCGCCTTGGGCTTGAAGGTGGCCTGGGGCGGGTAGTCGTACTGGGGCGGAGGAGGCTGGGGCGGGGGCTGGGGCGGCGGCCCGGGGGCGCAGGGCAGCGCGGCCACCGCCTTGGCGTGCTCCCCGTAGAGTTCCATGGGCTCAAAGCGCTGGTGGTTGAGGAACTCCAGGAAGTCGAAGGGGTAGCTCTGGAAGTGAACCCCGTCCTCGCCCCCTATGCCGCTGCCCCCGCCACCCCCGGCGGCGCTGCCGGCTGCGTTTGCCTCCATCTCGGGCGGGGTGGGCGACGGGCGACCCTGCGGAGAAGAGCATGCGGCTGAGCACACGGGACCAGGCGCCGGCTCGGGAGCTGTGCGCGCCGGAGGACGCTGGAGGACGTGGCCAAGTGCCGGGGCCACACTCCGTCTTCCGGCCTTGCTCCTCTCCTGCCCTGTCCCTCCACCCCACAGGGCAGACTCCTCCTCTGCCGCCGGTCTCCCGTCCCTTCCCTTTTCCCCGTTGTTTCTGGGGTCTTCACACATCCTCTCTACCCATCCCCCAGACCCCTTCCCCACGGTTGCCTGCAGACCCTCGGCTCCCCACCCCCGATCTCCTTCTCCCAGCATCTTCGGCCTCTGGTCACAGTCCCCTGGCAAACTCTTGGGCATCGGCACTGCGCCCTACCCTCGTCTCCAAAACACACACACACGAGCCCTGTTCTCAATCCCCTCAGGTTTTGCCTCTGTAAAATGATAATAAAAGAGGGTGGGCTCTAGAGCCAGAAGGCCAGATAGACTCTGAGCCCCACCACATTTTAGCTGTGACCCCAGGCAAGTGCCCGAACCTCTCTGTGCCTGGCTTTCCTCATCTACAAATAAGAGGTGACAAAGCACACCCCTACTTCACAAGGCTGATGTGAGGATCCAATAAGCACATCACATGAGGCCTTCGGGTGGATGCTTCGGGCACTTCGCGGGCACTGGGAAAGTGGAAAGTATTCTATGGATACCACTCTCGCTACCCCTGGTAGCGACAAACAGTCAGGACAAACCAAGACAACAGGAATGAAATCAGTGTTGGGGGAAGGCGTTCTTTTACTACAAGGTGGGAAGCAGAATGTGTTTGCCTGGAAGAAACAAGTTATGGCAGAAGGACAGGCACTGAGAGGGAAGGCAGCCTGACACAGCAGAAAATACGTGTGCACCCTGCACCTGGGCAGACCTGGGTTCGAGTCCCATCTTCTTCCCGATCCACACTTCTCCATTTCTAAAAGGGGGCGGCTCCTAGGCTGCAGGGGACTCAAGGGAGCTCACCTAGGACGTAAGGAAATACTTACTGGCAGAGCTTTCAGTCCCCAGAACCATCTGTACCTTCAGGCCATCACACACCTGGGAGGAGCCCGACCAGGGAGTAGCTGCCCAGGGAGTGCAGTTCCTGTCCTCACCCCACGGGGCTTCCCCTGCCTCCCCTGCCATGGGAGTCATTCTCTGGGCACCCCTCCTTTACAGTACTTTTCATTCCAGATGGCAGCTGTCCATGTCTGGACCCCCTACTCCCACCTGAAGCTCAGCTCCTACAATTAATTTTTGAACCTGAGCCACCCAGGGGGCTGTGGAAATGCCCCCAAGTCGGTGCAGAGCCAGTAGAGAGAAGAGTCCCCGAAGTGTGGCATGCTTCTTGGCCATAATCCCTGGCCCCTGGGGGTCTGGCTCTATGTGCAGCCCATGGAAGGGGTCAGTGGTGACTACCAAGGCCAGGGCCCATCAGCCCCCATCCAACCAGCTGGCTCTCTCCCCCCACAGGTGAAAGGTGTCCCCTCCACTCCCCTCGCCAAGAGGCCGATATTTTTAGTCTCTAGCTCTGGGTGTCCTTGGATGAGATTCAACATCCCATGCCCTTCACACCCCCTCTAGTTAATCTGATCTCCAGAAGGAACAAATGCATGGCTGGAGTGGTAGTGGAAGCCTGTGGGTGACACCTAAGTCTGGGAGACCAGGCTAGCGTGGGCCGGGTGAGCAGAAAGAAGCACATGGTAGAATGGAGGGGGTTGGGAGGCGAGTGTCTTAGGGAAGAAGCCACCACCCCGGCTCACCTCTGTCAGAGTACATATTAATAACAAAAATTTGCCTGGGCATTTCCTACAGGCCTGATGTGTTCCAAGCCCATGACATACGTTAACTCAATCCCCACAAATCTATGAGACTATGACATAGGAACTACTGTTAACCCCATTTGACAAAACAAGAGCACAGAGAAGTCAAGTGACTTGCCCGAGGTCACAGAGCAAGCCTGCGGCTCAGCCCACCCCCTCCCCGCACAGGGTTGTTTTACCAGGTTGCTCTCTAAGGTGGACAAAGGTGGGGTGGAACTGTGGGGGCAGGAGCCTTATTTGGGGGTGTCCTCTAGGTTATGGGGGGTTATGCCTCCCACCCAGCCTGGGAGGGTGGGAGGGGAGGGAGTGGGTCACCATCTCGAACAGATGCAGCAGTGATGTGGTGAGACGGTTCTCCGATGTCAAGCCTCCGTCCTGTGCCTGCTTCGGGTCTCTGCTCGGATGTCATGCCCACCCTGTCCTCCCTAACCCCTCGTCTTGCTGCATTTTTCAACACTGTCACTGCCATGACTTGCTGCGTGTATTTCCTTCACCATGTGTTTACCTAAAAGGATGGGAATTTGGCCCGTCTTGTTTGCCACTGTGCCCCCCCCCCCCCCAGCACCGAGCACAGCACCCAGTACAGCGTGGTTGCTTGGTTAAGGATTCACTGATATGTGGGAATTAAACACACACTCTTAAATCGCCAGTGGGTCCATGAAGAAATCTCAAGGAATCCCAGATGAATAAAAATGAAATCACAACCTACCAAAACTTAGTGAAGATGCAGCTAAAGTAGGGCTCAGAGGTAAACTGATAGCCTACATTGATAAATATTTGTTGAATGAGCAAAGGGATGAGACTGAGCTGTCCAGAACTCCCTGAGGGAGGGAGGGGGACATTTAGCAGAGATGGAATTGACATAGGGGACGGGGTCCCCAGAAAAGGGAATTTGAAGGGCAGTGATGTTATAAAGAGCGACTGACCCAAGGGCGAGTAGGAGAATGCTGAAGAGCTGCTGCCCTGAGGAGCAGGGAGTAGTACTGGGGGGCAGAACTGATCAGGCTCACAGCATTTCCACTAGGAAACAGGAGGCATTTCCTCTTTCCAAACCTTAAATTAGAGTCTTTCTAAGGAGAGACGTGTCATGGGAGGGTTTCATGTGGAGAGTGGCATGATGGGGGGAGGCCCTCCCCAGGGCAGGAGTCATAACCCTAACAGCCATATTTATTGTTCAACTGGTCTGAGCTGTAGCATCACCCGATGCCTCACAGTGCTCCTGCACTGCTATTGGTCCCGCTTTAACTGGGGAAACTGAGGGGGGGTTCATTTCCCCAAGGTCATGTAACCAGTAAAGGGGAAAGCAGGTATTGGATTCCAGGTCTCTCCAATACCAGGACCTGTGGGCCATTCTGTTGCACCAGAGTTGACTTGTGATGAAAGTCTAGTCTGTTAATAACAGTAACAGTGACACAGAGTAACACGTAACGTGAAGTGCTTTCTACAGGCCAAGTGCTCTTCTAAACCCTTTACGTGTGTTGACTCAATGAGTCTTCCTATTAACTCAAGAGGATGGTTACCGTTATTAACTCTGTTTTACAGAAGAAGAGACTAAGGGCTAGAGAGATCAACTAATCTCCTGAGGACACACCAGTAACAGGCTGTAGTGGAGCAAGGAATTGAAGGTGGGCAGTGGGGCTCCATAGTGCATCACTCATGACAGCATGCTGTCCTTCAATACTCGCTCTCCAAAATTAGGAAGGCCCCACTCCGCCTTATACTAGAAATATACTTCACCCCGCTTCCAGGCCACCTGACCCCAGAGCTAGCCACCAGCATTTACTGAACACTAGTAAGCACAGTTACTAGGTGCCTTAAGTGGCTTGTCTCAATCAAACTTCCTAACAGGCTCCTAAGATAAGCACTGCTATTATTCTAATAGACAGGACGACTAAGGCCAAACCATGTCCCTCCTCTGCTCAAACCCTGCAGTGACACCCATCTCACTTAAAGTCAAAGTCTTTATGATGACCTGCACAGGCTCCACGGCCACTGGGCTGCTCCTCCAATGTGCCAACATTCCTGCCCCAGGGCCCTTGCACGGGCTGTTGCTTCTGCCTGGAATGCTCTGATTGTTATCTATACACTTCTCTCTCCCCCTCACCTCCTTCATGTCTCTGCTCCAATGCTGTCTCCTCGGTGAGGCTCTCCATGACCACTGTAACCCGTCATCCAGACCAACATTCCTGCTCTTCCCAGCCTGCTTCACTTCTGTCCTTCCCTGTCAGAATCACCTAATAAACCACACATTCTGCTTATCTTGTTGCCGGCCTCCCCCTCAAGAAGGTAGGCTCCATACAGGCAAGGATTTTTATGTTTTGTTCACTGTTCTATCCCAGGACCTAGAACAGTGCCTGTCTCTGAAAATATATGTGAAATAAGTGAATGAATGGGGCTAGGAAAAGAGGGAGTGGTCTGTTCAGAGATGTGAACACTGGAGGAATGCAGGACTCACCCTCCTAACCACTTCACTCGGGGGGAGCTAGTAAGAGCAGCCCCCGCTTGGCCACAGTTGTCCAGGAGGGATGAGGTTCACACACAGCTATAACTTTTTGGTGTGTGGTGTTTTGGAGCAACAAGACGACAATGGGAATCTTTTGAAGGAGGCCTTCTTGCCTTCTCCCTTGTAACTATACCCTGTTTCTTCACACACGGTATTTTGTTTTTTAATTGTCCCATGAACTAGCACAGGCACTCCACGAGGGCAGGGGGTTTTGTCTATTTTGTTCTCTACTGCATCCCTAGCGTGCAACAGGTCCTCGTCAAACACTTGTTGAACAAATGAATGAATGAACAAATGCAGAACATTTGGGGCTTCGTAGAGCTGACAAAGGCCAGATATTTGATCACAACACCCTTACCCCCGAGGCCCTATGAGATCAAATTCTCTGTCCCCTTTTTCTTCTCTTCAATTTCTCTGCCCCAACCTCACTGGCCTCCCCCTGGTGCTCTTCCACTCACCATGATCATGGCCACCTCGGGGTCTTTGGCTTGCTATTCTCTCTGCCTGAAACAGTCCACCCATATCTTTACACGGCTAAGTTACCTCTGCTAATTCAGGATTCATCTCTGAAGCAGCCCATCAGGCTCTGGGAGAACCCAGAAAGCAACATTTCTCCTCTTCACTTGTTTTTGAACTCTCTTGACTGTAAAACCCACAAAATGAAAGACTGGGTGTATCTCTCTCCTTCACCTGTGTATGCCCTGTCCTTAGAACACTGAATGAATGAATGACTGAATGCATGCATGCATGCCTAGGGAAGAGAAGAGGTCAGGCCATAGTGAGGCTGGGGGTCTCCTCTGGGGTGTCCAGGAGGATGAAATGGAGCTGGGTGAGAGGTGGCAGGCGGAGAGGGCTTAGGACCAGGGAAAGAGGTGCAGCCTGAGGGAGAGCCTCACGGTGGGGCACTGTTCTGCGGGAAGACTGAAGACAGGGGCTGCTCCCGGTGGGGGAGGGGAGGGAGGCGGGGCACAAGTATTTCATTGGAGCCTGGAGCTAAACAGGCAGCGATTTCTACCTGAAGGGGGAGAGGATGTGGGTGTGAGAGCAGAACTCTAGAGGGAGCTGTTCTATAGGAGGGGTCGAGGGGCGGTGGAAAGGGGTATTCCCGAGAACTACGGCGGGTGGGGGGGTGCAGAAGGACAAAAAGGCATTCTGGGCTGCGGACCAGCAGAGAAGTATTTTTACACCAGGAGGAGGCGGGCGGGGCGTGTAGGAGGTCTGGGGGCTGCTGTGTGTGCACAGAGGTAAGAGGGGCTGTCCTGCAGCACAGCACTAAGGCGACACTCTGGAGGCAGCCTATAGGGAGTACTAATGGAGGGCCCACGGGCAGCTGCCCTCCGTGAGGGAGGGCAATGCTGGTGGCATCTCGGGGGCTGTCCTGGAGGAAGCAATGACGGGGGATTATGCACAAGCGATCCTCCGAGAAAGCATTAGTGGGGGGCCCTGGCAGCAGTTTAACGGATCGCCACTAACTAGGGCGCTCTGGCAGCCGTCCTGCACGGGGGCGTTAATGGGGCAGATGTCCGGAGAGGTCTCGTGAGCGAGCAGTGATTGGGGACCCCTGGCGAGGGCCCGGCGGGAGAGACACTGACGGGGACGTTCTGGGGACCAGGGCGGGACCCCCCGCCCCCGTTGCCCCCGGGCCCCCGGGCCACGCGCCCCGTCACTCACCGGCGCAGGGGTCTCCGCCGGGAGGAGGCCGAGGAGGCGGAGGAGGCGCCGCCGCTCCGGGGAGACCCGAGGGCCCGACCGGAAGTGCCGCCCCCTCCCCCTCCCCGGCAGCCCCGCGCCGCCCGCCTGCCCGCCCGCCCGGAAACGGAAGTCGCGCCCGTCTCCGAGGCGCCGGCGTGGAGGAGCGGAAAGAGGGGGCGGTGGCGGCGACCGGGAAGGGGAACTGCGCCTGCGCACTAGCTCGGAGACGCGGCCAGGGAAAGCCTAGGCCGCTTCCGGTAGCCGAGCCGAGCAACGTGCGCCTGCGCCCAGAGCGCGAGCCTCCTAGGGCACCGCCCACACGCTCCGGACGTCCGGTTAAAACACGCCCCTCGCGTAAATCTTGTATTTAAGCCCCGGCCCCGCTCGGAATCACGCCCATTTTCTGGCTTAATTGCTTAAGCCCCGCCCATTGTCTCAAAAAAAAAAAAAAATCCATCCTCCTCGCCCCAGCACCCACGATGTTTCTCCTGTTCTTCCCGACCTCGGAGTCCCCAAGAACTCCACCTCACCCTCCTCAGCCCCGCCCACAGCCCCAGCTCTTTCTTCTCCACCGGGCCTCTCAGAGGTCTTTAGGCTGCACCAAGCCCCCTGCGTTACTGAGCCCCTCAGTCTCGGGGGTTTCCTTTCCTTACTCCCTTCTTAGGTACCCCCTTCGCTCCCTTTGGCCTGAATAACAGTCATGCCCACCTCTTAGCTCCCGCCTGTCCTAACACCTTGCCCTCCTGCAGTCCACCCTTGAAACCTCTCCTCTCAGATGAACCCTACTCATTCCTTCTAAGCCGCTCCCACCTTCTGCCTGCCAACCCAACCAATTCAAGCCCCACCCTTGTTCTCAGCCCCTTCCCCTAAGCCCCGCCTATAATCCTCACACACAGCCGCACCCCTCAGTCCCGACCCCGCCCCCTGCTTCCCTGGCCACGCCCCCTCCTGGCCACACCTCTGACCTACCTAAGCCTTACCAAAGTTGTGGGTTCTGCTCACAACCCTCAACTCAGTATTTCCTCACAGTGTCAGGACAAAGAGATGGGGCAAAGTAGTGGGTGCAGAATTTCCATGAAACTGGCTGGAACGGGGGATGGGGACCTAAAGTCACGTTTGCACAGAGGGTCAATGCTTTACTCAGAGCGGATATTTACAGGGAGTCCTTTGAGGTCTGTTGGGGATGAGAGAAGGGGCAAAGCTTTCCTCCAAGCCAGCCTTCAGCGCCAAGTGTTATAACAAGGCACATGACATGGGGTTCTCCCAAATTCCATGCACGCCCATCAGGGTGGCATAGGGACGGGAGAACATTTGAAGGAAGGGCCAGCCCTGGTACCATCACTGAATACACACAGAAGCCAGGAGGCAGAGATTTATTTCCAAGGCCCCTGCCCCCAGGGGCCTGTCAGTCCGGGGGAGGGTGGCAGAAGGCAGCAGGACCCAGGAATTTAGGCCCTCACCCTCGACCCCCTCCCACAACGGGAAGACCACCAGGTATAAGGGTGTCCCCACTTTCCTGCCCAGGCTCAGCACCAGCTGAATTCCCAGCTCTACACCTGACCCGGGGAGCGGTGGCCCACGGTGTGGGTCAAGCCCGCTCTTTCCCCTCCGGCTCCTCCACCTCCTCCTGGGTCCCCGCCGTAGCCGGAATGCCCTCGTCGTCCCACGGTGGTTCAGGCCCTGGGTCCGGGGAACACAGGGGTACCCCCATGGCCTCGGGGTGCTTGCGTTTGGCATGGCGCCGGAGCGTGTTGGCCTCCGTGAAGCGCAGCCGGCAGACAGGGCACTGGTAAGGGCGCTCCCCGGAGTGGACACGGTGGTGGTGGGCCAGCTCGCCCGCCTCGCGGAAGCGGCGAGGGCACAATGGGCAGCGGAAGGGCCGAAGGCCGGCATGGATGTTGCAGTGCCGCCGCAGGTGGCTGGACCGCTTGAAGGTCTTGCCGCAATCCTTGCACTCATGCGGCTTCAGCTCTGAGTGCGAGATGCTGTGGCGTTCCAGGTCGGAGAGGTAGGGGAAGGCCCGCAGGCACACCGGGCAGAAGTGCGGGGCCTTCTTAGGGCCAGAGCCCTCAGGCAAACCTGCCGCTGACCCCTCAGAGAGCGTATAGGGCACACCCTGATCATCGATCAGCAGGAGGTCGCTGCCACCGCCGCTGTCCACAGGGGCTGTCACCCCTTGTGCCAGCGGGGGCTCCTGCCCTGACTTGGGGGGGCGGCCCCGCTTGCGAGGGAGGGTGGCCTTGAGCGTCCGATTCGAGGAGGTGGCCCCCCCGGGACGCCGGCCTCGGCGGCCCCGGGGTACAGGAGGAGATAAGGCCAGAGGTTTCTCTTCCTCCCCGGGCAAAGGCGAAGGCAACGGGTCTGGGCTGGGGGTGTCCATTGAGCAGTGGGGGGCTTGGGTCTGGGCACTGGAGCCGGGCTAAGAGGAGAGAGGGGGCAGCCGTCAGTGCAGGGAGGGTCTGGAGCATCCCTTGTCCCCCAACACCTCGCCCATCCCTTGGTCTGAGTCTCTTCACCTGGGCATGGCGGACATTCACCTGGACAGTTATAGCCACACCGGTGGGTAAGAGAGCAAGGCAATTCTGTACCAGTTGGTAAACAGACACTGCCCTGAGCCACACAGGTGTTCCCTGAGCCTCCCTAACCCCTCTCCTAGAAGTTCAGGGTCAACTTGAACCAAAATGAAGAAAAATCTTCATGGGAGGATAGGATAGAGTCCAACTAAGGGTCTGGGCCAGTATTTTGATCCTCAAAACAAAGAGCCCATCAAACCTGAGCCATGGAGGCCCAGAAATGTTCTGTGCCGCTTCTGATTGGCAGAGTGGGAGGAGTGGGAGTTCAGGACTAGAAGAAGGGACCGGTCCCACGTGATGTTTGGCTCCGAGTCATGGATGAAGAAATGTGCCAGAACTGTTAAGAGTCTGGGGTCCCAAGTCAGAGTTCTGGGTTCAGTTCCAGGGCCTGTCGCTCACTCTCTGTGTGGTCTGGGCCAAAGTGCTCACTTCTCTGAGCCTCAGTTAAGCCTTTTGCAAAATAGGATGAATAGTCCCACCTATTTACACAGACATGTCATGAGGATAATACACATAAAGTGCTCAGTGCACAGAAATCCCTAGGAGATAGCAGCCCATGTTATCCTGGTGAGTGGCTAAGCTTCACATCAACCCTCCGAATAATGGTACATCACCCCCACTTTGCAGCTAGGGAAACGGAGGCACGGGAAAGCCACGTCAGTTGCCCAAGCCCTCTCTGCCAGTAAGTAGCAGGACCAAGATTCGAACCAGATCTCAAGGACACCAATGGCCCAGGGAGTGAGAAGACATGGACCCAAGGAGACATCATGGAGCCCCTTACACCTGGGTTAGACTCCAGCTCTGCCGCTAATTAACAAGTGACCTTGCTTCTCTGGGCCAGTTTCCACTTCTGTAAAATGGATATAGCAGTGTTGTCGGTTGGTAACTGTAAGCACTCAGTAAACTACCATCATCACCACCACCACCACCACCAGCAGGACCACCAGCTCCATCACCAGAGCCTGGGACCACGAGACTAAAGTGTCATGAAGGGGAGAGGGAGGAAAAGAGATATTCAGTTAAAAGCTGGGTCTGCAGGTGCCACTGAACCCCCCTGGAACAGGCACATAAACTGAAGGCCAGAGTGGGGCCACCGCTTGTCCACGATCACAAGGTTTGCTCAGGTGGGAAGGCCTGGACTAGAACCCGGGTCTCTGGAACGGTGCCCTCCCCCTTGCCCCTCCGCCACCCCCGTGCAGGCGCGCACCCGCCGGCCCAAGCGCGCGGGGCGGGCCCTGCGGGGGCGGCGGCCAATGAGCGGCGCGCGGGCCGCAGACGGCGAGGGCCGCCAGGAAGGGGGTCTGCGCGCGCGCGCCCGGGCCGACTCCGCGGGGCGCGAGGTCGGCGCGCGCGCTGCGGCGGGCGCGGGCGCAGAAGCAGGTGTGGGGGCGCGCTCCAGGAGCGCGCGGCCCCGGGCCTCCCCTCCCTCCGCTCCCCTCTCCCCGCCCGGACCCCCGCCTCTCGGGTACCTCATTTGCATGTCGCCTGGGCTCGCGAGTGTGCGCGCGCGGGGGCGACGGGCCGGCGCGTGGGAAGGGGCGGGGGCCGGGGGCCCTGCCCCTCGGCGGCGCGCGCGGGGACGGCCCCGCCCCCTCCCGCCCCTCCCCCTTCTCCGTCGGGCCCGCGCCCGCCGGGAACAAAGAGGACGCGCTGGGTCCTAAGGACCGGTCACGTAGTCGCAGAGAACACGCGCCTGCGCGCCCGTCACCCTTACTGGCCCCGAGCGGGAAATAACCCCACCAATACATTCCCAACCACGTAGAAATGTCTTTCCTCCCACAAAGCACCCAGTAGGGTGACCCAATCAAAGACAGGTACCGCAAGGATGAGGAGCGGGAAAATGGCTGCTTGTTCCCGTAATTAACATGGCGCCTGATAGGCTTCAAAGCGCCCTAGAGGGCTGACAAGATGGAACATGCTCTGTCCTCCTAGCTCTACCACAGCGGCCGAACTTCAATTTTTCTTTTATCCTGGTGCAACTCTACCAGGAGAAGCCTGAGGCTGCGAAACAGGAATAAAATCTGCCGTGATGTATGTTAACACCCGTCAGGGCAGGCACGGAGGGTAGGAGGCCAAGCGGGGTGTTTGTTGCCCTTAGTCTGGTGCAGGGAGTCACCCCAGGCCCCGCCTCTACCCTGCCCTCACCAAAGATGGCGCCATCCTGGCTTCTCCAACCTCCAGTGCTAGGGGATGGGACGGGAAACAGGGAGAAGGGCGGGCGGTGAGGAGGGGGAAGCCAAAGGGGCGGGAGAAAGGAGGAGTGTGGGGGGAGACAGGAGCCGAGGCGGAAGTCGAGGGGCCCCCGGGTGGAAGTGACGCTACCCCCGCTGCCCAAAATGTCGGCGCCCAGAGGGAGGTGTAAGTAATTAAAGAGAAAAGCCGACTGACTTTCCCGGCTTCCTGGGGCCGCCCCAGGGCTTCAGAACCCCCGCTCCGAACGAGCGAGGTGGACTCGCCCGGCTGCGGGTCCCGCTTGACCTGCTTCTGCCCCGGGCGCCCCGGGCCGCACCTTTTAGGGACAGGGGGGAGGGGCACAAAAGGCCGGTACTCGGGGCCTCGGTCCCAGAGCCGACTGGGGAGGTGGGGGGGGCAGCCCTGCAGGCAACTGGGTGGGAAGGAGGCGGGGCTTCGTGGTGGCAGAGGCGGAGCAATCGCAGGGAGGAGCTTCCCGTGTGGGCGTGGCTTAGAATGGAAATGGGCTGGGCTTGAAGGATGGAAGGGACTTACCGGGGGCTGAGTGGGGAAATGGGGTTCAGGGCGAAGGTGGGCGCAGCTTGGAGTAGAAGGGGAGTAGTTGGTCTGGAAGTAGGCACGGTGAGGTGATGGGATTGAGGTGTGCAACTTGGCTAGTCTTAGTGGAAATAATAAGTCTTCATAACGTAAGTGCAGTGACTTCCAGGGGTAGGGAGGGGCTCCCAGGGGAAGGCTGAGAACGGGAGATTGAGGGCAGGGTCTTGCAAAGAACGGGGCTTCCCTCCAGCTAGGTTTCAAGGAAAAACTGAGTGGTGTTTTGGAGGCAGACCTTAGGACTTAGGGAACTCAGAGGAGCCTAGCGGATAGTAGCAGTCAGAACAGCTTACCTGTTGAGCCCTGGCTGTGGCCCAGTTTTGCGTAATCCTCACCTCCACTCCATGAGGTAGGTACTCCCCTCCCTCCCTATTTTGCAGATGGACAGAGTTTCAGTTGGTTTCACTGGAGGTTCCAGGACTGGTTCTGGTCGCCCTGGAAGGTTGACTCAAGTGCACTTGGCCCCAAATCTCTGTCCTCTCATTCCCTAGGAATGTGACTCTTTATCTGAAGATGGTTTTCACTCTTGAAGAACAGTGGTAGGGCCTTTCAGAAGGGTCTTGTCAAGGAGTACAAGACGCTTCGGGAACAGTGTGGGGACTTTGGGAGGACTAGGTGGGACCTGATTGAGAGTGGGCGGGGTTTAGAGAGGAGTGGGGAGTCCATTGGAAAAGAAGGGGAGAGGCTTAAAAACCGTCCAGTAAGGTCGAAGTGACTTGGGACTGATTAGGAAGATCGGCAGATGAGTGGGAGAAGGGTTTGTAGGAGAGTGGGAGGGGCTTACAGAACGGTGGCTGTGGCTTGGAGGGAAGTGGGAAGGGTTTCCAGGGAACAGATGGTGGGTGTGTGAGTCCAGGGAGCCTGATGGAGAGGGCTCATGGGAAGCTGACTCCACCTGCCCTCCATGTCTCCTCCCTGCTCCACAGAGAGCCTCCATTTGCTACTGCCTTCGCACCACGCCATCATGGATGATGCCCCGCTGCCAGTGCCCCCGGTCCCTGCCCCTGCCCCGGCCCCAGCACCTCCCGCTGCTGCTCCCCGGGTCCCATTTCACTGCAGTGAATGCGGCAAGAGCTTCCGCTACCGCTCAGACCTTCGGCGCCACTTCGCCCGGCACACTGCACTCAAACCCCATGCGTGTCCACGCTGTGGCAAGGGCTTCAAACACAGCTTCAACCTGGCCAACCACCTGCGTTCACACACCGGCGAGCGGCCCTACCGCTGCTCTGCCTGCCCTAAAGGGTTCCGAGACTCCACCGGCCTGCTGCACCACCAGGTGAGTCCCGCAGGCTGGACCCAGACTGGCCTCTCTGGGCTAGACACACCCTTGGAGCCACAGGGCTTCACGCTGGGCAGCAGAGAGCACTGTGTTTTCTCATTTAGCCTTACAGTTCTCCAGGCAGGCAGTACCAATCGAAAGGACTCGTCGTTCAAAATCTGTCTCTGCTACTCCCAGACAAAGGCCAGTATCTGTAAAGGCACAGTCTTGCACGGTACACTGGCCACATTTCAAGTGCCCAAGAGCCACATGTCGCTGGTGGCTGGTCAGTGGCAGATAGAGAACATTTCCACCATTGCAGAAAATTCTGTTGGACAGTTTTTGCTCTAGAAGTTTGGACATGTACCTTGAAAAGCCACCTCCCACCCCAGGGGATTATAAAAGCTCCTCTCCACCTTTCCCCAACATCTACTGCCGTAAAGGACATCAGTAGGACATTGGAAACTTTGTCAACAATAATCCTAATTTCTAGTAATTGAGTCGTTCTTTAGTGATGATTTTATCCTATCATCACAAGAACCCTGTGAAGTGGCATGTCTTATTGTGCCTGTGTACAGAGGAGAAAAGCAGAGTCCCAGAGATGATGTTTACTTGTCCATTTGTCACTGAGAGTGGAAAGCAGAGCTGGGATTTGAACCCAGTTTTGTTAGTGCTCAGAGCCCTAGTACTTGGCCACTCTCCCAGGGAGTCCCAATCTCCTAGGTGGGCTTGTTGAAAATGAGCTAAGAGTTAGTCTGGAAGAATGGGAAGAAGAGTCTTCCAGCTTTAAGGAACAGCACGTGCAAAGGTCCTGAAAATGAAGGGACTGAAAGAATGCCAACATGGCCCGAATGGGAGCAGTCGAGTGAGAGGGTTGAAGCTGGGTGCGGCTTTGTAGAAGCTGCAGGGAGCTTGGACCACGCCCTTCTGGGAGTGCAGAAAAGTGACCTGCATGCGAGATCCTCAGCCCTGATGCTAGGCTCTCCCTCCCTCCCTCCCAGGTCGTCCACACTGGTGAGAAGCCCTACTGCTGCCTGGTCTGTGAGCTCCGCTTCTCCTCGCGCTCCAGCCTGGGCCGCCACCTCAAGCGCCAGCACCGTGGGGTGCTCCCGTCCCCACTGCAACCCGGCCCAGGCCTGCCGGCCCTGAGCGCACCCTGCTCCGTCTGCTGCAATGTGGGGCCCTGCTCAGTGTGCGGGGGGGCAGGGGCCGGTGGCGGAGAGGGCCCAGAGGGGGCCGGGGCAGGCCCGGGCAGCTGGGGGCTGGCAGAGGCGGCCGCCGCCGCCGCCGCCTCGCTGCCCCCTTTTGCGTGCGGAGCCTGCGCACGGCGCTTTGACCACGGCCGTGAGCTGGCGGCCCACTGGGCTGCGCACACAGATGTGAAGCCCTTCAAGTGCCCGCGCTGCGAGCGCGACTTCAACGCCCCCGCGCTGCTGGAGCGGCACAAGCTGACGCACGACCTGCAGGGCCCGGGCGCGCCCCCGGTGCAGGCCTGGGCCCCGGGGGCCAGCGCTGGGCCCGACCCAGCCGGCGACAGCGGCGGCACTGCGGAAGTGGGCAACTCCCAAGCGGCCTGGGACGGCGGGCTGCTCCTGGGCCACGCTGGGGGCAGCGTGCCCGAGCTCGCGGGGCTGCTCCCCGAAGGCGGCGGGGAGGCCCCTGCCCCGGTGGCCGCGGCCGAGGCGTCGGAAGACACCCTGTACCAGTGCGACTGCGGGACCTTCTTCGCATCAGCCGCAGCGCTGGCCAGCCACCTGGAGGCC
The DNA here is from genome assembly GCF_009762305.2 of Zalophus californianus. Classification (NCBI taxonomy): domain Eukaryota; kingdom Metazoa; phylum Chordata; class Mammalia; order Carnivora; family Otariidae; genus Zalophus; species Zalophus californianus. The sequence continues at coordinate 57,481,948 of NC_045611.1, read as the reverse complement.
CACTCGGGCCCCGCCACGTACGGCTGCGGCCACTGCGGGGCCCTGTACGCGGCGCTGGCTGCCCTGGAGGAGCACCGGCGGGCCAGCCACGGCGAGGGCGGCGGAGCGGAGGCGGCCCCTGTGGCCCCGGAGGGGGAGCCCGCGTCTGGCGAGGCCGCGTCCGGCTCCGGCCGGGGCAAGAAGATCTTCGGCTGCTCCGAGTGCGAGAAGCTGTTCCGCTCGCCGCGTGACCTGGAGCGCCACGTGCTGGTGCACACGGGCGAGAAGCCGTTCCCGTGCCTCGAGTGCGGCAAGTTCTTCCGCCACGAGTGCTACCTCAAGCGCCACCGGCTGCTGCATGGCACCGAGAGGCCCTTCCCCTGCCACATTTGTGGCAAGGGCTTCATCACGCTCAGCAACCTCTCACGGCACCTGAAGCTGCACCGGGGCATGGACTGACGCCACCAGGCTGCGCCTGTGCCCCACCGCCCCTCCCCAGGGGCTGCACTCAGGGCCCGCGGCCAGATCCCCGGGCCCTGCCGTCAGGGGACCCCGGCGGGAGATAGCGGGCCACCAGACACCCACACAGGCCCCTGAGCTGGGGGCAGCAAATAAATGGAAGGACTCCTCAGCTCCGGGGTCCAGGATCTAGGAAGAGACTCTTGAGCACCCCCAAATCAACAAGCCTCCCCAAGCTGTGGGGACCTAGCAATGAGAAATGGGTCTCTACAAGTACTTCTCATCTTGAAGACCCTAGTAATAAAAGATGGGCATCCTTCCCCCAAAGGAAGACTGCCCCTCTCCCCAAGAGCCATCATTTCCAATGACCTTGATCTGGAGAATGTGGGGGACCATGTCCCCGAACTTCCCTGGATCCCCCTGAATGCTACCCACCAGTCACTGGTGCCCCCCCGAAAATGGATATAGCCGGAATCTGCCTTCCCCCCGACCCCATTTCATTCCTTATGCTGAAAGAGGACCAGGGTAGATGCCCTCTGCCCTCAACCCCCCTCCCCAATTAGGTCTCCCCTACTGCAGAATGGATCCATCCTAATGATCTTCCCCATCCCAAACACTAGAATAGGCTGGTTTGAAATCCCTCCTGCCCAGTAGAATGAACTGAATCAGATACACACCCCTGTCCACTGGAATGGGCTGGTCCAGATTGTGGCCTGTACCCACCCTCCTTAGGCGAATACAGCAGACACTCCCTTCCTCTAGAGTGTGGGCCAGTCCACATCATTCCCCATCCTGTGAACTCATCTGAATGGGAGGTGGTGGACATTGGGGTTTTCCTCCCACTCTGCTGTAGCACCTGTCTTTCCATCTCTGTTGGTTTGTCTGTCTCTGTGTTCCTCTCAACCCCAAGGGGAAGGGGGTTTGGCCCGGGGCTTCCCCCCGTGAGCCCCGACCTTGCCCCTCATCCCACTCCCTAATGTCTCCAGGACCCCAATAAACCTTGTCCTGTCAGTCACTGCTGTCTCATTTTCTGATCCTTGGCTCCAGAGAGGTAGGGTATTTCTCCCTCCCTGATTTAGGATGAGCTCCCTAAATAGAAGCTCCCGCCTGGCAAATCTTTCCTCCCTCCTGGCGAATGTTGAGTCCCTTAGATAGTACACGACCATTAAAATAAAGAATGGCTTAAGTTTCATCTCAGTGGAACCCTGTCCCTTAAACACAAGATCCACCTCCAATGGACTGTATGTGCCCCATAGAACCAGACATGCCCTTTATACACCATCAATCCCATAAGACATGCCCCCTACAAACAAAACCGTCTCCTTAAAGAAAAGTTCTAGCTCTAAGAAGAGACCCTGTATCTTAGACTCTGCCTCCAGGTGACCAGATGTATACGTTAGACACTGTATCCAACCCCAAGGATAGGATTCACCCGTCAGGGAAGGAGTCAGCCATTCCTCTTTTCTCTTAGGCACTAGATTACATTCCTGTCCTGAGTGCTACTCTGTGCCAGGCATTGTATGCCTCTCTGGGGATCCAACAGTGAAGGAAAAAAGAACTCCTCGTGGGGCTTATCTTTTAGTGTTTGAGCAGTGGGGTGGACGAAAGTAAAGAAATGGAAGTAATTTCAGGTGGTTCTGAGCATGCTGAAGGAGGGGAGGAAAGGTGTTAAGAACGTGAGTGACCCCGTGACAATGCCTTCTCAGTGCAGGTGTCCCGTGGACGTCTCTACAGAGGTGGCATTCAATTTGAAACCCAAAGGGTGATGAGAGGTCAGCGAGCCGGGTGGGCACGGAGGAGAGAGGGATGAAGGGATGTCAAGGGGTCAGGCCCCACAGAGCCTGGTGGGCCAAGACAGGCGTTTGTGCTCTCCAGGTAATTGCACGCCAAGATTTTAACGTGGAGGGATGTGGCCACTCTTGCACTTCACAAAGTTCCCTCTGGCTGCTAAGTGGAGAAGGAATTGCAGTCCAGCAGGAGAGATGCGTAGGAGCCTAAACCAGAATGGTGAAGAGAAAGGGGTGGATTCAAGATGAATTCTGTAGGTAGAGAGAGAGAGAGAGAGAGAGAGAGAGAGAGAGAGAGAGAGAGAGTGTGTGTGTGTGTGTGTGTGTGTGTGTGTGTGTGTGTTTAATTGAAAGGGAGGAATCAGGAGGGACTGGTTGGGTGGTGGCAGTTTGTGTTAAGGCCAGAAAAGGGGAAGAATGAGTTTGGGTATGGGTTTAGGGGGATCAAGAATTCCATTTTGAGCTTCTTAAATTTAAGACACCTGGGAGATTGGCATGCACTGATAAGGCTGAAGATGTGTGTATCCTGTGATACAGTGATCCCACTGCTAGGCACGAACCCTAGAGAAACCCTTTCACCTGCACCAGGAGACACATTTAAACATTCCCAGCAGCAATCTGTACAGCCTCAAACTCTGAACAACTGATATGTCATTGCTATGGTCTGAATGTTCTCCCATCAAAATCTCTATGTTGAAATCCTAAAGCCCAATGTGACGGTATGTGGAGATGGAGCTTTTGGGAGGTGCTTAAGTCATGAGGGTGGAGTCTTCATGCAAGGGACCAGTGCCCTCATTTAAAAGCCTCCAGAGAGATCCCCAGCTCCTCCTACCCTGTGAGGACACAGCAAGAAGCACTGGCCATAAGCCCAAAAGAGGGCCTCCCCAAGAAGACAAGCATGCCGGTGCCTTGATCTTGGACTTCCAGCCTCCAGAGAACTGTGAGCAATAAATTTCTGTCGTTTATTAAGCCACCCAGTCTGTGGTATTTTGTTACAGCAGCTGGAACAGACTAAGACATCCGTCAACAATACAGCAGATAAATAAACGGTGGTATCTTATGCTATGGGATACTATACAGCAGTGAAATACCGGGGTGCAGATACACACAATTACATGAATGCAAAGTTACAAAGAAGCCCAACACACGAAGTCAACTACACAGAGTATGATTCTATTTACTTAACATTCAAAAGCAAGCAAAACTAAACCATAATATTGTTTAGGATGTATTGTGGGTAGTGAACCATCTAGAAAGGCAAGAAAACCTTCTCCCATAAAACTCAGAACAGTGGGGTTGGATGCGTTAAGCTTGGAATGGGACTTGCCGAACGTTCTATGGACTCTGGGGCAGCTGCTAACATCCCGTTTCTTAATCTGGTGATCTATTGATAATTATTTGTTAACTGTGCATCTGTATCGTGCCCTTTTAGTCTATGCGTCTTATATTTCACAAGGAAAAAAATTAGAGGAGGGAGACATATTTGCGGGGAGAGAAAACAAGAAGACATTTTTGCCTGGAGATCCACAGTTGCCCATTTGAAGGCTCCAGGTCAGCTCCTGGGGACGCTCAACCTTGAAGATACTTCCTCTCCGCTCTCCCACCCAGGAACCAGGAACAAGACTCATCCCCTGGGGCAAAAACCAAAACCCAAAAACCGCCTTGAAGAAACAAGACCCGCCCCCTTAGATTCAGGCACCGCCCCAGGGACAAGACCCACCCACTTCGAGACCTGCTCTGCCGGAGCACTGAGGGTCTGGACACTAGCCAGGGTTGTCATGGAGATGGCCGCAGGCTAGGGGTTAATGAATAGGGACCTCTGGAGGCTGAGGCTCCGCCCACCTCACCTCCAACCCAATCTTTTCTCTTCTGAGACAATAGCGACAGGGACTCACCCATTTCGCCGCGGGCCTCCCAAGGGCGGGGCGCAGGGCTGGACCTCGTACCTAACTCATCTCACTGTGGCCCCATCTTATAGATGTGCTAACTGAGGCTCAGAAGGGGTGGGGAGGATTCTACTCTGGGGGCGATCTCAGCCTCTCCCGAGCGCCAGTTACTGGCCTGAAGCTGACGACGCTCACGTGTCTGCTGCCGGAGCTGCCTCGGGCAGCTGACCAGTCGAGCCAGCCACCTGCACGCTCAGCTGAGCTCCGCAAGTCCCCGCCACCTGCCTTCTCCCTTCGGGGCAGTCACCCTCTCCTGAAGCCCCAGCCTCACTCCTCACTCACTCTTCATCCACTTTTCTGGGCGCGGCTGGGCGCTGACGGGTGAGCGGTTAAGCAAACGGGCAAAGCCGACCCCTGCCCTCAGCGAGTTTATATTCCAGGGGAGGGGAGATAGGCGATCAGTGGATAATCCACGAGTAGCCAACTGCTTGTTTGCGATAAGGACAGTTTGAAAATTAAGGCGGAGTGAGGACTACAGGGTGACGGGAGGGCTGTTTTAGCTAGGGTGGACAGGAGAGGTGTCTCTGAGGACGTCTGGAAGAAATGAGGGGGAGTAAGTCACACTCTTTGGAAATCCAGGGGAGGGCATTCCAGGCAGGGGGGAATGGCACGTTCAAAGGCCCTGAGTCCACAAAGAGCAAAGAAGGTGGTGTAGCTGGAGCGGAGTGAAGCAAGAGAGAGGTAGCCAACAGTTGAGGGAGGCTCCAGGGGCCAGACCTGTCGAGACTTCCAGGCAGGGGGTGAGGAACACGGGAGGAGGGGCAGGGAAGCCACGGGAGGTTGACAGGACGTGATTTCTGGCCGCGCAGTAGGGGCGCTGGAGGCAGGAGAACCAATGAGGAGGCAGTTGCAGGGGGACTGGCAACCAGGAGTGCCGTCCTGAGCCAATCAGCGCTAGGGCCCGCCCCCTGCCCGAGAACCTGCTGCCCCGCAGGGGCCGGCAGTGCCTAGGCCCCCTCTCTCACCTGGGCCCGCGCCCCGCCTCCTCCCTGCTCCCAGCCTTGGTTTCCCCTGCATTCGGCCGGGCCTCCACGCGGGTCCCACAAGAATTTCTCTAAAACATTAATCGGATCATGTGACTTTCCAGCTTAAAACCTTTTCAATGGCTTCTCAGTGCACTAGGAATGTGTCCAGCATTCAGCCTGGACTAAGAGGCCTGACACGGTGGCTCGTGCAGCTCCCGGCCTCTCTCCACCACACTGCCGCCTTTGATGTCCTAATCCAAGGCCTGGAGTCTCCCCCAAGACAAGATCTCCCTCTCCAACCCCAATATGCTCTTCCCTCTTCCATTCTTGAATCTTCCTTCCTTCCTTCCTTCCTTCCTTCCTTCCTTCCTTCCTTCCTTCCTTCCTTCTTTTGGGAAAAAAATGTTAAGCCTTTAAAATATAGATAATGAAATAACACCCCCCCCCAGCCAGGTATAGACTCAGAAGAATTGAAAACAACCATGCAAACAAAAACTTATACACAAACGTTCATAACAGTACTATTCCCAATAGCCAAAAGGTAGCAACAACCCAAATATCCATGAACAGATGAATGGACAAAATGCAGTATACCCATATGGTGGAATATTATTCAACCAGTAAAAGGAGTGACATACTGATACATGCCACAACATAGACGAATCTCGAAAACATGCTAAGTGAAAGAAGCTGGTCATAAGAGATTACGTATTGTATGACTCAACTGATATGAAATGTCTGCAGGAGGCAAAGCCATAGAGAGACAAAGCTGATTATTGGTCGCCAGGGGCTGGGAGGAGAAGGAAATGGGGAGTGACAGTTTAATGGATCTAGATTTCTGTTGAGGGAGATGAAAAAGTTCTGAAACTAGATAGTGGGATGGCCACACACACCCCCATATACTGTCTATCATATTTGAAACGTTAGAGGTATACCTCACGCTCCATAGGCCCCTCTAGGATCTGATTGCTTCTCCCTGCTACAAGGTAACTCCTACCACCAATTTGGTGCTTACTGTTTCCATGGATATTTTTAGACTTTCACTCATATGTATATATCCTTTAAAAAGTCGTACTATTGACCAGGTGCTTTTAAAAGTCATGTTCTTCACCTCTGTCTTTTCTCCCATCTCTTTGTGAAATGCAAAGACTCACTGAGACTCACTAGCTTTAAAATGTTTTGGTACCTCACTTTACTGCTCTTTAAAATGGGAGAATAATGTGACCCACTCCATAAGGTAAGGAGAAACAAATGGGTTTGTATTTGTAAAGCACTTACAAGACGAAGCTATTATTTTTGTTTTATTTATTTTTATTACCCCCCCCCCATTTTATTCTTGTTCCTTTACTTTTTTGAATATGGAACACATTCACGTGGCTTCAAATTCAAGAAGTACAAAAGGATTGAGTGCAGTAAGTTTCAGTTCTGGGAGTTAGACAATGTTGCTAGTTTCCTCTTCTTCCAGACACAACCCACTGATAAGCACAGATAGTTAGAACAGGTGGCAGGCTGTTTTCCACCTTCCTTTCTGCCCGCCCCCCCCCTTCACTTCACATTATCACTTGGAGTGTTTCCATATTTTTACACAGCAAGTTTCTTCATCTTTTTTTTTTTTTTTGATATGGAACATTCCACTGGGCAGGTCAATCATGACGCCACTCGAATCCCCTATGGATGGGCATTTAGCTCATTTCCAGTCTTTTTCAGTGTGCAATACTGCACTGATTCACCTGGTACAGATGTCGTTTTGCATGTTTCTGAACAGATCTGACAGATAAGTTCCTAGAATTGCTCACGTGTTAAGGCTGTTCCAAATTTCACTTGCCCCAGCCATGTACAAAAAGGTCCTGTTTCCCACACTCTTGTGGACAACGTTCAGCGTGTACTTCACCTTAAACAGCGACAGGCTGCAGGCATACCTCTGCAACAAGACTTTCCTGCTCAGCATCGGGCATTTGAGATGTGTTGAGGTGCATTTCTCTCTCATTTTCCCTTGACTTATCCTTCTCATCTCCAACCCTTGGCTTTCTTCCTGCAGGTTTCAGCAGAAATACTGTTGCCTCCTGGAAGACCTTGAGGATTGCTCTCACCCCAGTGGGGGATCAGCTCGGTGCCTTCTCTGTTCTCTGTCTTCCCACCAAATCCTCTTTCCTGCGTTAGAGCACATTTTCCAGGAAGGTGACTGGATCTGTGTCTGACTGCCTCCTCCATCTGACGGTGAGCTTCCTGCAGACAGGGTCCAATGGTAGCTCCAGCACCAAGGACAGAGCTAGCCCACAGTAGGTGCTCAGTAAATATCGGTAGCTTAGGATCCAGTGAATATATATAGCAAAATATATGCAGGACTCAGGAGCACAGTAGGTGCTCAGTACATGTTGGTCTCTTAAGAGCGAATGAATATACGCAGGGCTTGTTATAAGGTGGCGGGGGGGGGCACTGAGGCTAGGAGAAGGGACAGTCGCTTGCTCAGGCAGCCAAGTGAAGGCTGGAGTGGGGTTCTAGTCCAGAGCGCCCCTACTTTCCTTGAGGCTTCTGCCACTGCCTCATTCACCTCCCTCCCCCGGCATCCCCTCGCCCAACACAGTGCCTGGCACAGACAGGACCTGATAAATGTGTATTTGTTGAAGGAATGAATGAATATGTGTGTCTGCTGAGGTGGGGAGGGGAGCTGCGTCCAGCTTCCCAGGCCCCCAGCCCCCTCCCCGTACAGGACCCAGGAATCCAAGCCGCCCGCCCTCCCCGCCCCTCTGGGTCCCCTCGTCCTCCCGCTTCCGGCCTTGCAGCCGGTCTTTCCTCTTTTGGGCTCGGTCGAGAGGCCGGGTTTCCGGGCGGAAGGCTTAGGCTGTGACACCGAGCCCAGCCTCCTCCACCCCCCACCACGCTCGGGCCCTCCCTCCCTCCCCGCCACCACCGTCCGCGTTTGGCCGGCCGCGGGGAAGGAAGAAAGGAGCGAAGGAGGCGGAGGTAAGAACCAGGCGCCCAGCGATCAGGGCCGAGCCCCAGGGTCGGGGCTCGGAGATCCGCGAGGCCACGACCCGCGGCCCCAATTCTGCTGATCACGCCTGCGGGGAACCGCAGGCTGGGCCCGGTGGGGAGCTCGGACCCCCGTGGGGACCTAGGGCTCCGGACCCTAGCAGCCTTGATGGGGGGCAGGCGTCCAGGGGCCGGGCCCTCGGCCGCCTCCTCCCTGGAGAATTCGGCCAGCTGAGCCCCCAACCCCCCCTCCCCCAATCCTCCCTGCCACTAGGACCCAGGAATCCATACCCCCCACTTACAGGAGTGGATCCGAGTCACCTCCCAAACCTGGGGTTCCAAACCCCAGCTCCCATCTCTCTCGGTCCCAGGAGTCCAGGGCCCCAGCCTCCCCCCCGCCCAAGAATCTGAGCCCTCCTACCCCTGGCCTCTCCCAGACCCTGGTCTGGGCACCCACACTGCATTTCCGGGGCCTCCCAATGTTGAATTGTACCCGCTCCACTCGGGCACCACAGGCTGGATCCCAGCCCCTCCCAACACGCTCCAGCGGGCCCCCTGGAGGAAAAGCAGTTGGCTGACTCCCTGTCTCCTCTCCTGTATCTCTGGCTTGTCCCCTCTCTCTGTCTCTCTGTCTCTCCCTACCTCCATCCTGCTGTGGCTCTTCTGATCTCTGTGTTTGCATCATCTCTCCCGAAATCTCTTTGTTTTCTCTCCCTCTCTGTCTCTGCTGGGAGTCCCATCTCTCTCTCCCGCTGGCTCCCACCATCCTGTCTTTACCGCTTCTCCTGCTGTCTGTCTGTCCCCGGGTCTTTGCTCTTTCTGTCTTGCTGGCTCTCTCCTTTGCCTGGCTGAACATCTGACCATCACTGAATCTCTATCTCTCTCTGTCTCTGCTTCTCTGCCTCACTCCACACATCTCCCTTTATCTGACCCACCCCATGCCCCCCCCCCCATGTCTCCTTGTCTCCTCTTTCTCCTTACAGGCATGGATCCGCAGCCCCCTCCACCCGCCCAGGGCAGCCCACCTCACCGTGGCCGGGGCCGGGGCCGGGGCCGAGGCCGTGGTAGGGGCCGTGGCCGTGGCAGGGGGGGCGCTGGAGCACCTCGGGCGCCCCTGCCCTGCCCGACCTGTGGCCGCCTCTTCCGTTTCCCCTACTACCTGTCCCGGCACCGACTGAGCCACTCAGGCCTCCGACCCCACGCCTGCCCCCTGTGCCCCAAGGCCTTCCGCCGGCCCGCCCACCTCTCCCGCCACCTGCGAGGCCACGGGCCCCAACCCCCACTGCGCTGCGCGGCCTGCCCCCGCACCTTCCCGGAGCCGGCCCAGCTCCGGCGCCACCTGGCCCAGGAGCACGCAGGCGGCGAGGTCGAGCTGGCCATCGAGAGGGCGGCCAAGGAGGCAGCCGAGTCCAGCTGGGGCTCCCAGGACGCGGGTGCGGAGCAGCCCACCACCGCCGCAGCTGGGGCCGCTGAGGAGGAGGCCGCGTGGCCCGAGCCGGCCACGCTGGCGGCCCCCCCGAGCGCCGAACCCCGGGAGTCGGAGGAGGAGGAGGCCGAGGCAGGGGCGGCGGAGCTGAGGGCCGAGTTGGCCCTGGCGGCTGGCCGGCAGGAGGAGAAGCAGGTCCTGCTCCAGGCCGACTGGACGCTGCTGTGCCTCCGCTGTCGCGAAGCCTTCGCCACCAAGGGCGAGCTCAAAGCGCACCCGTGTCTGCGCCCCGAGGGAGAACAGGAGGGTGAAGGGGGCCCCCCGCCCCGCCCCAAGCGCCACCAGTGCTCCATCTGCCTCAAGGCCTTCGCCAGGCCCTGGTCGCTGTCCCGCCACCGGCTGGTCCACTCTACTGACCGCCCTTTCGTGTGCCCAGACTGCGGCCTGGCCTTCCGCCTCGCCTCCTACCTCCGCCAGCACCGCCGCGTGCACGGCGCGCTCAGCCTCCTGGCCCCGCTGCCCCCGGCGGGCAAGAAGGACGACATGGCCTCGGGTGGACGGAACTCAGGGAAGGGGCCCGAGGGGGGCGAAGGGGCAGAGTGCGGGAGCGCCCCCGAGGGGGGAGAAGGCGGGCAGAACGGAGGGGACGCCACCCCGGCCCGGCCCCCCGCGGGGGAGCCCCGCTTCTGGTGCCCCGAGTGCGGCAAAGGTTTCCGGCGCCGCGCGCACCTGCGGCAGCACGGGGTGACCCACTCGGGGGCACGCCCTTTCCAGTGCGTGCGCTGCCAGAGGGAGTTCAAGCGGCTGGCCGACCTGGCCCGCCACGCGCAGGTGCACGCAGGGGGCCCGGCGCCGCACCCGTGTCCGCGCTGCCCGCGCCGCTTCTCGCGCGCCTACAGCCTCCTGCGTCACCAGCGCTGCCACCGTGCTGAGCTGGAGAGGGCAGCCGCGTTGCAGGCGCTCCAGGCCCAGGCCCCGCCATCGCCGCCACCGCCCCCGCCGCCCCCGCCAGCTGGGCAGGAGGAGGAAGGGCTTCCGCTGCCCATTGCACACATCAAGGAAGAGCCACCCTCCCCGGGAACCCCACCCCAGTCGCCGCCGCCGGCTCCCCCTGTCTTCCTCAGCGCCTCCTGTTTCGACAGCCAAGACCATTCAGCCTTCGAGATGGAGGAAGAAGAGATTGACAGCAAGGCCCACCTGCGCGGATTGGGAGGCCTGGCCTCCTGACCTTCACACCCACTCCTGGCCCCTCCATTTCGCTCCCGGTTTGCAATATGGAGGAGGGAAGTCGAAGGAGAGGCGCCTCCTGTCTACCCACCCTTCCCCTTCCAGCCCTCAACACTAAGGGGGGGGGGGGCCTGGACCGCCCCTCCCTCCCATCGCCCACCCCCAGGACCCCTGATGCTGGCTAGAAACTGCTTGCCCCAATAGGCCTCTGAAGGCAGGACGAGTTGGAAAAGGAGGCGGAATATATTGGCCAGAGAGATGGAGACTGGGGGGGGGGGATCCCCTGCCTGGCTGTCTCCCATTATACACACTGGACACCATCACCTCTTTGGAACTGCCAGACCCTTGGGGTCCCCAGTGAGCAAAGGTCCATCCCTGTCCTTTTGTCTGTCTGTGAATAAATGTGAGTTCGTGAAACAGGAGAGAGTGAGGCTGTCTGTGGGGGCTGCTAGAGGGGGGGTCTAGGGTGAGGCGGGATTCATCCAACAGCCACTGACCTTGCGTTCCAAGCAGGAAGGATCCAGATTCCCACATCAGGGAACGGGAGGGAGGTGCTCAGACACCAAGAAACTCAAGAGAAAAATCGGGAGTATGGCAACACTGGTTACCATCTGCCCAGGCATCTTTGGGGAGCCCCATGGCCCCCCTGTGCAATCTCTGCATGCATTCTTTCAGCAAACATTTGCCAGGCACAGCCCTGGGCCCTGGGGATGCTGGAGATCAGAAAGCCATGAGGAGCTAGAATTCTAGATCCACACTGCCCAATACGGTTTAGCTGCTAGCCGCACATGGCTGCTTCCATTTAGATTTAGAATGAGTAAATCGATTTAAAATAAAATAATTAAAAACGTTCAGTTCCTCAGTCACACAGTTTCAAGGTTCAGTAGCCCCATGTGGCTGGTGGCTACCCTGTTGGATAGCACAGATCTAGAACATTCCATCACTGCAAGAAGTTCTCTTGGACAGGGCTGCCCTAGATAATAAACTGATCTGCCATAGAGCACCAGGTATTAATGAGGGCTACTGAGAACACTGCATGGCTGGGAGGGAGGGCCCTCTGGTGACCTTTGACCTGAGTGAAGGACTGGGTAGAGGGAAGAGCAGGGACAAAGGCCATGAGGTAGTTTGGTGCTGCATGTTCGAGAAACCGCAAGAAATTGGGGTTGAGGGAAAGTGTCATTTTCTGCAAACCTTCTAATGGTTTTTTCTTCACCCATCTATTTGGGTCTTAAGGAGTGGAGAGGGAAAGATGTGTTCAAGCCATCTTCCTTAAACCCCTTCTCTTTCCTTCTATTGACCTCCTGCCTTCCCCCAGCGCCTTCAATGGCTCTCTCTTTCCTATGCAAATAATGATGACATCGACCACTTAGGTATCTTCATGCCTGTAAGGCCAGGAAAAGGGGTGAGGTCATCCCAGTTTTCCAGGGCAACAAACAGAGGCTTTGGGAAGGAGGATTTCTCCCTAGTGTGATGAAAACACCAGGCAGGGGCAGGGCTGGAGGGAGGGAAGCCAGAAACATGGAGGTTGAGGGTGTAGGAAGGGAGATGACTGACAACCCAGAGCTTTGCAGAATTCTCCCTGGCAAAGATTCAACACACCTTGGCTGAGCCCTTGGCACAGTGCCTGTCACGTAGTAGGCATTCAATCCATGTTAGCCCATTTGATTATCGCTGTATCATCCAGGGCTGGATGTAGGGGATGGAGTGATGAGTGAGACCACCTGAGCACCAGCCCTCGTGGAGCTTACAGACCAGCAGAGGACGTGGACAATAATCAAATATTGGCACAAATAAATTAGGGTTTCCAAATGAGACCAGTTCTTCAACAAACTAGATCCCATAACAGCCTCAGGTGTGGGGAGCTGGGGTGTGCTTTCATGATGTCAAAGCTACCTTCAGTGGCTCCCTATTACCATATCCAAACATGGGCCACCATTTAGCCAGCACCTACCATGGCCAGACACCTTTTCAGCTCAATCTCATTGATTCAACTCATTGAGGGAAGGGATTATATAGCCCAATTTACAGAAGGAGCAAACAGGATTAAAGTTAAGTTATTTGTCCTAGTTTGGAAATCACTACCATGAATTGAACTCTTTGTATTCAATGAGGTGCTTTGTGGGGAGGGCTGAAAACGGGTTGGCACCCTGTGAGGAGGTCGTTGCTGTTGTTGCTTTGTTATGATTATTTTCCCAGGCTGGTATAAAACTGATCTCAGGGAACCCTCACCACCCCACTGGGGATTAGAAAACATCCTCATCACTTTCTAAGGGCAAGACAGCACTCAGAGAGGGGGTCCCTTGTCCAAAGTCTCATAGCTAGGAATTGGCGACCTGGAATTTGAGCCCAGGCTGGACCAACTCCATAGCCTGCACTCCCTTAGCCAGGCTAATCTAATGCTTAGGATTAGCCCCCTCTTTGCCTGCATCCCAGTCTCCAAGCCCTGAGGCATCATGCCCCACCCTTCCTGGGCTTTGCCCACCACCTGCCCTCTTCCCCACAGGCTTACTCTGCCTTGAGGATCCACTGCATCCGGAGAGAAACGTTCCTAGAACAAAACACAGAACTTAGGGTGAGAAAAGGTCCCTAAGGATAGAGCCCAGTTCTCCCATTTTGCAGACGGAAGACTGAGCCCTAGACATGTGGGACAGACACAAGACATGACAAAACACCCAAAGGGTCGCTATTATTGTGAAGAAGCGGTGCTGGTGTTCATGAATCAAACCTCGTAGCTTGTCTTGCCCTGTGCTGAGCATTTTACATATATGACCTCAACCACATGTTCTTAATCATACAAAACACATTTTTTAAAGATTTTTATTTATTCATTTGAGACAGACAGATACGGGGGCGGGGAGAGAGAGAGAACATGAGGAGGAGAAGAGGCAGAGGGAGAGGGAGAAGCAAACTCTCCGCTGAGCAGGGAGCCGAAGGCGAGGCTCAATCCCAGGACCTGGAGATCATGACCTGAGCCGAAGGCAGACGTCCAACCATCCGAGCCACCCAGGCGCCCCACAAAACACATTTCTTGAGTACTTAGCCTATGGCTCCTTCTAAAGGCATTGCATGGATTAGCTCACCTATTCTTCCCAACAAGATCAATTGATAGATGCTATCCTGGGCTGCATTTGTTTCTCTTAAACAGCTTGAGATATCATTTGCATACCATAGAATTCACTCATTTTAAAGGTACTCAGTGCCTTTTAGTGACTTTATAGGATTGTGCAACTATCACCCAAAGCAAATGTTACGACACGTCCACCCCAAAGATCTCTTGTGCCCACGAATAGTCACTTCCCATCCGCACCCCCAGCTCCAGGCAACCACTGATGTATTTTCTGTCTCGACAGATTTGCCTCTTCTGGACAGTTCCTATAAATGCATCATACAATATGTCACCTTCCGTGTCTGGCTTCTTTCACTCCACACGCTGTCTTTAAGGCTCATCCACGTTGTAAGTTTTATGAGCACTTCATCCCTTTTTATGGCTGAGTAACATTCCATTGTATGGATAGACTGTGTTCAGTTTATCCACTCATCTGTTGGTGGACCTCTAGGCTGGGTCTGCTCTTTGGCTGTTGTAAATAGTGCTGCTATGAACACGCTTGTGGACACAGATTTTATTCTCTTGGGCAGATTCTCGGGAGCAGAATTGTTAGGCTTTGTGAGAAGCTCATGATACACTCTTTAAGAAACTGCCAGACTGTTTCCCAAAGTGGCTGTACCATTTACAGTCCCATCAGGGATATGTGAGGGTGAGGGTTCCCCATGGGGGCTCCATTTTCAGGAGAAGGAAGCCCAAGATCTCCTGGCTGGTAAGTAGATCTGGGTATGTCTCTGGGCATTGTGATTCTAAAGCCTGTGCTCTTAAGCCTCATGCAAAGATTCATTCTTACCCTGTTATTCCTTCCTTCCTTCCTTCCTTCCTTCCATCCTTCCTTCCTTCCTTCCTTCCTTCCTTCCTTCCTTCCTTCCTTCCTCCCTCCCTCCCTCCCTCCCTCCCCTCCTTCCTTCATCCTAAAACTACCGAGCTGTTGGCTATGTGCAAAGCACTATTCTGGATGTGGGAAAAACATCAGAGGACAAATAGATCAGGTTACACTTTGGCAGGAGACACAGATAGACAAACTCAGAACACTGATTCCACAAGTACTTACTGAGCCTCACTATGTGCTGGGCACTGTCAGAGGTGCCAATCGCCCTCTGGTTGATGAAATGGACACAAATCCCTGCCCGCATAGGGTTTCCATTCTACCGGCAGGAGGCCGACAGGAAACCATAGTAGGCAGGTAACCTATATATAAAACATCTTAAGGGGGGATGCGTGCACGGGGACGTGTCCCGGGGAGGGCACAGCTGATGCAAAGGCTCTAGGTGGGAATGTGACTGGTGTGTTCAGGAAGCACAGAGGCCACTAGGACTGGAGGGAGAAAGAGACAAGGAGGGAGCAAGGGGGAGGGGATTAGGGAGAACATGGGAGTCCAGATCCCACAGGGACTCGAAAGGACTCTGATTTCTACTCCATATGAGATGAGAAGAGAGTCTCTGGCACGATGTCACTTCCCTTTTTCCTTTTAACATTTGAAAAAAACATTTCTAAAGATTTGATTTATTGGGGGGGAGAGAGAGAGAGAGAGTGAGCGAGCACAAGCGGGGGGAGGGGCAGAGGGAGAGGGAGAAGCAGACTCCCCGCGGAGCAGGAAGCCCAAGGAGGGGCTCCATCCCAGGACCCCGGGATCCTGACCTGAGCTGAAGGCAGGCGCTTAACTGACTGAGCCAGCCAGGTGCCCCAACATTTGAAAATTTTAAAACACATAGCAAATGGAAAGAATTCGACACTAAATGTGTATCCTCAGCCCTTAGAGTCTACAGTGAGCATTTTGCTCTATTTGTTCATAATGGACCTGTCTATCCGTCTATCTTTTCATTTACCCATCCATCAGCCTGTCCACCACTCATCTTTAAAAAAATTAATCAACTTTCCTTTTTTGAGAAGTTTTACGTTCAGAGAAAAATTGAGTGGAAATTGCAGACAGTTCCCATATATCTTTAAAGAAATTCATTTCAGGGCGCCTGGGCGGCTCAGTCAGTTAAGCGACTGCCTTCGGCTCAGGTCATGATCCTGGAGTCCCGGGATCGAGTCCCACATCGGGCTCCCTGCTCGGCAGGGAGTCTGCCTCTCCCTCTGACCCTCTTCCCTCTCATGCTCTTTATCTCTCATTCTCTCTCTCTCAAATAAATAAATAAAATCTTTTTAAAAAAAAGAAATTCATTTCAAAACAATTTGCAACTATTAGGTCACATCACCCCTAAACACTGCAGCATGCATATCGTAACAAGATATCACATATTTATTTAAGCTTCTTGTTTCTTTTGTACTTTGGGTGATAGTCCCATAGGATGGGATTTATCTCATGTAAATGCATATTATAGTCCCCTACAACATTATTTATTTCATTGAAGCCCACCTGTTTTATTTTTTTTTAAGATTTTATTTATTTATTTGCGAGAGAGAGCATGAGAGGGGGGAGGGTCAGAGGGAAAGGCAGACTCCCCGCTGAGTAGGGAGCCAATGCGGGACTCGATCCTGGGACCCTAGGATCATGACCTGAGCTGAAGGCAGTAGCTTAAGCAACTGAGCCACCCAGGCGCCCCGAAGCCCACCTGTTTTAAAGTCAGGTGCCATCAAGAGAGAATAATGCTAACGGAGAAGCAGGGGCTTCTGGCGGGTGCTGTGACTTCAGTTATGTGGTCCCGGAGGGCTTCTGGGAAGGAGTAATTTGAGACTTGATCCAGATGAACTAGGGAATTGAGCGTGTGAATCGGGAGCCGGACACCCTCCCTTTCCAGAGGGGCTCTGAGGCGCCAAGGGGACATCCGGGGACATCCAGGGACGTCAAGGTGGAGCTACGCCTCCCGCCGGCTTGGCCGCTCCAGGCCTCCTGGGGGGTGGTTTGGAATTCAGCCTCAGAGGCCAAGCCCCGCTGCCTCCTGGGCCTCTTATCTCACCACACCCAGCACTGTGCCTGGCACAGACCTGTGCTGCATAAATATTTGCTGCCACTCACCCAGCTGCTCAAGCCCCAGCCACCCTCCTTTCCCACCGCAGGGGCTTTGCCCACATTCTGCCCTCCTCCCGAATCGGCTCTTTGTGTCAAGGGGGGGGGGGCATTGCTGGCAGGTATGCAGCCACGGAGAGGGAAGTGACCCACCCAAGGTCACTGGAAGAAGGGGGCCAGAGAGAGAAAGAGAGTCCTTCCAGACTGGCCACCTCCAGGCTCCTAATATCAGGATAATAATTGTAACTACTCTTCACCATCACCCCCATGTTCGGGGACCTGCAGGCCACACGCATTAGCTGCAGGTTCCCAGCACCCGCCAGGCTTCCTCCTCTCAGCCTTGGATGGGCAATTCCTCTGCCTGGAATGACTCCCCTGTCCGCCCCTTCAAGCCTCCTCTATGAGACCCTCCCTACCTCACCCCACCTCTATCAATCCTTTGTTGTAGGCAGAATTCTCAGCTGGATCCCAAGATTCCTGCTCCCCTGGTGCCCATGCACCTCCTCCCAGGGCCAGTCTAGGAGCCGCTGTGGAAGGACTTTGCACACGGCACTAGGACTCCAAGTCAGACAACACGGATGGAGCAAGAGGGCATCATGCTAAGTGAAGTGAGTCAGACAGAGAAGGATAAATACCATACAATTTCACTCATATGCGGAATGTAAAAAACAACAAACAAAACAGAAACAGACTCATAAAGACAGAGAACAAACGTGGTTGCCAGAGGGGAGGGGGGTGAACGGATGGGGAAAAAAGATAAAAGGGATTAAGAAGTATAAACTTCCAGCTATAAGAAAAAAGAGATGAGGGGCGCCTGGGTGGCTCAGTCCGTTAAGTGGCTGACTCTTGATTTCAGCTCAGGTCATCATCTCAGGGCCGTGGGACTGAGCACTCACCACAGACTCTGCTTAAGATTTTCTCTCCCTCCCCCTTTTGCTCCTCCCCCTGTTCATGTGCACATGCACTCCCTCTTCTCTCTCTCAAATAAATAAATCTTTAAAAAAGAAAGTCAGAGAGATGAAAAAGTACAGCATGGGGAATGATATTCAGTAATACCGCAATAGTCTTTTATGGTGGCAGGTGGTGACTACACTTCTCGAGGCGAGCATTGTGAAAGGAATACAATTGTCAAATCACTACGTTGTGCACCTGAGATGAATACAATATTTTATGTCAATTATACTGCAATACAATTTTTTAAAAAAGATTCCAAATCAGTTGATTTAAGCTAGGGAGGGGATCTTTGGTGGGCCTTGCCTAATCAGGTGACCCCCATCCTAAAAGGGACAGGGCTCTTTCTGGAGCTTGAGGGGGATTCCACAAGAGGGAGATTCTCTGTTCCTAGCTTTGAAGGAGGAGAGGATCCCGCCCCAGGGGATGCAGGCAGCCTCTGAAAACAGAGTGGATTCTGCCCAACAAGCAGCAAGGAAATGGGAATCTCTCAGTCTTCCGGAAGCAGAGAACCCCAACATTCTTGTGTAGGCTTCTGACTCACAGAAACTGTGAGCTAATAAGGGGGTGCTCTTCTAAGCTGCTGCGTTTGTAGTCATTTGTTACACCCCACAGAAAACACCTGCGATCTGTAATCTGTTCTGTTTCTTTCATGGTGCTGGCTGTCAAAAGTAAGTTGGTTTCTTTGGTTGTTTCCAGTATGCCCATCCACCTGTATTAGTTTGCTGGGGCTGCTGTAACAAAGTATCACAAGCCAGGGGGCTTCAAACAACAGTATCATCTCACAGTTCTGGAAGTTAGAAGTGGAAGATCTCAGGGCCATGCGCTCTCTGAAACCCCCAGGGGAAGCCTTCCTTGCCTCTGCCTAGCTTCTGGGGGTTTGTCCTCCATCTTTGCCTTGTAGATGCCTCACTTCCTTCACTTTCATCTTCATACGCCGGTGGCCTCACCTGGCCATCTTTCCACCCTTTCCTGTGGGAGAATCATGTAGGAACCCACCTTCCTCCAATGCGATCTCCTCTTAATTAATTTCATCTGCAGTGACACTGTTTCCAAAAAGGTCACATCCTGAGGTACTGGGGGTTCGGTATATCTTTTTTGGTGGGGGGCACAATGTAACCCATAGCACCATCCCTATCCACACGTGCAGTCTGCCGGGGTGCAAATCTTGCCTGGGTGTCACTGGGTTCCTAGAGCCTCGAGTATTGCTTGGCACAGTGTAGATGCTTAAAAAGACTTTGTTTTTGCTAAATCATCTGATGAATTATTTCTCAGAGCTTTACACATCTTTCGGGGGAGGATAAAGCCACCATCCTCATTGTTTTCTTCTCATTGCTAATGTGTTTCGTTTACAAATTGGCCTCCGACCACCCCTCACTAGAACAGAAAGGTGCCTGTGTGGCTCGTCCCTGTGTCCCCAGTGCCCAGCACCCTGCCTGACACACACTGGATTCACAGCAAATAACTGTCCAACAAATAAATGAGGTTATAATCTACCCCACCGCCACTTTACAGAAGGGGAAACTGAGGCTTACTTAGAAAGGTGAAATGAGTTGCTCAGGGTCACTGTCACTGCTCCCGCCTTCTGATCACCTGCCGATGCTTCCCATTGGCCGAACCCAAACAGAAGCCAGATGCAGCCCAGGTGATGCAGTCGGAAGGGGTCACCTAGACAGAAAGGAGACAGATGGACGAGGGGATGGTAGTCAGCACATCCAGATTGCCTTCTGTGGAAAATCTCTCAGGGACAAATACACCCAGAAAAGGAATCCTCAGACATGGGGGTCCTGCTTTCACTCAAGTCTCCCACCTTGCTCACTGAGAGGCTGCACCAGCCTACACGCCCACCGGCAAAACTCCAGGGACCTATGTCTCCACGTGCTCAACCACTTCCTAACTTCTGCCCATCCAGTGGAATCCGCCCTCAGTGGTGTGATGGGGCGACAGGGAAGCAGCCTGCCCTAGATGCAGGCAATAAGGGGCGCGTTGGCCATAGAGGAAATAGAAACAAGAAGAAAACCAAACGAAATGTTTGGTCCACTTTTCACTGATGTCATGCACCCGCGATCAGAACCAATGTCAGTGACACACACCCCTCCCTGAAAAATAAAACAAGACGAAATCAGAGAGGGAGACAAACCGTGAGAGACTCTTAACTCTAGGAAACAGAGTTGCTAGAAGGGAGGGGGTTGGGGGGATGGGGTAACTGGGTGATGGGCATGAAGGAGAGCACACGGTGGGATGAGCACTGGCTGTTATATGCAACTGATGAATCACTGACCTCTACCTCTGAAACTGGTAACGCACTATATGTTAATTAATTGAATTTAAATTAAAAAATACGTTAAAAAAAAAAAGAAACCCCTCCCTGTGAAACAGTTTTATTGATCTAAGTTCCAAACATTTGCTGCCAGTGTTACCATGTAATATTAAATATTATATATTAAATATATAATAAATATGCACACATATATTAAACATATACGTATGTGTATATACATATAGAATACATATGGACATGTACATTTATACAATGTGTATATATTCATGTATATAATTAGCACATTTTATTACTTCCTTCCCCCATCCTTTCATGAAGCACTCTATTGCACATGCAAGTCAATGGAGAGAAACCCAGTTTACAGCTGACCTCGCTGCCCGCAGACTCCACTACCCACATTCGTTTTGAGAGTAAGTTCCTGAGGATCAGATTGTCCGAGCTCACTTCAGATGCAACCCATGCCTTCAGCGTCTGTGGAACTCCACGTCCCCACTATGTTTAAAATGGTAGTTTTGAAGTACACATAGATGGCACGGTGATTCTAAACACAAAGAAACAGAGCCTGAGAAACTGGGGTGCTGACCTTCTCTGTCACCCTTGGAGTTTGTATTTGCAGATCAAGTTCGAAATGGAGAAGCAGAGCACCCGCCACACAATGTAACAGTTTTTACTGAAGTGCAAGTTTGAGCTTATACCTGAAATCTTTGCTGAGCTGATATCTCTAACATTGGAATGTGTTCTTTTCAATTTCTGATTGTTTGCAAACTAAATATATATATAGATATAAGAAAAAATGACAAGTGATGGCTCTTAAAAATCATTTTGTAATGTGAGAGACACCCAGCACTTATGCCCCTTAGTGTTCACGCAAATAAGTGAAAATCTCTCCTGCACACAAAACCCTGAACACGGAGGATACTTGGAAGCAAGACGATGGAATATTATTTGGCGCCAAAAAGGAATGAGCTATTGGGTCACGAAAAGGCAAGGAGGAGCCTTAAATGCACATCATTAAGTGAAAGCAGCCCATTTGAAAACGCTACATGCCACATGATTCCAAATGTAGGACATTCTGGAAAACGTAAAGCTATGGAGACAGTAACACGGTGAGTGGTTGCCAGGAGTTAGGGGAGGACAGATGAATTGGGGAGCACAGAGGATTTTTAGGGCAGTGAAGCTACTCTGTGTGATACTATAATGGTGGACACATGTCATTATACATCCGTTCAAGCCCGTGCAGTGGGCAATGTCAAGAGCGAACCCCAATGTAAACTATAGACTTTCTGTGATTATGGAGTCAATGTGGGTCATCAACTGTGACAAACGTGACAACTGTGACAAACGTACCCTCTGGTGGGGGACGCTGATAATGGGGGAGGGGGGACATGCATGAGTGGGGGCAGGGAGTCTATGGGAAATCTCTGTATCTTCCTCTCAATTTTGCCGTGAACCTAAAACTGCTCTAAAAACTCAAGTTTATGAAAGAAAGAAAGAAAGAAAGAAAGAAAGAAAGAAAGAAAGAAAAGAAAAGAAAAAGGAAAAGAAAGAGAAGAGAAAAGAAAAAAGAAAAAAGAAAAGAAAAGAAACCCCCCCAAACCAAGAAAACAATGCTGCTGGTTATTCCATGATTTTTGCTGAAAATCGCTGTTATCCACAGGCAGAGGGGGTATTAAACGCTCTGTCACGTTCTCTGCAGCCTCGCTAGAATGTCAGCGCCACCAGAATGGGGACCTTTTTTTATAGCTTTATGGAGATAGGCTTCTCCTAGCACACCATTCATCTCTTTAAAGTGTACCAGTCGTTGACCTTCGGTGTGGTCGCAGAGCCGTGTGACTGTCACCATGATGAACTTTAGAATGCTCCTGTCGCCCCAGAAAGGACCCCCCGACGCATCGCCCCGCAGCACCCCATCCCCTCCAGGCCTTGGACAACCACCCGCCCCCTTCCAGTCTCTGTAGATGGGCCTCTGCGGGCAGGAACTGTTGCTCGCATTGCCTTCTCTCTATCCCCAGAGCCGGCAATCCACTCCGTAACTGCAGAGTTCTTCCACCAATCTGTCTTAACTTGAATCCCAGATAGGACAAGCCTCTGCTTGGGGGCCTCTTTCTCCCCCACCCGTCATCCCTGTCAAGCCCTTTCAGAGTCCCCTCTGGACTCCACTTTGTCACCTCCATTAGAAAGGTGACACCTGTTTTATGACTGCTTGCATCCTTGCGCACGGCACCTTCTAGACTCCTCCCCAGCCGGGACAGAACCTATCTGCTGGTACCGGCTCCAACTCACGGGCCCCAGGAAATGTGTGTTGAATTTGAATGGAAACGAGAGAAGTCAGCAACCTTGACACACATCTGTCCCCAGCTCCTGCCCTGCAGACGTCCACCCACACCGGAGAGGCTGGGGGAGGGTGTGTGTGAAATGTCCTACTGTGCCGTTGACCCCTAGCGGGACACAGAGCAAGAGATTTAATCTCTGCAAGTCTCCCTTCCTTCAACTATAAAACGGAGCTAATAATAGGACCTACCTTTCCCGGCTGCTGTGAGGATTAGCACAGGGGCTGGTAATACACAGAGTTCAGTAAATGCTAGCTATAATTATCGTTAATCACGCGGGATTTACAAAGCCATCACAAATGCACTCCGGCCATCCGTCAGTCTTGTCTCACACACATTTCCTGAGGAGAGGGAGAGAGAACCCAGTGTGCTCCCGGGAACTGTGAGTCCTTCCGTGTGACTGGGGTGTCGGGTGAGATAGGGCGGGGCGGCAGATAAGACGGAGAGAGCATCAGCTCCAGAAGGGCTCAGAGGCCAGGCTGGGGAGCTTGGACTCTATCCCAAGGGTAATAGGGAGCCATGGGAGGCTATTGAGGAGAGGGACACGTGTTGTCTCTGAGTGTTAGATGCTTTTGGGGTGGTGGGTGGGACACTCTATGGAGAGACACCGGAGGCCAGGAGGAAGGTGGGGTTATGGTCCACATATGTGAGGGACCTTGACCTGCAGCCCAGTGGACATGGGCGAGGCAGTCATTCTTAACCCGTGGTCTCTAGACTTCTAGAGAGATCCAGCAGGGTCAGTCCCCCTCGATGCTGTCTGCCAAATCGTGTTTCCATTTTTCCAAAAGTAAAAAAGGAACTAGGTGAAAATAATTTTGATGCTTTATTTGGTTCAATGCAGCGTATCTTCCTCATTCCAGTCGCTCAGTACACTGATTCTTCTTACCTATGGTGGTTATGGTCTATAAAGTCATAGTGAATGCTGAATCAATGAATACGGAACCACAGTCCCTCGGGGAAGGACGGGCTTGGGCTCCTATGAGCCTTTGTCACAGAATTCTCATTAACCGGTCAATACATAACCTTGTTTCATGTGTGTTCTGTTTAAAGACACCTTACTTAATATACACTGTTGACTCGCTCACACTGAACTCACGGCCCACGGCTCCGTAACTCGTGCTTGAAGGAAGCTTACCTAACACAGATATTTCTCGGTAAGACACATCACACCTTCTTGCGCTCGGGGGCCACTTTCAACCACAAAGTCACCAACAAAAAAGCACAATACTGCGAAAAATGCGGCACTAGCCAGGCTGCCGGAAGGACACTTTTGTACAGGGTGACAGGTGGAACAAGGAGGCGGGGGGGTGGGGGGCGCCTGGGGGGCTCAGTCGTTAAGCGTCTGCCTTCCGCTCAGGTCATGATCCCAGGGTCCTGGGATGGAGCCCCGCATCGGGCTCCCTGCTCCCCGGGAAGCCTGCTTCTCCCTCTCCCTCTCCCTCTCCCCCTGCTTGTGTTCCCTCTCTCGTTGTATCTCTTTCTGTCAAATAAATAAATAAATCTTTAAAAAAAAAAAAAAGGAGGCAGAGGGTCCCTGTGTGCAACCACAGCGGGCTCACATTTTTCGCCACCCTGCGCATGCCCACCAGAGTGCCATGATGTTGATTTGAGGACTACAGGAAACTTCGTGGGTAGGCGAGTTTGCAAATACGAAATCCATGAATAATGCAATTGACCGTATATCCAAAACATTATCATGGCATCATGTAATTAATATAAAAATCATCAGTGAGAGAGTTTACATTCTCTTTTTCATGATAAGTCTTTGAAATCCGTGGTCTGTTTTATACTCATGGGAGTTCTTAATTTGGACCAGCCACATTTTAAGTGCTTAAGAGCCGCACGTGTGGTGGCTTCTGTATTAGACAGTGCAAGTCTCTGTGGCTTTCTTCAGATTCTCAGAGGAGCCTACGAACTCAAAAACTGACAATAAAAGGTCAATGCCAGATAGAACCACCTTGGGGAGCGTATGGCAGCACCAAAGTGAGCCCCTTAGCCCAGGGCAGCCCGTGTGAGAATATTCTTTGCATCCCTGCTTGTAAGAGCGCAAGATGGGAGAAACATAAAGTGTCAGTCATCAGAAGAATGGATCCATAGAACAGGGCAGGTTCATAGGCTAGAATATGCAACATCTCTGCAAAGGAAAGAACCTGAGCTCCATGTAATGACACAGATGAAGCTCACAAACACAGGGTTGAGCTGGTGAGGACAAAAGCCAGCTGCAGAGGGTCACAGACATACTATTTATATAACATTTAACCACATGCATGGTGATCCTCTATAGCAGCTATGTGTTTATATGTGTGTAACAAATACATTTTTTTTTTTTAATGAATAACAGATACCTCCTTAGTGACAGTGGTTACTTCAGGGAGGGAGGGGAAAGATTTGGAGTGTGGTAAGTACCCTGCAGGTTGCAATTGCGGTAGCAACATTCTCTTTCTTCAGCTGGACAGTGGTGGACATGTAGGTGCTCATTATATTATTTGGGATATTTTTGGTGTGTCAGCTAAAATATTCCATTGCATGAGGAACCATAGCAAGGTTTTGTGTGGCTATGAAGAAGCAGACTCCCTGCTGAGCAGAGAGCCTGATGCAGGACTCAATCCCAGGACCCCGGGATCATGACCTGAGCCGAAGGCAGACGCTTAACTGACTGAGCCACCCAGCTGCCCCAAGAGCCAAGATTTTGATTTACTAGTTTATCATCTTATTCTTTTTAGACAAAACAAATCAATTTAAGGTTACCCCTTTTCTTTTTCTATTGATCTTTTTTTGGGGGTGCGAGGGCAAGGGGGTTGTCAAGTGCACAGTCTTTGAAGTCTAACTCAATTTTTTCTGTGATCTTTCCATACATATTTTATTCATTAGTTATTTGGAAAAAATATAAAATATATAAAAAATAGGGGTGCCCAGCTGGCTCAGTTGGTGGAGCGTGCGGCTCTTGATCTTGGGGTCATGAGTTCAAGCCCCACATTGGGTGTAGAGATTACTTAAAAATAAAACCTTTAAAATATGTATATAACAGGGGCGCCTGGGCGGCTCAGTCAGTGAAGCATCTGCCTTCGGCTCACGTCATGATCCCAGGGTCCTGGGATCGAGCCCCGCATTGGGCTCCCTGCTCGACGAGGAGTCTGCTTCTCCCTCTCCCTCTGATGCGCCCCCACTTGTGCTCTCTCTCACAAATGTAAAAATCTTAAAAAAATTTTTAAAAATATATAAGATATATACTCTACTATATATAAGATGGTATATATTATATATAATTATATGGAAGGTAATGTATATTACATTTATTATTATATTATATACAATATATAACATATTATAATGCTCTGGGTAGAACCTGCAGTTGCTCCCATCTCATAAGGAGGAAACTGAGGTATGGGGGCAGTTGGACACTTGAGGGAGAGCACACCCTGGGCCAGCAGGGACTGAGCTAGGTTAGTCACTGCAAAGAGCCCATGGGGCGGGTGGACAGGAGACACAGGAGGGGATGGGCATGAGGCCTAGAGGCCGACTTAAATGAGGGTGTGTGCACCCTGGGGCCAGGACTGGAGCCTGCCCTGCCTGCCTACACCTGCCTTCTCCAGGTCACTCCGGGTGACCCTGTGGGGTGGCGTTGCTAAATGGGGAGGTGCAAAGCTCCCTGGATCATCAGTGAGCCTCTCAGGGGGCCAGGGAGGGCCAAAGGCCTGCAGCGTCCCCGCCCCCCACCCCAGCAGACCCAGGTGGCTCTGCAGCCTGACCTTCTGGCTCCAGAGTAGCAGCTGCTCTGCAGTCCCTGCGGGCCCCTTGCACGCACACATCCGGCCCCACGTCCCCAGTGGAAGAATTCAGCTCTAGTCACACACCAGGGGGTCTGCCTCCCTCAAGCTGCCTGGGCAGGGGACAGAGAGTGGCCTGGAGGCCCCAGACCCTCTGTCTTTGCCTCTCACTGTCTGTTGGCCAATGCCTCTGCTGCTCCATGCCTCAGTTTCCCCATCAGTAAACTGGAAACCATCATTCTACTCATCCAGGGCTTATAGGGAGGATTCCACAAAGTCTTAATTAAAAAAAAAAAAAAGCCAAGGCCTGGCATCTGGCATCTGAGAAGCATTGAATAAATAGTCATCATTGCATTTCTTCATTTTAGTTCTGGTTTTTGAATAGGTAACACATGCTGGGCAACAACAACAACAAAAATCAAATAGTACAAAAGGCACAGCAATGAAAGTTTCCCCCAAAGCTGTGTGTTGACATCGATCACTGACCCAACTACAGCAGCAACAGAGGGTTTGTTTGGACAAATTGGGGTGCGCAGAATAGGACTGGGTATCAGCTGGTTTTCTGGAATTACTGTTAATGTTGCAATTGATAATAGCATTGCAGTTGAGCTGGAAATGATCCTTACTTTCAGAGAGATGTAGACCCCAGGATAGCAATAATTTCTCATGCCGTCTGTAGTGTATTTGACAACATTTAGCTTTTTATGAGGAAAAATGTCCAGCATAGCCAAAAATAAAGAGTAAAAGGAATCCCCTCATTCACATTTTGCGAGGCGAATGCTGCTCCTGTCCCAGCAACCCCCCACCCCCCCCCACCCCCGCCGCACACATTTTTGGATTTTCTCCTGCTGGAGTATTTGAAAGCAGGCACCAGGCAGCATACCATTTCACCCAAAAAGATTTCGGTAGACTGTAATTTACTTTGACAAACTTCATTCCCCCACAGAAAAGAGATACAGCAAGTACTGGAAAAAGTCAACCTGTGAGGTCTGGTCAGTGCCCTGGAGGGTGGTCACCGTGGGGTCCTTTCGACTTTTGTGCACGTTTGCAGAGGTTTTCACCATCAAACCCCCCGAAAATCAAAGAGCAAAGGAAGTTCTCTGCCACCTGCCCCACCCCCGGCCTGTGTTCCCAGGGGCAACGTCGCAGCCAGTTTCCCTGGGGATCCTTCCAGAGTGTGAGTAGCGTCCTGGCTTTGTCTTTATTAATAGCGGGTTGTAGTAGTAGTAAAACCAAGCTGGGCAGAACTCAGGGCTGTGAGTCACTCCGACCTGGCTTGGGTCCTACCAGACACCTCCTCCCACTCTGACCTTGTGTAAGACGGTCCCAGCTCACAGCCTCAGTTTCCTGCTCTGTAAACTGGGGATAAATCTTCACCCCTTCTGGATGGCTGGGGAGGATCTATGGTAAAGCCCTACCCCAGCCCCTGCCCAGAACCAGGCTCGGGGCAAGTGCTGAGAACATGAAAGAAGCCCTTTCCCCCAGTGCATCTCTTGGCTATTAGAGCTCCTGGGTCTGAGGGAGGGGGGCTGGGGGCTGGACTCCTGGGTCTGAGGGAGGAGGGGGCCGGGGGCCTGGACTCCTGGGTCTGAGGGAGGAGGGGCTGGGGGCATGGACTCCTGGGTCTGAGGGAGGAGGGGGCTGGGGGCTGGACTCCTGGGTCTGAGGGAGGAGGGGGCTGGGGGCTGGACTCCTGGGTCTGAGGGAGGAGGGGGCCGGGGGCCTGGACTCCTGGGTCTGAGGGAGGAGGGGCTGGGGGCCCGGACTCCTGGGTCTGAGGGAGGAGGGGGCTGGGGGCTGGACTCCTGGGTCTGAGGGAGGAGGGGGCTGGGGGCTGGACTCCTGGGTCTGAGGGAGGAGGGGGCCGGGGGCCTGGACTCCTGGGTCTGAGGGAGGAGGGGCTGGGGGCCTGGACTCCTGGGTCTGAGGCAGGAGGCTGGGGGTGTGGACTCCTGGGTCTGAGGGAGGAGGCTGGGGGCTGTACTCCTGGGTCTGAGGGAGGAGGGGCTGGGGGCTGGACTCCTGGGTCTGAGGGAGGGGGGTTGGGGGGTCTGGACTCCTAGGTCTGAGGGAGGAGGGGGCTGGGGGCTGGACTCCTGGGTCTGAGGGAAGAGGGGGCTGGGGGTCTGGGCTCCTGGGTCTGAGGGAGGAGGGGCTGGGGGCTGGACTCCTGGGTCTGAGGGAGGAGGGGGCTGGGGGCTGGACTCCTGGGTCTGAGGGAGGAGGGGCTGGGGGGCTGGACTCCTGGGTCTGAGGGAGGAGGGGCTGGGGGGCTGAACTCCTGGGTCTGAGGGAGGAGGGGGCAGGGGCCAGAACTCCTGGGTCCGAGGGAGGAGGGGCTGGGGGTCTGGACTCCTGGGTCCGAGGGAGGAGGGGCTGGGGGGTCTGGACTCCTGGGTCTGAGGGAGGAGGGGCTGGGGGCCTGGACCCCTGGGTCTGAGGCAGGAGGCTGGGGGTGTGGACTCCTGGGTCTGAGGGAGGAGGGCCTGGGGGTCTGGACTCCTGGGTCTGAGGAAGGAGGGGGCTGAGGGGGGTCTGGACTCCTGGGTCTGAGGGAGGAGGGGCTGGGGGCCTGGACTCCTGGGTCTGAGGGAGGAGGGGCTGGGGGTCTGGACTCCTGGGTCTGAGGGAGGAGGGGCTGGGGGCTGGACTCCTGGGTCTGAGGGAGGAGGGGCAGGGGCCAGAACTCCTGGGTCTGAGGGAGGAGGGGCTGGGGATGGGGACTTGGTATTAAAGAACAGGGCTTTGGGAACAGTCTCCCTGGTTCCTGGAGGCCAGACTCCCATCCCATGGAGGAAGGCAGAAAGCATGGAGCTCTGGGTCTCCCATCCCAAGTAAGGTATGTGAAGGGGCCCTGTTTCCTCTTTTCTCACTGCCGTCAGGCCTGGCCCTTGGGGGTTCACAATATGTTTTGTCCCCTCTGTCCTGGGACCAGAGCCCAGAGTCCAAGCTGGTCTAAGTTTGGAAGGGGGAGGGAGGGGGGCAGCGGGTCAGAGGGGGTGAGGGAGGGGTGTGGGGGGGGGACAGGATGTCTCTGAGCTGTCACACACACCTCTGTCCCGGCCCAGAGAAAGGGAGGGACAAAGGCTCTGAGAGAGAGTCAGGAACAAAGACGGGAGGAGGGAGACAGAGAGACACTGGGGAGAGCAGGCCAGAGCACGGCTGAGCGGGAGAACAGAGAAGCAGTGAAAGTGTGGATATCCTGAATGACAGACAGTGGTGACAACAGTGGGGAGAGTGTGGGGACGAGAGACAGGATAGGGAGACCCACCCGGAGATCCGAGAGCTGGGGCAGGGAGGCTGGTGGGGAGAGAGACTGGGAGACAGATAGTCACACAGGAGCAAAGACACTGTGAGGTCAGAGAGGGGAGGGAGGTGTGAGACGGAGCAGAGAGATTGGCAGGAGAGTACCTACGGACACACAGAGACCCGGGCTGACAAGGAGGCCGGAGGCCGGCAGAGGACGGCGGAGAAATCCTCCGACTCAGACAGGCAGAGGGAGACCGAGGCAGACCCTTTCAGACGGTTCTAGAGCGGGGCTCTGTAGGGCGAGGACCTACGTGCTCGCTCACACAAGGTCCAGCTGACGCCAGGGGACTCTGACATGGAGCTCAGGGAGCCCGAGAACCGTGAGGATGGGGACCCAGAGGTGAGAGACGGGAGACAGGGAGAGAGAGAGAGAGAGAGATGCAGAAAAGCAGAGTCAGAGACAGACATGAAGAGGGACAGTGGACAAACACACAGAGAGATGGAAGAGACGGGGAAACGGAGAAACAGCAGAGACCCAGAGTAACACAAACCCGAGGACACAAAGCAAGACTGAGGCCGCCAGGGCAACAGACTCAGAAACAAAGAACGGGAAGCACAGGGGGAGGAAGGAGAGAGAGATGGGCGCAGTGGGGGCTGTGTAAGCTGAGGATGCGGTCCCAGCCCCCCAGCTGTGGGCTTCTGGGGGTTCCCAATGATGGTGGTGGGCAGGGTCTCTGAGACAATCACCCCTAACCCTGCCAGGACACAAGAACAGGTGGCCCAAGGCCCGTGAGTCATTGTGACTCATCATCCTCCCTGGGGACAATGACCCCATCACCCTGGCTCCCCACCTCAGCCCTGGGCTGGACCTCCAGTTTCCCCCACTGCTCTCAGTGGGCCCCAGACTCACCCCTTCCCCACCTCTGCTCCTCTCTGACAGGAGGACACAGCTACAGCCCTCCAACGGCTCGTGGAGCTGACAGCCACCAGGGTGACCCCAGTGAGGAATCTGCGTGTCCCGTACCGCCTCATCCGAGAGCTCGGCTCCGGCTCCTATGGCCGCGTACTCCTTGCCCGGCCTCGCCAAGGAGGTGAGTTTGGCCATTGAAGGGCAGACTCCAGAATAGGGTTCTCAGAAGCCACTGAGACAAGGAGCATCCCCAGGAGATGATGGGAACCCTTGATGGGGGCTCTCAGAAAGTTAAGAGCTCTTTGATCTTCCAATAAACAGAGCTAACCCAAAGAAGGGGGACTTGCCTGAGGTCACACAGCAAGGCAGGAGTGTAATCTGGATTGGAGCCCCAGTCACCATGTCCCCTACTTGATTCAAGAGAAAACTGAGGCTCAGAGAAGGTAAAGCAGTCATGCAAGGCCACACAGCAGAATAGGGAGTCCTCAGGGAAGGTCACCTTCAACCCTTACTGCACACAAAGACAAACTGGAAGCAGAGGGAGGTCAGATGCCATGCGCTGCCACTCTTGTTTTACACATGAAACATCCACAGTTCAGAGAGGTTAAACAGTTTGCCTAAGGCCCCACAGCAAGATCAGAGCTCCCTGAGCTCCCTTCTGCACCCTTCTCCCTGGCAGGTCCAGCTGTGGCTCTGAAGCTTCTTCGTCGGGACTCGGTCCTGAGAACCACCTTCCTGAGAGAGTTCTGTGTGGGCCGCTGTGTCTCATCACACCCAGGCTTACTGCAGACCCTGGCAGGACCCCTGCAAAGCCCCCGACACTTCGCCTTCGCCCAGGAATACGCGCCCTGTGGGGACCTCAGCGGGATGCTGAAGGAACGGGTGAGGCGGGTGGGGAAGAAGGTCAGAACAGCTCATCCCATGTCTAACCCTGTCCCTAACCCATTTCTGTCTCCAATCCTGACGCCCAGATCAGTGCTCAACCTAGCTCTGCCCTAACCCCCCAGAAACCCTCCTTATTTCTAACTCTCGGTACAGTCCCACGCCTAACCCTAACCTAATCCACCCAGCCATTCCAACATGAGTTTGCATGGGCCGGGGGATGCGGTTGGGTTGGGAATGAGATTAGGGGTGGGATTTTAGTTAGTACTGGGATTGGGAGTGTGGGCGTGGGTGGAGTTGGGTGGGTTGATAATAGACTGGTAATGGGTGTGGAAAGCATGGATGGGGTCTCAGAGAGAGACAGGGATGGTTGAGGATGTGTATACAGAATGAGTTGGAGATCGGTTGTAATGAGGTGCTCTCTGGTGAGGAGACCAGGTCAGGACTGAATCCATGAGATTCTGGGGGTACATGAGTTTGAAGATTAGGGTGGAGCCATCTTTAGGAATAGATTTTGGATTTGAGATAGGGTTGGAGATAAGCAGAAGGAAAGAAAGGAGGGAGGGAGACAGATGAATGGATAGAGAGATGGACAGATGGATGGAAAGACGGGTGGATGGATGAAAAGATGGGTGGATTGATGGGTTGGTGGATGGATAGATGGATGGAAAGACGGGTGGATGGATGAAAAGATGGGTGGATTGATTGGTGGGTGGATGGATAGATGGATGGATAAATGGATGGTAGATAAATGGAAGGAAACAAGGAAGAATGAATGGATGGATTTTGGATATTAAGCAATTGAATACATTATTGGATTGCTGACTGGTGGAATGGAAGTTAAGCAGAAACCCTGCTGGGTAGACTGTTGAATGGATGAGTGCTTTGACAGATGGATTGTTGGCTAGCTGCCTGGCTAGGTGGATGGCTAGATTTACCAGTCCAGTGATGAAGAAAAATGACTTCAGAATGGTGTCTGAATTAGAAACACCATCTAAATTAGTAGGAACTAAGACTAGGATTCAGTATGAGACTTGGGGTCCCACTGGAGATCTGGGTGGTCAGGCGAGAGCAGATAAGAAATGTAAGGAGCAGGTTTGAGTGTTAGGGTTAGGAGAAAGCTTGGTGGAGGCGAAAAGATCTTCTGGTTCAGTTTGGGGTTCCAGCGATGACATACTAAGGGGCTGGAGTACAGAGGTTGTAGCCCGGTGTGGCTGAGGATAATCTGGAGAAGGTGTTGGGGGACACTAGAGGTAGCCACTGGTCTGAGGTTCTGAATTCTTGAACTCCAAGAAACCAAATAAAGAAGGAGCCAAGGCACCCTGACCTTCATCTCTCCTTGACCCCAGGGCCTCCCAGAGCTGCTGGTGAAGCGGGTGATGGCCCAGCTGGCCGGAGCCCTGGACTTCCTCCATGGCCGGGGGCTGGTCCATGCGGATGTCAAACCAGACAACGTGCTGGTCTTTGACCCCGTCTGCAGCCGTGTGGCCTTAGGTGACTTGGGGCTGACCCGGCCTGAGGGCAGTCCAACCCCTGCCCCACCAGGGCCACTGCCCTCGGCCCCACCCGAGCTCTGCCTTCTGCTGCCCCCGGACAGCCTGCCCCTGCGGCCAGCAATGGACTCCTGGGGCCTGGGGGTGCTTCTCTTCTGCACTGCCACTGCCTGCTTCCCTTGGGACATGGCACTAGCCCCTGACCCTGAGTTTGAGGTCTTTGCTGGCTGGATGACCACCAGGCCCCAACCCCCTCAGCCACCCCCACCTTGGGACCAGTTTGCACCCCCAGCCCTGGCATTGCTTCAGGGGCTCCTAGACCTGGATCCCGACACTAGGAGCCCCCCACTGGTTGTCCTAGACTTCTTGGGGGATGACTGGGGGTTAGAGAGGAACAGAGAGGGGCCTGGGGGCTTGGGGGGCACGCCTAGTGAAGATGCGGAGGAGGAGGAAGAGCGAGGAGCTAGCCTGGAGGAGTGGACGGATGAAGAGGAGGAGAATGACAAAGATGACAAGAGGATGGGCACAGATGGGGGAGCTCCCTGACCAGGTGACTGAGACAGGTGGTCAGAGCCTGGGCCAAAGGCCCCTCCCCCAGCACCCCCCTCCCCGCCCTGGCCACCTGGATGGAGACAGCTGCTCCCGGGAGGACAGAGACAGAACACACTGCATCTCTCCCTGCCGAGCGCTGGACAGGGCTGCACAATTCCCCTCTCAACTAGGACCTGGGAGTCCAAGACCCAGCCCCTCCTCCCTCGACCGGGAGTCCAGGCCCCCAGCCCCCTGCTCTCTCAAGGACCCTTCCTCTTCCTTCTGTCCTGAATGGGTCTTCTAGGAGGAGGGCACTGCTTCCCTACAGACACATTTCCGCAGCGTGGGGACATGCTGAGCGCCTCCATGGAGTTCTGATGGGGCCACTCATCCCCACTAAGACCTGGTTGACTCTCACCATCCATGGCGCTACATCTGAGCTTTCAGGATCCAACACCATGGAAACCTCACCCTCTGCATCTTCCATTGCCCTGGGCTCCGGGTGACACTGGGGAAGTCACTCATCCTGTCTAGACCTAAATCCTTGCACACACACACACACGCACTTTCCTGCCACGGGCCCTCTGCACACTCTGGGTCCTCCCCTGAGAACACCTTTCTCACAGCTCGGTGCCTCCAAGCTCTCTCCAGCCTCATCGGGAACCTATATCCGGGCGATCTATGTCTCCCGTCTTTTTCAGCCTCACCTGTTTGGGCTGCCCAGGATGGACGTGGTTTTCCTCCTTACGACATCCTTTCAGTTCTGCTCCCCCCTGTGCCAGCTCCCTACCGGCTCGGAGCACCGCGCCGTGTGACTGTCCCAGCTTTGTGGGCCTTGGGCTCCGTGCTGACAGCGGCGGCTGGTTGGGATGAGCTTGCCTTCACCTGCGCCGGCCCGTGCGCCCCACGCGTCTCCAGCGCGCGCCTGGTGCCTGATGCTTCCCACCTGCAGGGCAGGGGCGCGAGCACGAGCGTCGGTCGTGTCCCAGTACCCAGCTCAGGCTCAGGAATGGGGAACTGCTCCCCCCTCCCGGGGAATCTGTCCGGCGTGCTTTCTAGACTCAAAAGAGTGGGTTCACGAAGCGCAGTGGGGTGTCCCGGATCGGACCCCGGGGGACGGCACAAGGTTGTTGGCGCAAGTGCTGCCGAAACAGGCAGGGCCTCGCGCCAGACGGATGATTTCTTGGTTTGAACAAATGTGCCGTTGGCTGCGTGAGATACCAACCTGGTGGGGAGCTGGGGACGGCCCGGCAGCTCTCGGCACAATGCTTACAGCTGTTCTGGAAATCTAAAACTGTTCCGAAATAAAAGGTTTGTTTAAAAAATTAAGGAAGTTCACAGTGGTCATCTTGCTGCAAACCGGAGGAGGGGATGTGGCATCCCAGGCCCCCAGCCCTTCCTCCATCAGGCCCAGGAGTTCCTGCCTAGACCCCCACCAAAGTTGAAGTCTGCAGACTCAGAACGAGGGCCTCCCCTCCCCGCTCCTCCCAGGGGCTCCACCACCTGCTTCCCCTCAGCCCCAAGTCTGAGATCATCTCTCACTGCATCGTTCTGGAATCTGGTTGTCTCATCCTTTCCCCAAACAGGACCCCAGTGTCCCATCCCCTGGACACCCCTCACCAAACACTTGTGTCTGACCTGTCAATGGGGCATTGATGGGGCAGCTGGGTGGGGTCAAGGCAGGGCCAAACTAGAGAAATGATTTCATCCTCCACAGGGGCCCGGACTCCTGGGTCAGAGAGAGGAGGGAGCTGGAGACCTGGACTCCTGGGTCTGAGGGAGGAGGGGCTGGGGGTCTGGACTCCTGGGTCTGAGGGTGGAGGGGCTGGGGGCCTGGACTCCTGGGTCTGAGGGAGGAGGGGCTGGGGTCCGGACTCCTGGGTCTGAGGGAGGAGGGGGCTGGGGGCCTGGACTCCTGGGTCTGAGGGAGGAGGGGCTGGGGGTCTGGACTCTTGGGTCTGAGGGAGGAGGGGGCCGGGGTCTGGACTCCTGGGTCTGAGGGAGGAGGGGCTGGGGGTCTGGACTCCTGGGTCTGAGGGAGGAGGGGCTGGGGGCCTGGACTCCTGGGTCTGAGGGAGGAGGGGCTGGGGGCCTGGACTCCTGGGTCTGAGGGAGGAGGGGCTGGGGGTCTGGACTCCTGGGTCTGAGGGTGGAGGGGCTGGGGGCCTGGACTCCTGGGTCTGAGGGAGGAGGGGCTGGGGTCCGGACTCCTGGGTCTGAGGGAGGAGGGGCTGGGGGTCTGGACTCCTGGGTCTGAGGGAGGAGGGGCTGGGGGTCTGGACTCTTGGGTCTGAGGGAGGAGGGGGCCGGGGTCTGGACTCCTGGGTCTGAGGGAGGAGGGGCTGGGGGTCTGGACTCCTGGGTCTGAGGGAGGAGGGGCTGGGGGCCTGGACTCCTGGGTCTGAGGGAGGAGGAGGCTGGGGGTCTGGACTCCTGGGTCTGAGGGTGGAGGGGCTGGGGGGGCCTGGACTCCTGGGTCTGAGGGAGGAGGAGGCTGGGGGGGCCTGGGCTCCTGGGTTTGAGAGTGGAGGGCGCTCTGGGGCCTGGGTCTGGGACAGATTTCTGGCGGCGGGCAGTTCTAGGAGTCAACACACGATGTCGCTCTGGCCCTAGTGGGGTAGAAGGGGCGGGTCCAGGGGCGGGGCTTACGACCCCCTAGGTGGGGGCGGGGTCTGCTCCTGGGCAAGCCTCTGCTGGCATGGGATCTAGTGCTGGGCACTGACCACAGCAGGCAGCGAAGGGTCAAGCAAGCTTTGGAGAAGGTGAGGTTTGGAGGTCGGCGCCCTGGTCAGGAGGAGGCAAGGGTTAAACAGCCTGAGGTGGGCAGCACCTGATAGTGAAGCGGCACAGCTGGTCAAAGTCCTGGGTCCCTCAGAGGGTCAGGGGCTGAACTTTGAGGCTGTAGAGTGGTTGAGTGTTAGAGAGACAGAGTCTGAGAGTCATAAGATGTGTGAGTTGTATAAGGTTCCAGGAGAGGGGTGGGCTGGCAGTCCAGACTCCTGGGTCTGAGGGAGGAGGGCCTGGGGGCTGGACTCCTGGGTCTGAGGGAGGAGGGCCTGGGGGCTGGACTCGTGGGTTAAAGGAGGAGAGGGCCGAGGGCCTGGACTCGTGGGTCAGAGGGAGGAGGGCCTGGGGGCTGGACTCGTGGGTTGAAGGAGGAGAGGCCCGAGGGCCTGGACTCCTGGGTCTGAGGGAGGAGGGCCTGGGGGCCTGGACTCCTGGGTCTGAGGGAGGAGGGGCTGGGGGCCTGGACTCCTGGGTCTGAGGGAGGAGGGGCTGGGGTCTGGACTCCTGGGTCTGAGGGAGGAGGGGCTGGGGGCTGGGCTCCTGGGTCTGAGGGAGGAGGGGCTGGGGGCCTGGACTCCTGGGTCTGAGGGAGGAGGGGCTGGGGGCCTGGACTCCTGGGTCTGAGGGGGGAGGGGCTGGGGGCTGGGCTCCTGGGTCTGAGGGGGGAGGGGCTGAGGCTGTAGGAGTTGGACCCCAGACATCTCAAGGACTTGACCTTCCAAGTGCTTGCTCCCATCTAGGTCCCAGGCGTCCCCCAAGGCCCTGGTGTGCGCAGCCGCCCTCACCAGCCCCTGGAGGCAGAGAGCACCTGTTTGCTCTTAGGAGAAAGAGGCTACTCATCCACCCCCAGGGCCCAAGTGTGTTTGCTTTGGAAACAAGGTGGGGGGTGTCTGGAGT
Source organism: Zalophus californianus (assembly GCF_009762305.2). Classification (NCBI taxonomy): domain Eukaryota; kingdom Metazoa; phylum Chordata; class Mammalia; order Carnivora; family Otariidae; genus Zalophus; species Zalophus californianus. The sequence goes on along the minus strand of NC_045611.1, from coordinate 57,445,049 downwards.
TATCTGGTTCATCTTTCACCCTTGGGCCATTGGGTGGCGCCAGGATGTGGGGGTGGGGGCAAGAGACATCTGTGACCTTAGGCTTGACCTCACCCCAACCAGCAACTGGTCTCCCCACTCCTCAGATGCCATAACGAAGAGGGAGACTGAGTCACAATGGAAAGTGCCAATGAGCCCCCAGCCCCTCCTCCCTCAGACCCAGGTCCAGCATGACCTGGGCCCTGGGTCACTGTCTCTGCTCCGTCCTGCAGAGATGCCTGGCAAACAGTCAGATGCGGAACAGGAGGAGACGGGGGCTGCCGAAAACGTAGCTGAGGAGGACCTAGGGGGCCTCACGGCAGAGGAGCTCCGGCAGGGCCAGGAGGCAGCCCTGGAGCTAGAGGACATGATGGCACTAAGTGCCCAGACCCTGGTCCAAGCCGAGGTGGATGAGCTTTACCAGCAAGTGCGTACCCTGGGCCAGGGCCGCTTCGGCCGGGTCCTGCTGGTCACCCACCGTCAGAAAGGTACCAGGGCCCGGAGACAGATGCAGGAGGGTCAGGGGCTGGTGGAATGGGCCAAGACAGGTGCCAGCCAAGGCCGGGAGTCTGTAAACAGGAATCAAGTGCTGCCTCTGCCTCTTCCAGGCTGTGTCTTCTTGGAACCTCCCCTACCCTCTCTGAGCCTCAGCCTCCTCCTCCGAAAATGTGGGTGATTCTGTGAGCATAGGTCGATGGCTCTCGCTGGTGAGAAAGGGGGGGGGCAGACAGAGTCCTCCCCTGTAGTTGGCTTAGCGGTCATCACGGGGATGATTCGGAGCCACACCGTGTGCCGGACCCTCAGCAAGACCAGAGCACAGTGGGTCCCCCCACCCCCAGTCTGGCACTTTCCTGCCAGGTGTGCACACATCCTCTGTCTGTCCTCTGAGACCGGCACAGTGTGGATGGAACTCGGAGTCGGTGCCAATCCAGGGACACGCCTAGCAAGGCCCCCTGGGGAGCTCTCGGCCCTGTCCTGAGTGCTTGGTGCTTGGACCCCAGAGCTGAACCCGTGAGACCTGCCTTCATGGAGGAGCTCCAGCCTGCGCAGGGAGAGAGAGTGCAAGCGTGCTGGGGCAGCCACAACAAAGCACCACAGACTGGGGGGGGCGGGGGGCTTAAACAGCAGAAGTTCATTTTTCTCACACTTCTGGAGGCCAAAGTCCCCCGCCCCCAGGTGTGGGCGGGGCTCCTCCCTGTGTGTCCACACCTGCGTGTCTGTGTCCATTTCCTCCTTCTCTAAGGACACCAATCACAGTGGGCTAGGGCCCACCCTCGTGACCGCACTTTACCTCTTTCAAGACTCTGTCCCCAGATAGAGTTCTATTCTACGAAACCAGAGTGGGGACTTCCACCTCTGGGTTCGGGGAGGGAGGGTGCACAGTTCAGCCCACATCAGAGACGGATGCAAAGAGCAAGAGGTCCAGGTGTGTGCCACCAAACGTGGGGGCACAAGCCATAACGGGGCACAGGGGCCATGCTTCTTTCCACCTTCTGGATGCCCGGCGCCTGGGCTGGGAGGTGCTGGGGCCGAGCGCTCACAGCACAGACAGACGCCATCAAAACAGAAGGCGGCCTGTGCCATCATGGCGGGAGTCCAGGGCATCCCAGATGCTTAGGAAAGGCGCTGCAGCATCCAGCTGGGGAACGGAAGGAGAGTGGTCAGCGTGTGAGGCGAGGAGGTGACCTTTCTCCATCACTCACAGGCTCCTGGTGGGGGAGGTCGGGGTCCTGGCAGCGGGTGGCTATGCAAGTGAAGAAGCCAGAGTTCCGGCCTCCAGGGGACTTACGCTCCAGGTCACTATGCATAATGACTCCTCCTCGATGGGACGGAGTCTCCGGGGCAGAGCATCTTTTCTGCATTCACTGTGGCTTTTGGGCACCGGTTTGCCGGAAGCAGGGCATTTGAAGTTCCGAGTTCAGTTTCCCAAGGGGCCCCCTCCATCTGCTCCAACGCAGCAGAGCAGAAACTCACCGAATGCTGCATTGTTGTTATTATTAAGTACCACTGACAGCGTTTCCGTGGCCATGCTGCGTTTAGGGTGGCGTGGCAGGGAGGCAGCGTTTGGAGGAGGGGGCGATGGCATGTGGGAAAGTCAGGGCTGGGGTGGGGGGCGGCCAGGGCCACCCTTGGCTCTCACACTCCCTCCACACCTCTCCCCACTGCCCCCAGGCACCACCCTGGCGCTGAAGCAACTCCCAAAGGCCTCGACCTCTCTCCGTGGCTTCCTGTATGAGTTCTGCGTGGGCCTCTCCCTGGGCACGCATTCAGCCATAGTCACGGCCTACGGCATTGGCATCGAGTCGGCCGACTCCTACAGCTTCCTGACGGAGCCCATCCTGTATGGGGACCTCATCACCTTCATCCAGCCCAAGGTGGGTAGACGGGCCCCGAGCAGGCCCCTGAGGGCCCCTCCCTGGGCCTCTCTGGAATTCACGGACACCACAGAACCATCACTGTGCCCGAGTGAGATTCACCTGCCCCCATGGACTCACCCCAGGCCTCTAGGGGGTCGCATTAGACCTCCCCAGGGCTCACAGTGCCTCACGGGGTCACACTGGGCCTCACAGTGCCTCATGGGGTCACACTAGGCCTCACAGTGCCTCACGGGGTCACACTGGGCCTCCCCGTGGCAAGTCTGTTGGAGGTCCTTCAGTGGTCTGGGCACCCCTGGGACTGAGGAGCTGCTGCATGGCCTCAGGTCCCTGCCGGCTGTCCAGGGAGGGGGCAGGAGGCCCTGACACCAATCCCCCGCAGGTGGGCCTCCCGCAGCGGGCAGTCCAGCGCTGTGCAGCCCAGCTGGCCTCGGCCCTGGAGCACATCCACTCCCGTGGCCTGGTGTACCGGGACATCAAGCCTGAGAACGTGCTGGTGTGCGACCCAGCCTGCCAGTGGGTCAAGCTGACCGACTTCGGCCACACGAGGCCCCGTGGGACGCTGCTGCGCCTGGCTGGGCCACCCATCCCTTACACGGCCCCTGAGCTCTGCTGTCCCCCGCCCCTCCCCGAGGGCCTGCCCATCCAACCTGCCCTGGACGCTTGGGCACTGGGGGTCCTGCTGTTCTGCCTTCTCACCGGCTACTTCCCCTGGGACCAACCCCTGGCCAAGGCCGACCCCTTCTACGAGGACTTCCTCATCTGGCAGGCATCGGGCCAGCCCGAGGACCGTCCTCAGCCCTGGTTCGGCCTGACGCCTGTGGCCGACAGTCTCCTGTGGGGGCTGCTGGACCCTCACCCCCGGAAGAGGAGCCCGGTGAACTCCGTCCGGGGCTACCTGGGGCGCCCCTGGAGGCAGCAGGAGGAGGAAGCTGAAGAGGCAGAGGAAGGGGACAGAGAGGAGGGTGGAGGGGAAGGGGGACAGCCCGAGCCCACCTTGCCCGCGGAGACTCGGAAGGGGAACCAGGTGGGCCCCGCATCCTGAGGTCACCTCTGCCTTCTTGTGGTGGCTTTTGGCTTCTCTCTTGCCCGTTTCCCCTTTCTGCCTTCCTTGCCTCCCACGTGGGCATTCTGTGTCCCTCCCGTGGCCGGGGCGGGGGCTGAGACGGCCACGTGTCTGCCCCACTGTCCCCCTCTTCCCCAGGGCTCTGGCACCTACTGCTCGTCTTGCCCGCGGGCTTGTGGCCCCTGACCTCGCCTCCCGCACACCCTGGGGGCCTCCGCTGCCCTGCTCAGCGAGGCCTGCCCTCGGCGAGGCCCCCCGGCCCGTGTTCCTACCGCCGCCTCTCCTCTGCTCCCTTCCCTCCGGGATTCTCCTCCCCTGTGAGCTGTCTGCTGAGGTCAGTGTGTCTCTTCTGCGTGTCCTGCTGGGGGGCGGGGGTCCCGCCCGTCCTGCGAGGTACCCCGCGTAACCGGAGCCGTCCTGGCCGAAGATGTTTGCTCAATAAATGCCCGTCTGGTTCTGTGGCTGCCTCCGTGTTCCTGTCTTCCGGCCCTGTCTCTCCCCCTGGCTGGGTCTCACTCCCGCGGCCCCGTGTCTTCTGCCCACATGCCAGGCTGTCACCCTCTCGATGATGTGCCCTCTCTTCTCGCACCCAGCTTCGTCCAGCACTTAGGTCTCCACGCTGCTGCTGGTCTGTCTGCTTGGGGAAGACTGGACAGCATGCTGTCAGGCAGAGAGACGGAGCGAGGGACGGACAGGCAGACAGAGAGACAGAGTGGCAGAACACGGCCCCACGGGGTGGCTATGCTGCGTGCCCGAGGCTGGCCTCGGTGTCTGTCCGGGCACAGGCGCTTCCACTGGACTGGGGCGGGAATTGCTGCAGATGTGTGTGTCCAGGAGCGCCTGGGCCCGTGGGTGTGCACAAGTCATGGTGCGTGGGGGAGACACGGTCACGTGACTGTGTGTTTCATGTGTCCGAGCGTTGGAGCCTGTGGGGGGGTGGGGACGGAAGTTTGCGTGCGCCCGGCTCCGTGTGTGCGGATATCGGGCCTGTGTTTGCATATCCACGAGACCTTGAGTGCACGTGTGTGTAGCAGGAGGAGAAAAGTCACCCGGGCGCCGCTGCCAGTCACCAGCTGGGCCCCTCTCTCCTTCACACCTTCCCCCCCCCCCACCCCGGCCCCTTCTTGGCAGCTGCCCTGTTTGCAAACACTCTGTCTTCCTCTCCTCGCCTTCTTTGGCCACCCGCCCAGAGCAAGGCTACAACTCAGAGCTGGATCGTGTGTCACTCTCTCCCAGGCCCCTCCCCTCCCCCCCCCCCCCCCCCCCCCCGCCCAGGGCCCCTGCTGTGGCCTCCTAGGTGTTGCCTGGACTGGGGAGGGGGGGTGTTAACAGCACCTGTGGAGTGACCCCAAAGACACTTGAATCTAGTTCAATTCAGAGGACTAGTGACACTGACCCCTGTCCTGGGCAATCCAGGTGAGCTTCCTGGAGTAGGGGATCATTGGAGAGAACAAGATAAGGAGGTACATAAGGGGGGGGAAGCATGATCAGGACCTCCCGCCATCTTATCCGTGGATGTGAACTATCCCAAGCCATCAGGCCAAGAGTGTGTCCCAAAAAAGCTGGAGGGGGCTGGGGCAGGGTGGAGCTGAGAAAGAGGGGAGTGGAGATGGGCAGGGGAGGGGAGGTTGCAGAGGGTGTTAATTGGTGGCAGCAGCTGAGGATTAACTGGGAGGTGATAATGACCCAGTGGGGGGCCCCAGGGCAGGGCAGGAGGACGAAAATTCCCAGGCAGGGCCTGAAGGGGGCAGGGGCAGTGCTAATTAAGTATTAGTTGCTTAATTAGGTAATTCTTAATACGAATCATAATACTTAACACTAACAAAGCAGCTTGCTCCTCGAGCAGCCCCCCTGGCAGAAACATCTGTTCACTTGGTGGGATCCTCCTCATTCACAGGTGAGGGCCCCAAGGGCAGCCAGGGAGGCCAAGGCAGCACCTGAGCTCCCACCGTGGGCCAGGGGCAGGAGCAGAGCCAGGAGCCGAACCCAGACTGGGTCCTGCCTGCCCGGGGTCCACGGTCTTCAGCTTTAGGATGTCCCGCTACCATCAGTGGCCTAAGGTGTCCCACACGGGGGGCTGGGGTGCATGTGAGGGGGTGTGTGTCGGTGTCCGTGTACGTGTGAATGTGCAAGGCTGAGTGTGCATGAGGGGTCGTGAGGTGGTCATCCCTCCCTGGGAGGACACAGGCGTTGGGGCAGGGAAACCATAGGGATAGAAGGTGGGGGCAGGTCGCAGAAGCCTCCGGACCCACTGACACGTGCTAGTGAGGATGTGGAGAGGCTAGGACCCCCATGCGGCACAGAGAGAGTGTAAACAATGGTGCCGCTATTGTGGGAGACTGCCCGGCAGTTCATCAGCTCGTTAGACACAGAATTACCATGGGGCCGGGCAATTCCGCTCCCAGGTCTGTGCCCATGAGTAACGGAAGCATGCGTCCATACAGATATTCACAGCGACATTACTCACAATAGCCAATCCGTGGAGACAACCCAAATGTCCATCGGCAGCTGAGCAGAGAAACACGAGGTCGTCCAGCCAGACTCCGAACTACTACTCAGCCATGGAAAGGAATGAGGCCCTAACACATGCCACGTCGTGGGTGGACCTCACAAATACCACAGGAGGAGAAAGAGGCCAGCTCTGGAAGATGAGCCATTGCAGGACCCCATTATGAAAATGTCCAGAACAGGCAAACCCACAGAGAAGGAAAGACTGCTGGCTGCCGGGGGGTGGGGCTGGCGGGGGGAGACAGGGAATGGCCGCTGAGGGGCACAGTTTTTCTTCTTGGGGGTGGTGATGGTGGTGGAGTCGTCCTAAAATTAGATTGCGGTGAGTGTTGCACAACCCTGAATATATTAAAAACCCCTGAATTTTACACGGGAAAAGGGTGAATTTTATGGCATGTAGATTTCATCTCAACGAGGCTAAAAAACCCACAAAGCAAGCATGTCCAAGGTTCTCATGCCTTGATCAGCTTCTTTCCTTCTCGGGGCCTCTGAATTCCCTTCAGGGAGAAAAGAGAAAACCCTGCCCTCCTTCTAATGGCTCTGAATTAATCACAAACCAAGACCTTAAACACAGGACCCACTCCCTATAGCCTTCCCTCCGTTTCACAGAAAAGACCACTGAGGCCCCAACGGCGAGGAACCTACTTTCCGAAGACCAACAAGTCTAAAGGTGTTGGAGCCTGAGTTCAAACCCAGCTCTGGCCTGATTCCAGAGTCTTTGCTCTTCACCTCAGTCCAGCACCTCTAAAGTGTGCCCAGGCTGGTGGTCCTCAAGGAAGATCTGCTCCCCGCAGCTGGGAAGCCCCAAGCTTGCAAGCAGGACCACGTGGGTGTCCAGTGCAAAGTGAAAATGTGGGGTTTCTTGCTTCAACAAAAGTTTTTCCTTCCCCTTGCCCTCTGCCATTCGCTGTTGATGCCACACCCTCGCCTCAGCCTGGGGCATGGAGCTACTCCCTGGCCGGTCCTCACCGGGGATGGGGCATCCAGCCACCAGAACCCAGCAGGGAAGTGACTGTGCATGAGCCCGGGCTCCGGTCCCATCGACTTCACTTAGAAAACACAGAACCAAAAATCACGAAGAAGAACATGGGCAGAGCATTAAACCAACCCAGCTGCACCCCACATGCACCCTGCTTGCAGCGGGGGGGAAAGAGCCTGCCCGGGGCTAGAGGGGGCCAGCCCGGCAAGGCCTCTATGAACAAGCTGCGGGGTGGGAGTTCTGCAGTTCAGTCTAGGACACAGATAATGCAAATGGCTTGAGCAGCTCTTCTCAGTCGTGACAGCTGCCGGCCGCGAATCACCGGCCACCTTGTTAAAACGCAGATTCCGATGGGGGGGGGAGGGGTCTGAGGGGGTGCTGGTGAGGTCCGTGCTTCCAGGGCACGGGTCACACTTGCTAGTGCAAGGGACACAATTGTAGAGTACTGATCTTGCGTCCTAGCTAAACTCCTCTTAACTCTAACCATTCGTCCACTGGATGCTTTGGGGTTTTCTACGTGGACAGTCATCGCCCACGGGAAAGGACAGATCTGTGTCTTTCTTCCCACCCTTCCTGTGATTAAGGAAGCCCCCTCTGCTCCTACTCTGCTAGGAGTGTGTGTGTGCGTGTGCGCGTCAACCATGAATGGGTGCTGAGTTTTGTCAAATGTTTTTTTTTTTCTGCATCAGTCAAGCTCGCTAGGCCTCTGCAGCTACTGTTCTGGGCTTGTTGCAAGCTGGCAGGCACAGGATAGGGCTCAGCTGTCCCGTGGGAGGTGCCCAGGTCAGGGCCAGCAGTAGGTGGGGGCTGGCCATCCACCCTGGCCCTGGGCCCTGGGGCCAGATGTTTGGGCTTAGCTGCCTGGCCAAGCAGGGATAGAGTGACCGGATAATTAAGCACCCGCTTCTTTGGGGCTGGCAGAAGGCAGCAGAGGGTGGAGGAACCTGGGGCCAGAGTGCCCAACAGCCCCCCCCACCAAGTCCAGCTCACAGATGGGGGCCTGGAGCCTAAACTCCCAGTGGGGCCCTCTGAGGGGACCCAGAGTTGGGGTGCACCTGCTCCCAACCGCAAATGGGAAAGTAGACCCTTTGCCTCCAGGTTGGCGTGCCGTCCTCTGAGCCCCTGACTGCCCAGGAGGGCAAGGGGCGGGCAGGCAGGGCCCCCTCTGGCCCTCCCTGTTTCCCAGTCAGCAGTTATTTAAGTCTGGGGCTTAATGAGACCCGGGGAACAGAATTCTCTGCGTGTTCCTTTGCCTGTTGGCAGGGGCAGACAGTCTATCTATTAGGACCCCCGGACATTATCCCTCCCCACCCCCAACAAGTAACTGGACCCTGCTGGCCTTTGCAGGACTGCGGGGGCGCCAGCTCCATGACCTTCCAGGACCTCTGAGCCAGGCTCCAGACGGGGGGGGGGGGGGGGGGGGGGGGGAGGGAGAGGAGGAGGAGGGAACGGTCTCCTGTCTGAGGCTGCAGAAACCAGAATCGGAGCTTCTTTCAGTCTTTCAAGACGGCCCCCCCTTTTACAAGTTTACAGTTTACAAGGAGAGGGGAAGGGGCCCACCCAAGGTCACTCAGAGAGGGGCCGTCAGGGGAGTCCTAACCTGGAATCTCAGGCCAAGGTAAAAGCAGGGGAATTGGCATCGTGTTATTCTGGGTTTGAGTTCCCACTCTGCTGTGTGGCCTGAGGCAAGGCGCTTGCCCTCTCTGAGCTTCAGTGTCTTTTCTGAAATGGGGATCAAGTTCCTCCCTCAAAGGGCTGTGGTGAGGATGGGATGTAGTGTGTTAAGAGGCCACCCTGGGTCACATGCAGAGAAGCACAGTCAGGAAGGGATCACGATCATTCTTGTTAACCGAGCACATGATATGCCGAGCTCTGTCCTTGCCCACACCACCTCATCTAATCCTCACCACCACCACCTCCCCAGAGGGCACGTGCTATTTCTCTCCCTGGGTACCCGACGAGAAGGTTCAGAGAAAGGAAACAAAACCCCAGAGTCCCACCGCCTGGACATGGTCTTGAGTCCAGGATAGTCTAACCCTGGGTCAGACAGGCCTGGGCACCAATCATGGCTCCACTAGATCTTCCCTGAGTGACCTGGGGCCTCAGTGCCCTGATCTGTAAAATGGAGATATGTACAATAACAACTGGCACAGAATGAGCACTTATCGAGAGCCAGGCCCTGTGCTAAGCGCTCTTACATATGCATTAATTTATCAGTTAATCGGCACAGCAACCCATGAGGTATGTCCTCATTATCCCCCTTTCATGGCTGGAAAAACTCAGACCAAGAAGTTAGGTAACTGGCTCCGGTTCACGGCCACGAGCAAACTCAGGCGTTCAGGCTCCAAAGCTCACTCCTTCTCTGCTGAGCTGTGGTAACAGTACCCTCCTCAGCAGGTGTTCATGAAGATAAAGTGACATTATGCACGTAAAGCTCTTAAAACAGAGCCTGACCCAAAAGAAGTACCCAACAAATATTAGTCATTATTATCATGTACTCATTCATTCAAGAGATATTTAAGGAGTGTGCACTCTGCGTCAAGCTCTGTTCGAAGGGCTGGGCATACGTCTGTGAACAAGACAAAGACTTCTCCCCTCGTGGGGCTTCGCCACTGCGTGGTGGCGTCATCTTCATCACCCCCATCTCCACCATGATCTTCATCACTATGTCGTCACAATCATGCCCAGGCCTGTGAGCACCTTCGTCAACAACACTGCCATGACCATGGCCAACCTGACTTCCATCACCATCATCGTTGTCACCATGACCATCACCACCATCACGGCCATTGTTAAGCTCACCATCATACGTCTACCACAGTCACAGGGACCATCATGCTCATCGCCCGTTATCACCAACACCATCACCATAAACACCATTGCCTTGCCTGGTGCCTGTGGGATTGACAAATCAAGACCAATCTTGCGATTCCATCTCTCTGGAGTTCCCCCTAGGTCCCCACAAATGTCACTGATATTTTGTTTTTAATTAGATACTTTGGTTTTCATTTTTTGTTTGGCTGTGTCTTAGCCCCTCAAATCCCATACAGGGTCACACGTCTCCCCTCAGAGGCCTTTCTTCCTCCTCTGGGGTGGTGGTGGTTGGTGCAGATGTGCTGGGGGGCCAGGCCCCCTCGGCAAGTCTTTTTACAACCTCACCCAGCTGCCCGAGGTTCCGGGTGGCCTCCACCAGCTGGGTCAGCCCCAGTCCCAGGGCTTGGCGCTGCTGCAGTTCCTGCTCCAGGACCAGGGTCAGCCTCTGCAGCTGGCCACCCACGTCCCTCACAGCAGCCACCAGCTCCACCAGGGCAGGCGGCTCACAAGCCATGACCCTTACAGGTGGTGGCGGCGCCACACATGGGCCAAGGGGGTCTGGGCTCTCACCAGGGGTTGGCTTTGGGGTGAGATGGTCAGGGAGAGGTTGAGCCAGGGGGTGGGCCATGGAAGACAGGTGGAGGTCAGAGGTCACAGTAGGGTCAGAGCCTGAGTGTGGGGTCTGGGTGGGTGGTAGGCTTGGTCTGGGGCTCTGGCTTCTTGGTGGTTCAAAGTCCTGAGTGGACAGTGTGTCCATGCTTGGGGCTGGAGAAGGCGTGGAGTGGCTGGACTCTGAGGCTGGAAAAGGCGCTTGGCTCAACATCTGGGATGTAGAGAGATGGGAGGACCCCGTGGAGGTCAACCAGGGCTGTAGGCTAGGCTTGACTGTTGGTGCTGGAGTGGGAGAGAAGAGTTCTGTTCCCAAGGAAGTTAGAATGGACTTGATAGTGATCATAGGGGTGGAGGTAGGGCTGGCCGTCATGGCGGGGCGAGTAGAGGTGGCAGAATGAAGGGTCATGGTGGGGTGAGGGGTCGTGGCAGGGTAAGGGGTTGTGATAGGGTGAGGGGCTGTGGTGGGTTGAGCGGCGGTGGACTGAGGGGATGTGGTAGACCGAGGGGTCGTGGTGGGTTGAGGGGTTGTGGTGAGGTAAGGGGCTGTGGTAGGCTGAGGGGATGTGATGGGTTGAGGGGTCATGGTGGGTTGAGGGGGTGTGGGGGGTTGTGGGGGCGTGGGGGGTTGTGGAGGTGTGGTGGGTTGTGGGGTCGTGGTGAGTTGTGGGGTCGTGGTGGAGTGAGGGGTGGTCATGGGTTGAGAGGTCATGGAGGGGTGAGAGGTCAAGGTGGAGTGAGGGGTGCTAGTGGGGTGGGGCCTTGTGGAAGGGTCTGGGGATCTGGAATGATCTGGAACTGTGTTGGTGTATGGAGCTGTGTCCAAGTTTGGGGTTGTGTCGGATTCTGGAGTCAACTCTGAGGTAGAAAAAGGTTGGGTCACCACTGCTGGTGCAGAGGGGTCAGAGGTCAGTTCTTTGGGCAAGGTGGGTGGTAGGGTGGGTGAGAGATCAGGTGTCAGCGCTGGAATCACAGCGGCCTCGGGGGTGGACAGGGTGAGGCCAGAGTTCATCCAGGAGGCCAGGTCTGGGCTGGGTGGCAAAGTGCCAGGAGGGTCAGAGGTCACCTCCCGCGTTGACGCCGTCTCGGGAATAAGCCCTGGCGCAGAGTCGGGGGTCACCGGTGGGCCAGGGGGCTCTGGCGAGGCCGAGGGAGCCGGGCAAGGGGCAGGGGGCGCCGTCCTGGCCGTTGTGGGACGCTGCAGCCGACGCTCTGGCCACGGTTTCCTCAGGGAACCTGGAGGAGGAGGAAAATCAGATGGCTGAAGTCAGCTTGCCCCGCCCACCCACTCGGCCCGCCCCGCCCCTCCAGGGAGAAACCGACCAACGGGAGGGCGCAGGGCCTTGTGACGTCATGGGTTGCCAGCAGACTTCACCCCGCCCTAGCGCCCCACCTCCCCGCCACCTGTGATGTCTCCAGGCGCCACCTGGCGTCGTCCCCTGCCGGTGAGGGAGCGCGAGGGAGGCGGGGGGGTACCGCGGCCGGCGGGAGGGGGCGGAAACGTGGGGAGCAGTAGGGGGAGGCTGCAGGGGGTTGTGGAAGCAAGCAGGAAAATGCGGGAGTGTGGGGGATGCGGGGGCTTACCTGGGGATGCAGGAGGGGCTGAAGGGCAGAGGGGTTGAGGGGGCACACGGCGGGAGGAATGTGGGAGATGCCGGAAGGCTCAGAAACGTGAGGGGGTATGCAAGAGGGCTCTGAGCCTAATCTCAGTAGTCAAGATTTTTATGTCACATTTTTAAACAAAATTATTGCAAAAGATCCACTGTGAACAAAAAAGTCACAATTTTACCCCAACAGAATCTGACGGGGCCAGGATTCGGGAAAGTCAAGTGAGGTAGATGGGATCCTGCCTTTAGTTAAATTTTTGATATTTAGTTCATTGTGAATGCTTTACACTACTTTTTATTTTTAAGACCATAGAGGTACTATTCACCTTGATAACTGAGTGTTTTGACGGCTCCTTACATTTAGGGCCTGAGTAGAGTGAGAAGCCTCACCCCCTTCCTGGCTCAGCTTCCAGGTAAATGAGAATTTTATCCCTTTTTGCAGATGAGGGGAGTCAGGCCAAGAGAGTAGGTACCTTGCCATAGGTCACACAGATACAGTTCGCAAATTGTGGGAACAAGATATGAACCAAAGTCCTTTGCATTCAGAGTCTAGGTCATTAAGTATCACTTTCTCAGTGATGGATATGATAACATGTGGCCACTGAGTACTAGAAATGTGGCTAGTCCAACTAAGGAAATGAAAGTTTCATTTAAAAAAAATTTTTTTTTTTTGGTGGGCAGCAAAGCAAGGGTTATTGAGACTTAGCAAAGTGATAATACAAAGCTCCCTAGGAGGGAGGGGACCTGAGGGGGTTGCCCTCATTTTTCAAATTTTTGATTCATTTAAAGTAAAAAGCCACCTGTGTTGATAGCTACCATATTGAACGATACAGCTCTAGAGGATTCCAGTTTTCCTGTAGGATTTTTGATGTGCATCCTGTTCTTGCCATTTGTTTACAGCATTAGAGAAGTGGTTAAGTAAAGTGTTTGGCCTCCAGCCAGGGCTTAAACCCCAGATCTGTCACTTTCCTAACTGGGTGACCATGGACAAGTTATTTAACTGCCTTGAATCTCAGTTTGTGGATGATCAATGTACCTCCCTTGTAGAGCTGTGATGATTCAGGGAGCTCCTGTGTGTACAGGGACTTAGGACAGTGCCTAGCATGTAACAGGCACTCTTGTGATTATTAATACTGTCATAGTCATTGATGTCCATACCTCAATTTCTCTCATCTGTGAAATGGGCATAATTCTAGCACCTACATCATAGGGCTCCTATAGATGTTGTGAGGGCTAAAGGGGTAATATATGTAAAGTGCTTAGAATAGTATCCAACACATGGTATATTGCTCAGTAAATATTAACTGGTTTAGTTATTATTTCAAGAATCTCAGCTTGCTTAAATATTGTAGGGGTTCAGATGCCTACAGTGGTATTTTTAATTTTTCAGACGCAAGGTACAGAGAGCTAAGCTAATCATACTCCTCTGTATATTGTCATCAACAACCCTGCAATGTCTCTTCTTTCTTCTTTTTCTTCCCCGATCTCCATCCCTTGCACTTTCTCCCACAGCTACCTCCATTAATGTATTTGACATATGTCCTTACACAATATCTTATACAATATAGAAGGCATATATGTATATATGTTAATATATTAAGTGTATGTGTATTTTTGTGTTTGTGCTTTTTAGTTTTTGCAAATCACTGGAAATTTCATTCTGCTTCTGTCTTCCTCCATATTATGTTGTTCATACCGCTCCATGTTGCTCTCTGTGCAGCTAGTCACTGCTTTAGCTATTGCATGGGATTCCATCATGTGCACCCACTGCATTTCTCTTGTTACCCATTGCTGGACCCGTAACCTGCCTCCAACTCCCTGATACCACATTCCAAAGAAAACCCTCATATAGGTTTCCCTTAGAAGCCTGTTCAACAATTTCTCTGGAATACAGGAAGATGATTGCTGGGTCACAATGTACAATCCTACTTAATTTTACTAAATTGTCTTTATCAAATAGCTATATCTAGTGGGGATGTCTGTATTCCCACATCTTCACCCACACTTGATATTACCTACCTTTCAAATTTTGTCCATGCTTGTCATCATTTTAATTTGAATATCCTGATTCCTTATGAGTGTGAATGTTTCTACATGTACTTGTGGGCCATTTGGGCTTTCCCTTCTGTGAATCACCTATTCATAACTGTTACCCATTCTCTTATACGGTTTCCTGTCATTTTTTTATTGATTTGTCAGAGTGAATTGCATAGTATAGGTTAGGGCTTCCCCACCTGGGCATCGTTGATATTTGGAGCTGGATGATTCTCTGCTGTGGGGACTGTCCCGTATGTAGTAGGATATGTAACAACATCTGTGGCCTCTACCCATTAGGTTCTAGTAGCCTCACTACCCTTAGTCATGACAATCCCAAACATCTTCAGATATTGCCAATCATTCCCAGTCGAGGGCCACTGATGTAGATAATAACCCCTTGTTTCAGGATGTATTTCTGTTGGGTCTCTGGGGTAAGAGTGGGGTCAGCACTGGGGAATTTGGAGTCCATTTCTCTACCCCACAACACAAACGACGTGGTTGTCACAGCTACAGTCCTCACCTGTGTCTCCACGGATCCTTGGAGCTGGAGAGGAATGGCCTGGGCTCCAGGTGGTAGTAGTGGTAAGAGTGGATCCAGGTCTGCCTGCGGTGGGTGTCCCCTTGGGCAGAGCCCCTCCTGAAGGTGTATCCCACGTCTGAGAAGGCTCATAACTATCCTCATCACCTTGAGAGATAGAGGGAGAACTGAGTCTCGCTTCCCTTGATTTTGACCCTCTGTTTCTCTTGGACCCCAACTCAGGCTTCATCCTGTCTCAACTGGACCACCACCCCAATCTCCTCCCTGACTTCACAGCCACCCTGGTGACTCAGCTGAGATGCTCTGAACTACCAAGAACAGAAACTTGGACTAAACCAGCTTATAAAATAAGAACAGTTATTATGTCAATGTCCTGATGTCCCTGCCCTACTCATTCTTTATATTTCCCTCGGCGGGGGGGGAAACCTATAATATCTTTATTAATGAACCACCAGGAACATTTCCGTATTATTTTCCCTATGGTTTTTGGATGAATACACTTGGATAATCTCTACATGACAATAATTTTATATAACATATAAATGTATAATATACAGTGACCCTTGAACACCATAGGTTTGAACTATGCAGGAACACTTGTATGTGGATTTTTTCCATAAATACAGTATGGTACTGTAAATATATTTTCTCTTCTTTATGATTTTAGTAACTTTTTTCTCTAGCTTACTTTATTATAAAAATACAGTGTATTATATGTGTATATATATATATAAAACTTACAAAATATGTGTTGTTTATGTTATCAGTCAACAGTAGGCTTTAGTAGTTAAGTTTTGAGGGAGTCAAACATTATATGTAGATTTTTGACTGCATGCGGGTCAGTGGCCCTAGCCCCCGTGTTGTTCAATGGTCAGCTGTGTAATAATAAAAATATACCATTTTATAAGTATAATGTAAAATATAATGTAAAGTATATCATTTTATATAGGGAGAATAGAAAGACTGAATTCAGTCTTCTAGCTTGGTGGATCAAAAAACTTAACAATAGCTTTGTTGGGCGCCTGGGTGGCTCAGTCGGTTAAGCACCTGACTCTTAATTTCAGCTCACCTTGTGATCTCAGGTTTGTGAGATCCAGCCCCACGTGGGGCTCCATGCTCAGCACCCAGTGAGTCTGCTAGAGGTTCTCCCCTTCCCTCTCTGCCCCTCCCCTTCACTTGCATGCGTGCGTGCATGCTTTTTCTCTCTCAGGTAAATAAGTAAATCATTAAAAAAACACAATAGTTCTGTTGAGATATAATTCACATACCTTAACATGTACAATTCTGTGTGTTTGAGCGTATCCACAACACTGTACAACCGTAAAGTCCATGTTCCTCATCTCACTTCATTAACTGCCCCGTGCCCACCTCTCCAGCACTCCCTTACCATGCCGCCTTCCACACGGTGTTGCTGCTCACCCTGGACCCCAAGCCTTGAGGTGTTCACATCTAGCCTCCGTGCACCTCTGAGCCTTTGCCTTTCCCTTCTGCACCACAGACATTTTCCCACTCTGCATGTGAAACCAGGCAGAAGGATGGTATCTGACATACTAGGCATGTTTGTCCTGGTCACCGTGAGCTCTGCGGCTAGCTGTCCCAGTCGCAGAAATCCCTTGCTCTGTCACCTGGCTGATACATCACACACGGATAGAACATGGGTCAGTTTTCACCCCGATGACCAGCATCGCAGATACCTCAGTCATGTCTCCCTATTATTAACCGTTCTTAATTAAATACCTTCCCCATGCCTGTCAAATATCTTAAGAGGATAACTGTGAAATCCTACCTGACGGTCACACTCATTAGGAATTTTAAAAACCATTAGCAGTACTATTAATTAAAAAATGAAAAATGGAAAAAAGATGAGAGAAAAAAAACCATTCGTGGTGAAGATTTCTTTTCAAGATGCTGGGTTTTAGGAGAACTCCATTGAGAACATAAATTGAACTCCGTTAAAATGTCAGCCCACCAACTGCAGGCATACTCCTTGGGTCTCTGTGTTCTTGAAATGTGCTCTAAGATATGGCCACCTGCTCGTGGTCCGTTAGCATGGGATCAATTTGATTTTTTTCATTAAAATATGCATTTTTAATTTAAGCAGCAGCATTCCAGAGTTACAGTCCTGGTGAGGCCCAGTCACACCCCTTCTCTGAAGGACTTTCTGATGCCATATTGTTTCTCCATGCTTTGGCTTCCTAAGTTGAAGACTTTGCCCATCTACATATATACTGCATACGTCCTTTTGCAGCTTGGTTTGTGGGTGTGTCCCCTCCTAGCTGGGTGAGCAAGTCACTGAACTCCATGACTCAGTTTCCTCACCTGTAAAATGGGTACCATGATGGTCTACTCCATGGGGTCGCAAAGCCTGGCATGTGATAAGCTTATTCTTTGAATTAAATTCATCTATCTCTAGCTCCTTCTTTTTAACCTTCATATACCATTCCGTTGTATGAATACACAACTGTTGATTCCTCTGTACCCCTGTCGACAGGCGGTTAGGCTGTGGCCAATGTTTTGCTGTTACAAACATGGCTGCAGTGAATACCTTAGATCTGCGTCCTTGGGTTCACGAGTGAGAACTCCTCAATACCTAATTGTGTAACTGCTGTGTGGAAGGCAGAAGCATCTCCCTAGACATTGTTAAACTGCCCTCCTAAATAGGTGCAGATTCTCATGCCCACCTTTACCCCACATCCTTGGTGCTGTCAGACATTTTAATTTTTGGCAATCTCATGGGGAGAGGGTGGGTGGAGAAGCTGCCGTTTTGCTACAGATGACCAAACTGAAGCCCAGAGAGGGCAAGGAACTTTCCCGAAGTCACACAGCCAAGGAGCAGTGCTAGGCTTCAGACCCAGGCAGGTCTACCTGGTCCTAAATGGAGACCTCTTTCCCTTGGGGTGCAGATCTCCTGAGTCCTACCCCACTCCTCCCCTGGTGAGCTTTTATTCATCCTTCAAGATTTGATTCAAAGGCCACTCCCCTTCCCCCCTCAATGAAGTCATGCCCTGCTTTATGCTTCCTGGGTTCTTCAGAGCTAATTCTGTCATATGCTCCTTCCCCGTCTCCATGGCTAGAGTGGTTAAGAGTGTAAATCCTGGAGTTAGAATCCAAGCTCTGCCCTTTGCTGTACTGGCCTCTTTGTACCTCCGTTTCCTTATCTGTAGAAGGGTGTTAAGGATAGTCCTGATCTCATAAGGTTCCCTGGGGGGAGGAAGTGAGTTAAGCCATGTGATCCTGGTAGAAGGTCCCTGACGCACGGAGCACATTCAATGAATACTAGCTATGATTGTTAATACTTTCACCCAACCTCTGAATTTAATCCTGCATTTACTCTTGGATCCCCTCCCCTCTGCATGACCTCATGCAGCCATAACATACAGCAAAAGCCCAAATCCGTCAATCATCCCACCTCCCAGGCTGGGTGTGGGAGGTCCATTAGACAAGGCTGTCCGTCTGCACAGCTTCATCCATTCCCACAGCTTCAAATTCCATCCTGTCAATTTATATCTTCAGCCCAAGCACTCCTCAGAGCTCCAGTATTGCGTATCTAATGTCTCCACCTGGGTGTGTTAAACGCATCACCAGTGGATCTAATATTCCCACTGTGGATCCTGTGGATCCAGCTGCAGTAGTCCCTGATCCAGTAAAAGGTGGGTCCCCATCTCCCACCTCCCTCTTCACACACCCTACCCAACCCATCATTCAAATCCATCAGCTCAACTCCCAGAATATAGCTTACATAATCCACTTCTTAGTCTCCACTGCCACCTTTCCAGAGACCTCTCAGTCTCCCTGTATGCACTCTAGCTCCTCCATCCATTTCCCATGCGGCATCCTGGGTGACTGCTTTGAAAACGCACACGTGACCATGTCCTTCCTAGCTCAAGATGCTCCACCGAGGGCTTCTCGCTGCACAGAGAATAAAACTCAGAGTCTAGCCCTCTGCTATCACTCTCACCCTGCCTGGCTTACTCTGCTTCAGCCACGCTGGTACCCTTGCCATTCTCTCAAGATCTCACCATAGGGCCTTTGCATGTGCTGCTCCCTCTGCCTGGAATGCACCTTTAGCTCCCTCGGGGCTCCCCAGTACAGATCTCATCTCCTGCCATCACTCTGATCAACCACTCCATTTCAGCCCCACTGACCTTGCTGCCGTTTCTGGAACCAGCTAAGTACACTTCCACCCCAAAGCCCTCACATGCACTGTTCCCTCTGTATGAAACACTCTCCAACCAGATATCTGCATGGCTTTCTCCCTCTCCTCCTGAAGGTCATCACTTAAAGGGCACTTTCTCAGTAAGGCATCTCCTGTGGCCATCCTATTCCAAATTGCAAGTCTCAGCCTCCCTTTCCCTTGCTCATCACTGCTATGTTCCCAGGGGTTAGTATTCACGCCTGTCACACAGCAGGTATTTGACACACGAGTTAATGTCTGCGTCTCCAAATCCCGAGAAGCCTCAAAAAATGTTACTTCAATGAACTAGAAAGTGAAAATTCAACCTTTGAAGCCTCTAGCCTCAGCTGTTACAGTTCAGTCAACAAATGTGTCTCTGCTGAGTCTCTACAGCGCACATTGGATGGTAGACAGAATAACGCTCCCCCAAAGATGCCTGTACCCTAATCCCCAAAACCTGTGAATAGGTTACCTTTTTGTGGCAAAGGGATAGTGCAGATGTGATTAAAGGTCCAGACCTTGAGATGAAGAGATTATCCCGCATCAATCCAAGTAGGCCCAATCCAATCACACAAATCCTTAAAATCAGGACAGAGAAAGATGTGAAGACAGAAGAGAGGTCAGAGAGGTGCAACATTGCTGGCTCTGAACATGGAGGAAGGGGCCACGAGCCAAGGAATGTGGGGCTTCTAGAAGCCGGAAAAGGTACAGGAACAGATTCTCCTCCCCTAGAGCCTCCGGAAGGTACACATCCCTGCTCACACCTTGGTGTCAGCCCTGGGAGAGCCCTGTAGGACTTCTCGTGCACAGAACTGCAAAATGAGCTTGTGTTGTTTCAAGGGAGTACATGTGTGGTTATGTTATGGTAACAACCGAAACTGACAGTTAAACAAACGCATGGACCTAAGGGTCCAGGGAAATGACAATGTCCTACTGGAGATGCCGTTTCTCACCTAGAGCCTTTGCCCCTCCGAGAATTCCCTTCCCCCCGGTGTCTGCCGCTGGATAATACCACTTCCTCTGCAAGGTTTTTCGATTGCTCCACTAGAAATAACAACTCCTTCCCTGGGATCCTGCAGCTGTTGTTCATTTATGGTAAATCAGCCTAACCACCAACGTCCTGTGGTTTTAAACTATGTCACACACATTTTGTTCATGGGATCGGGACCTGAGGTCACCCAGCTAGTTCTCATCTTGGTGGAGCCACAACTGGAAGCCGAAGAGTTGGACTAAGCAACTCGCTCAGTGATCTTTCCCAACCCAATGAGCAAAATGTGTGTGAAATCATGTAAGATGGACCTCAACAGCTTTAAGTTCTGAGTCAAATTTTCTCCCCACCTGAAACACGGGCGTTAACAGGACCTGGGTCTCCCGGTTGTTGGAATCATGCGTGCCCAGCACGGAGTTAGCTCGGCTGGGCTGTTTTTCCAGAGGAAGAAACGGGCTCAAAGAACTGGAGTCATTTATATTCAGGGTCACCTTGCAGTGAGGATAGGAATTCACGTCTGTCCTTCCGCCCACTCCCCATCTGGCCCCCTTATTACTGTATCTGGGACCACCCGAGATTTCCCTTGAGAGGCTCGCATTCTGCACTTCTCCGAGCTCACGCAGTCGCCTCCCCTCCCCCCGCTCCAAGCAGGAACTCCATGCCCCGCGTCTGACCGTCTCCGCCACGAGGGGGCGCGAGAGGACAGACAGGGGTCTGCGCCGGGTTGCAGAGAACAAAGGCTCTAGAACCCCAGCCGCAATGCACCCGGGAGCAGCACCTCGGGAGACTGGGCAGGACCGGCCCCACCTCACCACTCCGATCCCCCACCCTAAAGCGCGGCGGCCCCGCGGCCCGCTCCTCCCCTCCGTTTCCCCTCACAGCGAGCCCAACCTCTCGTACAGGTCGCCGCTCTGGAAGCCCACGGAGCGCTTCACCCGGCTTTTATTACCGCGGGCGCGGGTCGGCCGGCCAATCAGGAGGCGCAGCGCGCCTGCGGCGCCACAGGGCGTGAGGCGGATTGGGCCCACGCCTCCTCCCGAGGACAAAGGAGTGCGCGTGCGTGCTGAGCGCCAGAAAAAGGCGGGAAAATGCCCGAGGGGCGGGGCGCCCCGTTCCTGAAGCGACCAGTCCCTCAGGAGAAGACAAGCGGAGGGGCGCGGGGCGACAGGCAGCAGTGGGGCCTTCGGGGGATGGGAGAGCACACGGAGAAGGAGGGAGGGGGCAGCAAGCTGGATGGAGTGAAAGAGGCGGGGCCGGGGCGGGACGAGACGGCCGTGAGCTGAGGGCGCAGTCAGCGTGCGAGGCACAGAGGGGCGGCAAGAAGCACGAGTGGCCGCGGTGCGGGGCAGGCAGACAGCAGGGCACGCAGGGGAAGGTCGAGCCGCCGGCGTGAGAAGCGGTGGGTCCCGGAGGAGGAGGCGGAGAGAGCGAGAACGGAGGAGGATGGAGGCATCGTGCAGATGCCTGTGGGAAAACAGAACGCTGGGAGCGTGCACAGGGTGTAGGCACGCGAGAGCGAGGGTGAGAGACTAGCCGACCAAGAGAACAGTAGAGCGATGGATACGCGGAACGGGGGGATGGAAGAGCGAGAGCGGGGCGGGCGGGCGAGGACGGAAGGGCCGCGGACGCGCGTGCGCACCCATGCGCGTGCGCACCCATGCGCGTGCGCACCCATGCGCGTGCGCACCCATGCGCGTGCGCACCCATGCGCGTGCGCACCCATGCGCGTGCGCACCCATGCGCGTGCGCACCCATGCGCGTGCGCACCCATGCGCGTGCGCACCTATGCGCGTGCGCAGGGACGCCGGGCGGCAGCGGCAGCGAAGCCCGCGAGAGCACGTGCGCATGCGCAGGGACGCGGGGCCTGGGAGACACCGCGGAGAAACCCGGGAGAGCAGGCGATGGAGCGTGTGGGCTGGGGCGCACGGGCTCCGGGTGTGGCCTCAGGGGTGGAAGGACACTCAGGCCGGCCGCACGGGCCAAGCTGTAGGGGGCTGGAGGATGACGTGGTGACCTCGGCCAGCTGGGAGGTCTCGGGGCTCTGGGTGGAGGGGCCTAGTCTCAGGTGTCGCGGCTGGTTTGCGGGAGGACTGTGAGCTCAAGCCATGCTGAGCCTGGTCCGATGCCCAGAGACACACGGGCGTCTCCTCGTCAGGGCTCTCGAGGAGAGCCCAAGGAGGGAGCATTTTAGGGTCTCTAGAGCCGCGGAGAACCTGTCCGTGATCTCCGACACTTCGGGGTCTCTTGGGAAGCCCTGCCAGGAGGCGCACACAGATTGATGGGGGCCCCATCCGCACCCCGGCCGTGCACCTCACCTGTGTCCGGAAGACGCCTTGTCGCCGGGGAGGGGGCCCCTGGGCTCTTGGTGGTGTCCCAGGAGAGCCTGTGTCCAGGTACCCCTGCAGCGGTGGTCCCCTTGGCCAGGTCCTCTCCCGAGGTGGGATCCCAGGTCCAGGGGGGGTAATCATCCTCATCCGCGTAGCCTTGGGAGAAAGCGGGGCATGGGTTGAGCCCCACCCTGTCTCAGGTCCTTGCTGCTGCTCCAGACTACCCTTCCAGAACCTCCTGGAGTGACTCTGGGTCCCCCACCCCATCCCCAGTACCAGTGCAGGTGAGCCCCACGTCTTCCTCGTGGTCACAGTTGTGCTGGCCCCATGCCCTAGCTGGGCAGTCACTCAGCGAGGCCTCGATGCCCTTGCAGCCCACGTCATCCAGCCAGATGGGACCGGTCCCGGGGCCGTAGTGGGTTTTGCCCACTCGGGCCCGGACCCTTCCACAGCCCAGCTCCCAGCAGGCCACGGTACTGTCCCGCAGGTCCCAGCTGTCATCGCATACTGTCCCCCAGCGCCCAGCATGCCACACCTCCAGCCGGCCAGCACACCGGTTGGGCCCATCGGCCAGACGCACCCGGAACGGGCCTGCTGGTAGAAGACCCCAAGTCAGGAGGGGTCAAGAGGGGTCAGCCTCACCTCTTCATGTTCCCTCCACTCACCTGATCCCCCAGTGGTGCTCCCAGTGGGGGAGGGGGCTGGGTCTTTGGAAGACTCTGGAGAACCTTGTGCTGGGGTCTCAGCGGATGGCTCCGTGGAGGCCAGAGGGATTCGCTTCACCATGGCCTCAGAGGTCACTTCTCTGGGGCCTTGAGTGGTTGATGTTGCCACGGTCTTGGCGGTCCGTTCTCGGGGGGCCCGGGGAGTCCGTGTTGCAGTAGTATGTGAGGTCATCCTGTGGGGAACCTCAGTGGTCAACTTGGCAGTAGACTCGGAAACTGTTCTTCGGGAGGCTTCAGTGGTCAGGGTTGTAGTGGTACGTGAGGTCAGTTCAGGGGGCCTCTGGGTGCCCAGGACCCTGGAGTGTTTAGTGGTTGGCATCGCAGGGGGCTGTGTGGTCGGTCTCCTTGCATTTTTGGTCACCCACTTCTTAGTACTCTTGGGCATTTTCCCTGGGGCCTTGGTGGTGGTTTTCTCGGGAACACTGGGGGTCAGCTTTGCGGGGGGCTTGGTGGCCAGTTCCCCAGGGAGCCAGGCATCCGGATCTCTACCCAGGCCAGGGATCCAACTCCAACTGAAGGGGTCTGCAATGGAGTCCAGGCCAGGGGTGTCTGGAAGGTGGGAGGAGAGGACAGGGAAGATGGTGGATACCATAATGACAAGGTTGTCTTTTAGACCCTTCCTCCTCTCTCATCTCTGCAATCACCAAGTTTCCATTCATTTGTTCATTATTCATTCACTCATGCATGTCACCAACATTCATCGAGCATCTTCTATGACCCAGGCATTGTGCCAGATGCTGGGGATACAAACCTCCTGGCCAGAAATACCACCCCCTGCTCCTTGGCTTTTACAGTTGTGACGTGACTGATCCTCTCTGCCCTTCCCACATCCGACCTCTCCTCTTCATCTTGCTGGCCGCCCATGGCGTCACTTGCTGTGACTTCTGACATTCTCCCTTTCTCCCTGTCCAGCTCTTACCAGTTACCAGAGTGGTACCAGGTCTGGCGGGTCACTCCCCAGCTCAAAACCCTTCTGTGGCTCTGTGGCTTTAGCTTCAGTGACTCCATCCTGTGGGTCACCACTGTTGTCACATCTCTCTGATTAGCACCTGTGTGCAGTAAAGTGTCACCTGTGCCCAAAGAAAGGTTCGGCCCTTGGCCCCTGGTTCCTGGGGCTACCCAGAGAGTCGGTACGAACATTGTGAGTTATGGGCAGCCAGCCGGCAGGCAGCCATAGCTTGTAACCGAGCTCCTATAAAAACTCTGCACACGGAGGCTAGGGGAACATCTCTGCTTGGCAGTACTGCGTGTGTGTGGTCACTCTCCCCTGCTGGGAGAACTAAGTGCTGTCTGCATGGCTCCCCTGGGACAATGGCTGGAAGTTCCGTGAAGGTCTCCCCTGAACCGGCCCCTGAGCCTCTTCCTTGACTGGTTTTTATGACGGCTCTTCTGATTTCTTTGTGAGTCCTTCTAGAAAATCACAGAAGCTGAGGTTGGTCTTGGCGCCCCCCCCCCCCCCCGCAAATGATAACATGTCGCACGGGTTTGCGGTGATTTGTTGGTGCATCTCTTTCTGTCAGTGAGTTGTGAGCTTCCCAAAGGCCGGGACTGTGCTCGTTGCATCCTGAGGCCCCAGCACCTGGCTCAGTGGCACTCGATAAATGTTAGCAAATGAACGACAGACACAACACTTGTGCTTACTGCAGCTGGCCCTCACTTTGGCTTCTCTCCATCTCCCAGTGTCCCCTCTCTTCACCTCCTTTATCTTGGGGAGGAGAAAGAATCCCAACTCTGCCACTTAGTTGCCGTGTGACCTTGGGCAAGTTACTTAACCTCTCTGTGCCTCAGCTTCCTCAGTAAAATGAGCCTAACATCCACCAACTTGTACTAATCGTGAGGTGTGAGTGCGGTCACAGGTGTGGGAACACCCAGCCTGGGGCGGGGGCTTAGGAGACAGCACTCAGTAGATGTTAGTGCAGATGTTAATTCCTATCCCTTCTTCCAGGAAGCCCTCCAGGAGCCAGCAGGTGGGCAGGGCCTCCTTACCAGTGCAGGTGACTCCGACGTCTTCATTGTGAGCACAGTTGTGCTTCCCCCAGGGCGCAGCGGGGCAGTCTGAGAGTGAGGCCTCGGTCCCCAAGCACCCCACGTCGTCCAGCCAGATGGGGCCAGCCCCCCAGCCGAAGCGGCCAGCCGCAGGGTCCTGCTGCCGAGCTCTGCCGCAGCCCAGCTCCCGGCAGACCACGGCTGAGTCCTGCAGGTCCCAGCTGTCATCACACACCGTCCCCCAGCGCCCATCGTGCCACACCTCCAGCCGGCCTGAGCACCTGCTGGGCCCTGCCACCAGGCGCAGCTGGGGGGACCCTAGGTTGGAAGAGACCCAAAGAATTAGGAAGCCGTCTGGCTCGCTGAGTCCCTCCACCTGCCTTGCATCCATCCACCCATTTGTCCATGTGGGCTTTCCCACATCCATCCGTCCTGGCGGCAGGCACAAGGGATAGAGTCAGGCACGGTGTGGGTTCCTCGAAAAGTTCAACACAGAATTACCACGCGATCCGGAAATCCCACTCGGGATCTACCACAAATCAAGGGAAGATGGCTATTCAAAGGGTTACTTGCACACAAATGTTCATCGCACCGTTCACAGTGGCCAAAGGGGGGACACAGCCTGGGTGTCCGTCACTGGATGGAGGGACAGCCGAGTGAGGCATACACACAACATGGAACAGGATTCAGCCTTTCTAAGGAAGGGAATTCCGATACCTGCCCCATGGACGAACCTAGAGGACATCAGCACAAGTACTGTAGGATTCCATCTGCGTGAGGTCCCTAGGGGAGTCAAGTTCATAGAGACAGAAAGTAGAAGAGTGGGTGCCTGGGGCTGGGGCGGGGGGGTGGGGAGTCTGCGTTTAACGGGTCTGGGGTGTCTGTCTGGGATGGCGACAGAGTCCTACAGCTGAATGCCGGTGGCTGCCCGACCTTACGAATGTATTTAATGCCACTGAAATGTACACTTAAAAACAGTTGAAGTGGTCAGTTTCATGTTACGTATAGTTTACCACAGTGAACCAAAAAGAGGAGGTGGGCTCTGGAGCAAGTTGCTTTCACCTGTGTTTCAGTTATGTGGCCTCCTCTGTAACACGGACACCAGGCAGCACCCACGGCCCGCGTGGCCGCGAGTGTCACCCGATGGAGACATGGAGCGTGCCTGCAACAGCACCGGTCACACAAGCCAGTGAGCGCTGAGTGCCACAGGAAAAGGGGGAGAGAGGCCTCCGGCAAGAACAAGTCTCCCACCCTTGACGAGTCAGCTGTGCTAACCAGGCCTTTCGCTGTTTCTGACGCTGTGACCTCTCGGGGCCTTGCTGACCCTGGACGGACTGCCCCTCGAGGGACAGCTAATTCCGAGAGACAGGAAACCAGCGGAGCGTGCCTCTTGTATGCACGCCAGCCAATCCAGAGCCCACCCCCACCTGCTCCGGGGGGCCTCACCCTCTGGGCCGCTGTCCACCTGCCCTCGGCCCCCCAGGGCCAGGTGCCCAACAACCAGGGGCAGCCCCTGCACCCCACCGCTCGCGGAGACGATCCAAGGGAGCCGACCCTAAGCCTGCTTGCTCGGCCTTGCCTGCTCCTTCCCACAGAAGCCATGGCCCAGGCTCTTGCTGCGGGTTCCCCTTGCTCCCTCTACCTCCTGGCCGAGGCGCTGCTTCCCTGCATGGCCCCTGCAGCACGTGGGCTAGAAACCCACTATCTTTCCGGCGGCAGTCCTGTCTTGATCTGCTGGCCGCACTGCACCTGAATAATACTAAGGCCTGTGTTTTACAAATGACAACAATTGTGGATCCAGTCCTTTCGGTGTTTGTGGGGAGACCGCCTCCCCAAAATCACGCGTTTCAAGATGGCACCAGGAGAACATTCAACCAAGCACAGACCCTTCTGGGCATGGGGCTCTGTTCCCTCCTCCACCCTCATCTTTGCCCCCGATGAGACAGTCTCTGAGCAGGGAGGAAGGGTGCCTCGTAGCTGACTACGGGGGAGGAAGCAGTAGGTAAGGCCCCATTTTCTCGGGGAGCAGAACAGACTCACCAGCTTCCGGTCCAGGCTCCCGAGGGACAGTGGGGGAGACAGGAGGAGGTGAGAGGCCTGCTGTCCCTGGGGCCTGGCTCGCTGTGGGGGCCGGGGGCCGGGACGCTGCCTCCCTGGGCAAAGAGCAGTTGCTGTCCACTGCCGGGGCCGTGGGAGGGACATATCCAAGAGGCATACCTGGGGCAGGAGGGAGGTGATCACCACCACGGTGATGCTGGACAGCTCCCCACACCCTCCATCCCAGGACCACTGATGCAGAATGAGGTTTCGCGGATGAGGACAAGACGGGGCAAGTGGGCGGTCAGGGCACCCCACGAGCCCCCCACTCCCCGTGCCCCCCCCCCCCGGTGCTCTGGCACAGCCACATCCCCAGCCTCCCCCGTGTGTCCTCACCGTCACACACAGCCCCGGCGTCCTCCCGGTGGTGACAGTCATGCTGGCCCCAGGGCCGTGCTGGGCAGAATCGCAGGGCCGTCTCGTTACCCCGACACCGAAGGTCGTCCAGGAAGATGGGTCCAGCGCCCTCCCCGAAGAAGGCGCCTCCGGGGGCGGCCAGCGCACCCCCACAGCCCAGCTCACGGCAGGCCACGGCGGCGTCCCGCAGGTCCCACGCATCGTCACACACGGTCCCCCAGCGCCCGCTGTGCCACACCTCCAGGCGGCCGGCGCACCCGTGGGGGCCGTCAGCCAGACGCAGCCTGGGGGCCGGGCCTGGATGTGGGGAGAGGGAGGGGAACAGACAGACGGGAGACTGCGATGGGTGAGCGGCGTGCGCTCCGAGCTCAGGCAGCTGCACATGCGCAGGTACCGAGCTATCTGTGGGGCTGGGCTGCCTGCCCACGACGACGCTGGACAGCAGGTATCGCACCTTCCCTTTGCCGATGAGGAAAAGGCTCCAGGATGGGAAGTCACTCAGCAAGAGTCCAGCTCGGATCTGTCCGCCTCCCAATGCCCCTGCCTGCCCGGGGGCAAGCCCTGGGGACGCTGGCCCTGATCCCACTCCCCGGCTGCCTGCCTCAAGCCTGTAAAGCAGGGCTTCTCAACCTCAGCACCACTGACCTGGGGGGGACGGGTCATCCCTTGCTGGGGGGGGGGGGCATCCTGTGACTGTAGGATGTCCCGCAGAATCCCTGAGCTCCACTCCCCACATGTGAGTAGCATCCACAGTGTGACAACCAGGCACCTCAATAGGGACTGCTTCTTTTCCCCAGCAACTTAGCCCTCCCTCGAGCCTCAACATACCTCCCATGACCTGGGCTCTGAAGGCCCTGCTTCTGCCCCTACGTCCTGCCCATGCCGTGCAGCACTGTCCCTGGCCCTCTGCTCAGTGCCCCAACCCGAGTGGGTGGGCTCCGCCCCCGCCCCACCCCACGCTTCAGATGCCTGGCCCACGCAGCAGACCCGTCTGTAGCCGGACAGACCTGGCTGGCCAAGTTCTGGGTCTGGGGCTCAGTCTGTGATCTGGGCCATTTGGGTTCCTTCTCTGAACCTCATTTCCACATCCAGGAACAGAGGGGTGAGAACAGCCACCCCAGGGGCCGTCCACATGGGAGTGAGGCTCAGAGACAGCAGGGAGGTGCCCAGCACGCTGCTTGGCACAGAGCAGGGACTCAGGGGGACATTTGTCCTCTTCCCCTTCACATCAGCCGCCTGAAGCATTGCCCGCCTCCTGCCCACCCCCCCACCCCCCGTCTAGTAGGCACCTACTGTCTGCCTGCAGCCCCTGTGCCTTCCCACCCACAGCTATGGGCAGCAACCGCGGTGTGCCTGCTGGGTCCTGCAGCAGACCCACTGGAAGCCCATGAGAGTGAGGACTGTGTCTCATGCTGTGTCTGCAGGCCAGGCAGGGATGGTGCTTCAGGGGTATTTGTGGGAGGGGGAGAGGAGGAGGGAGGGAAGAGGGGAAGGGAGGAAGAGAGGGAAAGAGAGAGTCAGGAGGGAGGGAGGAGGAAGGAGGGAGGGAAGGGAGAAGGAAGGGAAGGAAGAGGGGGAGGGAGAGAGAGAGGGAAGGAGAGAGTCAGGAGGGAGGGGGAAGGAGGGAGGGAAGAGGGGGAGGGAGGAAAGGAGAGAGGCAGGAGGGAGGGAAGGAAGAGGGGGCAGGGGGGAGGGGAAGGAGGAGCGAAGGAAGAGGAGGGAGGCGGGAGGAAGGCCGGCGGAGAGCCGGGTAAAGCAGGTGCACTGACCGCAGCAGGCGGGCAGGGGCGGACCCAGGGGGCGGGTGAAGCGCCGGGGGCGGGGGCGGGGGCGGGCGGTGGACATACCGGTGCAGACCAGCCCTGCATCCTCGCTGTGGTCGCAGTTGCTCCTACCCCAGGGGCTTCGGGGACAGTCCCGCAGAGCCTGCTCTCCGCCTCCACAGCCCACGTCATCCATCCACACGGGCCCTGAGCCCGGGCCAAATCTGGCGCCTCCGGGGGCGGCCAGCGCGCCCCCACAGCCCAGCTCGCGGCAGGCCACGGCGGCGTCCCGCAGGTCCCATCCGTCGTCACACACCGTCCCCCAGCGGCCACCGTGCCACACCTCCAGGCGGCCAGAGCACCCGTGGGGGCCTGAGACAAGGCGCAGCCTCTCTGGGGGTGGGGCAGGGAGGGAAGGGGTGGTGAGTCTTGTGCGAGGCAATTTGGGAAAAGCGGATTCAAACACCCTTCATTTTCCATCTGGGAAAACAGCCCCAGAGGGAGCAGTGGCCTGAGATCCAGGGAAGGAGCGGCCACCTGGGGCCCCTGATGGGGTGGGGGTGGGCTGGGGGCACAGCAGGAGCCTGGGCCCCACTGAACCCCAAGGGACACAGTGCATGCTGGGGTCCCCAGGTCAGTCCAGGATGCACGGATCGTACCCTGTCGGGGGGCTCCAGCCGTCAGCACAGGGGCCCTGGTGGATTTGGGTTGCTTGAACGGCCGCGGGCTCTTCTTCCTGGAGTTGTTCTGTGGGGTCCCAGCTGGGCGGGGGGCTGGGAGAGACAGCAGGCAGAGCGCAGTTGGTGGGGAGCTGTTCATCCTCCCGCCTGGGGGCCTGGACTGTGCTGCCTGAGAGTCCCTGAGGGTGTGAAGGGGGCTGTGACAGGGGCCCCTCCAGGTGGTGAAGCCAGTGTCCCCGTCTGTCCCCTGGGAGATAACAGCGCAGAAGTCCCCTCACAGCTGGAAGCGTGGCCAGGGCAGACTCACCGTGGGTCACAGGAGGCTCCTCAGAGCCAGGGCTCAGCTCCCCAGACAGCCCCGGCCAGGAGTCCCCCTCCAGGATCAAAGGTGGATCGTCCCTGTCCCTGGAGTTGGCCACACGCTGACCTGCGGGACGGCACAGGAGCTTGGCAGGGGCCCCCCCGGACCGAGGCAGGCACCAGCCCCCCCAGGCAGTGGTCAGCTGGGAGTCCCAGAGGGAGACACCTGGTTTTGGAGGGGGTGTCAGGGGTGGGGGTGCCTGGACTTCTGGATCCTCCGAGTCCCTGGGTCACATCTGTAGAAGTGCCCCCCAAGGAGGGTCCAGGGCCCCTCACCTGCACAGACGACGCCCGCGTCCTCCTCGTGGGAGCAAATGTGGGCCTTCCAGCCGCGGTGGGAGCAGAGCCCCAGCTGCCCCTCACTGCCCCGGCAGGCCAGCTCACTCAGCCACACGGGCCCCGCGCCCTCCCCGAAGAAGGCGCCTCCGGGGGCGGCCAGCGCGCCCCCACAGCCCAGCTCGCGGCAGGCCACAGCGGCGTCCCGCAGGTCCCAACCGTCGTCACACACCGTCCCCCAGCGGCCGCCGTGCCACACCTCCAGGCGGCCGGCGCACCCGTGGGGGCCGTCAGCCAGACGCAGCCGCTCTGGGGGGACAGAGGAAAGGCTGG
The DNA here is from genome assembly GCF_009762305.2 of Zalophus californianus. Classification (NCBI taxonomy): domain Eukaryota; kingdom Metazoa; phylum Chordata; class Mammalia; order Carnivora; family Otariidae; genus Zalophus; species Zalophus californianus. The sequence goes on along the minus strand of NC_045611.1, from coordinate 57,414,432 downwards.
GACATCCAGGAGGCCCAGGGCCCAGGAAGGGCAGGGCCAGAGACTGGCCTGCAGCGTGTGGTGCGAGGCCAGCCGCCCTGGCCGCTGCCGGGGGGGCCCCAACTCCTGGGTTCCCAGGAGAGCAGGGGCCCCACAGGAAGTGGGAGGTTGGTCAGCGGTGGTTCTGGGGGGAGCAATGCCCGAGGTCATAGGTGCCCGCGGGGCCCCTGGGGTCCCCCTGGAGGGTGAGACTGGGCAGGGGTGGGTTGGAGCTGGGCAAGGCCAGACAGAGGTGCTCAAGGCCACTTACCAACAGCCTGGATCCCCATCAGAGCCACTGGAAGGGAGGTTGGAGGGGTAGGGTAGAGTGAGGGCAGGCCCCGAGGGCGTGCTTTCTCCTTGTCTTAAATACTCACACACACACACACACACACACACGCACACACACAGAATCTGCACAGCTCTGAACCAGAAACCCCACCGCTGGGAAGCAGGACTCTGGGCAGTGGACTGGGCAAGACTCAGGTCCCTGAGACGGGCGGGGCCCCACATGCCTGGGGTCAGGGCTGGGAGCCAGGCCCTTTGTGCTCCCCCAAGGGCCTGGTTAATGTCAAATGGTGAGTGACCCCCCCTCGGGGTCAGGGCCGGTGGGGGGGGCGGGTAGTCCCTGGGGTCCTCAGAGGGTGGGACTGGGTGTGCAGAGGCTGGGTCCCTTGGGGGATCAGGCAAGGAAGACCAGATGTCCCTTATCACAAGCACCAGGGACAAGGCCCCGGAAGTTGGACTTGCTTAAGGGTATGAGCTCAGGGGTCAGAGGTCCCTGAGTCCCCAAGAAGAGGGGGTCACTCACCGATAAGACAGGCCCAAACCCTCATGTTTGCAGACTCCAGGGCAGGGATGGGGTGAAAGGGGACTCGGAGCAGAAGAGGGGAGGAGGCTGCGGCCACCGGAGGGAGGGAAGGAGAGAGGGAGGGAGGGAGGGAAGCGCCTGCCAGAGGCGCCCTGGACCGGGAAGAAGCAGCAGGCCGTGGCTGGACGCCTTGCCAGAAGGAAGAGAGGCTGCCTGCCGAGGAGGCAGCAGGGGACAGGAGCGGGGGCAGGGAGGGGGCTGGCCGGCAGCTGAGTTCTGAGGAGGAGGGGGGTGGCGGTGGGGAGGGAGGGTGTCCAACTGCAAACTCCCACGGGGAGCCAGGGAGCCGCCAGGCCAGGCGCCCTGCAGTGCTTAGAGATGCTGAGGGGAGGGTGGGCGGGCTGCAGGAAAGGGACCGGACAGAGGCATGCACGGGCAGCCAACCTCTGCCTCCTCTGTCCAGCCAGGGGACATGGTGAGACCAGGGTGGAGCGGAGGGAGCGTGCATTCAAACCAGCAGCAAGACGGCTTACAGCCAGACACCAGGAAGGACTTCCTGATTGGGAAAGGAGATGGAGGAAGCCCTCTTGGTTGGCCCTGGTGGGGCTGAACGCAAACCCTTCAGGCCTCCAGCTGAGGGAGCACTGGGTGAACCCCAGGGAAACTGGAGTGGGGGGGGCCAGGCGGACTAAGCGCTGAGTCCTGGGTGAGGGTGGGGGACTCCACACACACACACACACACACTCACTCACTCATTCCCCCCCGCCCCCCACTCGGCACCAGGCAGCTGTGAGGTGGAAAAAATTCGGTAATGGGGAGCGTGAGTCAGAGGGCTGGCAGGGAGCGGGGCTGCCGTGAGCTCATTGCCTCCCCTTCTCCCTGTCCAGCACCCCCAGCAATAATTAATGGAAGGAAAAGCCAGACAGAAGGGGGAGGGAGGCTCAGAGACAGACTGGAAAAGACATCAGAGAGAGAGAGAGAGAGAGAGAGAGAGAGAGAGAGAGAGAGAGACGGCCGCACAGCAGTTTCAGGCTTTATTAACAATCGGGTGTAAAAAACCAGATGGGTCTGGCCGCCCCTCTTGGCCCACCTTCCGGGGAGGGGCCTGGCGTGGGCAGCCCTGTGCCCACCCCACCCTTGCCAGGGCCTCTCTCTGGGCGGACTACCCTCCTCTGCAAAGGCTCTGCTCATCCCCTCCAAGCAGTCATCAAACCCCTCCCCATCCCCAAGAGGGCCTTGTCCCCATTTGGGGTGCCCCTGCCCTAAGTCCTAACCCATGGGGCTGGGCCCCCTCTCCTCCTCCCCACGTCTCTCTCCCGGGCTCAGGCCTGGAGCACAAATGGTGCAACCTTTGCAGACAGACTGAGGAGATTTCTCAGTGCAGACAAAATCTGGGGCGGGGAGCTGGACAGGTTGACCTCTGTGAAAAGTTCAAACACTACAGACAGACCTCAGCCTGCAGTGGGGTGTCTTGCCCTCTGCAGGCCTGCCTCCGGGCCCCGGGCAGGCTGGGGATTCCCAGAGGGAGAACCCGTATACAGTAGTCGCTCACTTAAGTGCTCTCCCTCCTGCCAGGGTCCGGAGTCACAGGTCCTTGCTGAACTCCCTCACGAGGGTGTAGCCCATGCAGCCCCAGCTCCCCGCAGCCTGGTAGCCACACCCCTCCAGCATCCCCGCCACGCCCCATGCTGCCACAGCCACTGGGACCACAAGCCGGGCCCGGGGCTCCCCCATGCCTCCCGCCCAGGCCCGCGCCCGGGATTCGGCGAAGGCCAGCAACCGCCTGCCCACACCTCGGCGGCGGTGCCATCGAGAGACGGAGAGGCGGGTGACCCGGGCGCCGTCCCCAGCGTTGGAGCCTGGGGCCAGGGCCAGGACGCCACACACGTCACCCGAGCTGCGCACTGCCACCCAGGGGCCCCCCAGGCCGCCTGGAGGAGGCAGTGAGCCCCATCGGGCCCGCAGGCCCAGCTTCATGGCGGCCACCGCCAGGAACACGGGCAGGAGGAGGGCCAGGGCGAAGGAGGCCAGGACAAAGCGCAGGCCGCTGCTGGCTGCTGCGAGGAGGAGCAGGGCCGGCGGCCGGGTCAGGGCGTGGAGGGCCACGCGGTTCTCCGTGTCCTTCACACCAGCCTGCGGGCAGAAGGAGCCGTCAGAGCCGGGGGCCTGGGCCTTCCAGCACATAGGGCCCCCGTGCCATCAGACGTCGGGGAGAGGGGAGGGGGTGGGCCCAGGCAGGGGCGGAGAGGTGGGAGCTCCCAGAGGAGAAGGGAAGGCGGCGTGATGGGGCTTGCGGCCAAGGAACAGGCAGGGGACAGGACCAGTCTGCTCTAGGCTCCAGTAAGCAAACGTCCAGCACACTGGGCCGTGAGCGAGCGAGGGAATTAGGAGCTGTGCCGCACACCCGATCCAGGGGAGCTGCAGGGAAGGCTGACGCCACAACAGGACAGAGGACTGGCCCAGTTCAGAGTAGGCGCATGCTCTGGACACCAGGAGGTGGCACTGGGGGGCGGGGGAGACGCAGCGCCAGGCTGCGGCCCAAGGGCTCTGCTGAAAGAGTGCTGGGGAGGAGGCTGGTGCAGGGGGGCGGGCTGAAGTCTGCAGAGGAGGGAGGGAGCTGGTGCCACGCTCATCGCACAGCCCTCCGGCTATTAAAACTTTTATTTTTAGTAATCTCTACATCCAAAGTGGGGCTTGAACTCACGACCCCGCCGTCAAGACTAACCAGCCACGAGCCCCTAAAACCTTCCTGACCCTAGGGGTAGGAACAAGGCACTAGGAAAAGAAGGGACCGAGCCAGAAAGCCTGTTAGGAGGAAAAGATCAGGTTCCAGGAGTCCGGGCTGGCTCAGGCAGGTGGCTGGAGCCGCTCACGACGTGGTCCCGCCTGCTCTCACCTTCAGCATCTCCAGCACCAGGGGTTTCTCGTCTTCCCTCATCTCCCGCACTGACAGGTGGCTGGGGGCCATGGCAGCCCCCAGGCTCCCGCGCCCCGGAAGGCAGCAGGAGTGCACCTGGTGGAAACAAGCAGGCCAGCGTCAGTGAAGGGCACCTCTCGTCCCCACAGCGCCCCAGACATGGGGACCAGCAGCAGCATGGTCCAGATGGGGACACCGGGAACGCTCGGGTCCCCCGAGCGAGGTCCCAGGCAAGACGGGATTCACCCTCCACCCGCGACCTTTCTAAAATCTCCCGGACCCCCCCGCTCCGCCCGCCGCGGTGGTCAGCGAGTTCCCCCTAAAACCCCTGCGGACGCCAGCACCGTGCAACCCGGGGTTCCCTCCCAGGCTCCGGGGCTGCCCTGGGGAGTCAGCGGAACTCCCACCCAACAGCCAGGGCATGGACCACGCTCCCGGCCCCCCAGGCGTCCCCGACCCCCGTCGCAGGAGCAGGCACCGCAGGAACCTCGGCAGGTCGCTTCAATCCTTCCACCAGGTGTGGGGGCAGCAGGGTCGGGAAGGGGTCGCCTGCGGAAGTGACGTCGCACCGCGCACGGAGGGGGGCGGGGTCCGCACCCTGCCTTAGCAACGGTTGCCAAGCGTCCTGGCTGGGGTGGGCGGGTGGCAGGACTCCGGGCGCGGGTCGGGGAGGGACCGGAGCAAGGAGCAGCGACCCCGCCAGGGTTGGGGTAGAGGGAGGAGACGCCAGCCGACGCGGGACGGGGCGGGGCCGGAGGGGATGCGGACGGCTGGGCGGGGCAGAACGGTCCTTAGCCGAGCCGCAGGGGAGAAGCGCACGTTCGCTTCCTGACCTTCCCTGGTTGCTAAGCAAGCTGAGAGGCGGGTGGGGGGCGGTGATGGGAGCGCATCAGTTCTCATTGGCTTGGGGGGCCTTCGCGGGAGGGGCCGTATCCTGGGCTCACTAGTTCCCAAACTCCCGACCCCAGGAACCTCCACCCCAACCCACCTGGGCTCTCTGTCAGGCACCTTCGGGATAAGGATTCCCACCCACCCATTTTTCAGATGCGGGGAGAGGTGGGGTGACTGAGCGCACAAGTGGCAGAACCAGGATTCTGGATCCCAGCTCCTCCCCACTACAGTGACCCCCGTAGCCCTTTTTTAAGGATAAACAGAACCTCACGTAGGAGAAGTGGCTGGCCCCAAACCGCAAAGTCAGTCACCTGAGAGCCAGGAAGCAAGAGATACAAGACTCCAAGCTCCCAAGCGGTGGCTATGGCCATGACATTCCCCCCACCCCAGCCGCCCCCAAGAAAACAAAACACGGGAGAGGAGATTCTGGTCTTTATTAGCAAGCCCAGCCGGCAGCTCCCCTCCCCCCACCCCCCAGCCCAGCCCAAGCAGTGAGTCCGGGTCTCCGTGTCGGGCAGAAGAGAACCCGGTGGTTCTACTCAAAATGTGTGCACCAGCTGGACTGCGGGCAGAGTCTGGACAATCTGGATGGAGGGCAGGCCCTGCGGGGTCATGCCTCCAGGTGCAGCGCCAGTGGGCACCACTTGTACCATCTGGGAGGGGGGAGCCGTGGAGATGCCCACTGGGGCAGAGGCTTGGCCAGGTGGTGGTGGGGTCAGTAGCTGCAGCGTGGCAGTGCCTCCCCCACCGCTGCTATTCTCGAGCAGTTCCGCGGCTGGCGCACTGCGGATAATGAGCAGTTTCTGTCCCGGTGGGCCTGGGGCAGGAGGCTCGGCCAGCCCAGGGGGTAGGGTCTCCACCTCCTGCACACACAGCTGGGTCTGCTCCCCATCTGCCCCGCTCAGCACCAGGACGCTCTGCAACCCCTCGTCTGTCTGCAGCGTCTCAAACAGCACATCCTGGACAACACCAGTACTGGCCTCACCATCACCTGGCTCCCCCGGGCCAGGACCCGCCAGCAGCTCCTCAGCTGTACCACTCTGAACCACCAGCAGATTGGGGGCCTCAGTGGTCACAGCTCCCCCACTGGGATTGGACAGCTGGCCTGCCACAGGCTGGAGCTGGACGGTGGTCACTTCCTGAGCCGGCTGGAGCTGGACGGTGGTCACCTCCTGGGCCGGCTGGAGTTGAACAGTGGTCACTTCGGGGGCTGGCCGGAGGGGCTGGAGCTGGACCCCACCCACTTCCTGTGCCCCTGCCTCCCCACTCCCTACATTCTGTAGAACAATGAGGCTCTGCCCTCCCCCGCTGGCCCCTGCGTTGCCCCCTCCCTGAACCCCCAGTCCCCCAGGACCTGGCAGCCACACTACTCCAGGCCCCTGACCAGATTTCCCTGCTGCCCGTGGGCCCTGCCTTCCGCGGCTGCCCCCAGCACCAGTACTGGAGGAGGGTAGTAGGATGAGCTTGGGGGGAGCCGGTGGGGGCGGGGGCGTAGGGGGTTGGACGCTGCTGGGGATAAGTTGGAGGCCCTGGGCGGTCTGCACCAGGAGAAAAGTCTGGGAGTTGGGGGCTGCCTGGCCTGGGGGCGGGGCCGGGGTCGGGCCCCCTGCCACCTCGAGGGAGAGCGTGGCCTGGAGGTGCGGGAGAACGTGGACGTCTTGGGTGGCGGATGGGGCTGGCGCGGCAGCCAGCGGGGCAGGGGGCTGGGAGCCGGCGGTGGGGGCTGCGGGGCAGGCAGCCGTGGGGGCGGGGGCGTGCGTCCTCAGGTGCCGCTGCAGGTAGGCCGCCATGACAAAGCTGCGGCCGCAGATCGGGCAGGCGAAGGGGCGCTCGGCCGAGTGAGTGCGCTGGTGCAGCAGCAGGTTGGACGAGTGCGTGAAGGTCTTGGGGCAGAGCGGGCAGCGGAAGGGCCGCTCGCCCGTGTGCACGCGCTGGTGCTGCCGCAGGTTGGAGGTCTGCGCGAAGCTCTTGCCGCACACGCCGCAGGCGTGGGGGCGCTCGCCCGTGTGCACGTGCCGGTGGCGCCGCAGGCACGACGTGTTCCGGAAGGCCTTGCCGCACTCCCCGCAGGCGTAGGGCCGCTCGCCCGAGTGCAGCCGCAGGTGGTACTGGTAGTGCGAGGACCACTTGAAGGTGAGGCCGCACTGGCCGCACGTGAAGGCCCGCAGGCCCGTGTGCACGCGCTGGTGGATGGCCAGCAGCGACGAGCGCTTGAAGGCCTTGCCGCACTCGCCGCACTGGTAGGGCCGCTCGCCCGTGTGGTCCCGCAGGTGGTAGCGCAGCCCCGAGGAGCCCTTGAAGGCCTTGCCGCACTCGGCGCATTTGTAGGGCCGCTCGGCACAAGCCGGCGCAGGCGCGGGCGGGGCGGGCGCTGCTGGGGCCAGGGGCTCCTGCGGACAGGTGACCTCGGCGGCCTCCGCCTGCGGGGGCGGGCGCCCTGCCGCCGCCTCTTCCACGTGGCACTGCTGGTGCGCCAGGAGGCTGGCCAGCTGCGGGAAGGCGCCGTCACAGCTGCCACAGCGGAACGCCTGCCCGCCGGCCGCCCCGTGGTTGTGCTGGTGGCGAGAGAGGCCGGCCACCGTCCGGAAGGACTTCCCGCACGGGAGGCAGGCGAAGCCCGGGGCGGCGGCGGCCGGCGGGGGCTGCGGCGGCGGGGCCGGCGGGGACTGGGAGGGCGGCGGGGCGGGGTCCGCCTTGGGCGCCGTGGTGGCGTGCCCGTCCCGGGGCGGGGTGGCTGCCTCGGGCCCGGGGCAGGGCTGGTGCTCGAGGAGCAGCTCCTCGCTGCCGAAGCCCAACTCGCAGCCCTCGCAGCGGTACACCAGTTCCACCGTGGTCTCCGCCGCGGCCAGGAAGAGCTCGGGCACCACGGGCGGGGGCGCAGGCGGCGGCGGCGGCGGCGGCGCGGGCGCATGCAGGTAGGCGTCCGACACCAAGACCTTGGCACTGGGCTCGTGCTGCGGCGGGGCGGGGGCGGCGGCGGCGGCGGCGGCGTGCGTGCGCTGGTGCAGCAGCAGGTTGGACGAGTGCGTGAAGGTCTTGGGGCAGAGCGGGCAGCGGAAGGGCCGCTCGCCCGTGTGCACGCGCTGGTGCTGCCGCAGGTTGGTGCTCTGCGTGAAGCTCTTGCCGCACACGCCGCAGGTGTAGGGCCGCTCGCCCGTGTGCACGTGCCGGTGGCGCCGCAGGCTGGACGAGTTTTTGAAGGCCTTGGGGCAGTCGGGGCACGGGTAGGGCCGCTCGCCCGTGTGCTGCCGCAGGTGGTACTGGTAGTGCGAGGACCACTTGAAGGCCAGGCCGCACTGGCCGCACGTGAAGGCCCGCAGGCCCGTGTGCACGCTGCGGTGTATCTGCAGTAGCGAGGAGCGCTTGAAGGCCTTGGGGCAGTCAGGGCACTGGTAGGGCCGCTCGCCCGTGTGGCCCCGCTGGTGGTAGAGCAGGGCGGACGAGCCCTTGAAGGCCTTGGGGCAGTCGGGGCACTTGTAGGGCCGCTCGCCCGTGTGCGTGCGCTGGTGGTGGAGGAGCCGGGATGACCACCGGAACGACTTGCCGCACTCCCCACACTCATACTGGGCTGTCGGGGCAGGGGCTGCGGGGCCGGGCTTCTCCCCAGGCCCCTCGGTGGTAGAGGCCGGCGCCATGTCTGCGTGGGAGCCGACCATCGCACCTGGCGGGGGATTCCGGGTCAGGGGAAGGCAGGAGCTCACCCAAACACCCCACCTTCTCAACCTGGACATACATCTTTGCCCTTGAAGAGGCAGAGGATACCTCCCCAGCCCCCCTCCACCCACGGGATAGAGAGACTCCCTGAGGATCAGGGCCCCCAGTGGTCCAGGTCGGCCCCAATGCAAGGCTTTAGGTGCTGAAGCAGAAAGTTCTGGCAAACTGGGACGAGTGCTCACCAGCCACAGATGCTGCCCATCCCCTCCAGGAGGCTACACAAGTCTGAGAAGGCTGTGCGTGGTCTTTAGGAGGTCGAGCACTCCCCTCAGGACTAAGCTCCTTCCCTCTACAGATAGGTACCGCCCTGGAAGAAGGCTGGGGGTCCCTCTAGCACCCCGGCTTCTGATCCTGGACCCTTCTCCCTCTAAAGTCTCATCTTCCATCCTGCCTCAACACCAGCTCCCATTGCCGCTACAACTAAAGCCCTGTGTGCATTCCACTCTCCACCCGCCCCACATCCTGCTTGCCTACTCCCTCTTGTGTATTAATCAGAGATCCCCAACCTCCACCAGACCCATTATAGCACTGCACCCTCCACCCCATCCACATCCTCACTTCCTGCCTGGCTACAGTCTCCCCCCCCTTTTTTTTTAATTTTTAATTTTAAGATTTTATTTTAATTTTTAAAGATATATTTATTTATTTGAGAGAGAGAGCACAAGCAGGAGGGGCAGAGGGAGAGGGAGAGAGAATCTCAAGCAGAGTCCGCGCTGAGCATGGGGCCTGATGCGGGGCTCCATCTCATGACCCTGAGATCACGACCTGAGCTGAAACCAAGAGTCGGCTACTCAACCGACTGTGCCAGCCAGGCGCCCCAAGATTTTATTTTTTAAGTAATCTCCACGCCCAATGTGGGGCTTGAACTCACAACTCCGTGATCAAGAGTTGCGCTCTACCGACTGAGCCAGCCAGGCGCCCTTGGATTCAGTCTCCCTTTGCACTCACACCCATGCATCTCAAAGTTCCCTGCACTGCTCACACTGCACTTCTCTAGTCCATTCACCGCACACACACCCCCACTCAACAGGTGGTACTGGACATATTTCTGTTCCCCTCAAACCTCTCTCCTTTCCCCTCCTCCCCTTAGCAGGTGACCCTGCCATTGATCTTGTCACTGAGAACAGAAAAGCAATCGGAAGAGAACATTCCCATGTTCTAACTACTGTAGCAGTGATTCTCAACGAAAGCAATCAACTCTCACATCCCAGGGGACATCTGGCAATTGTGGGACTGTCCAGTTGTCAACTGGAGGGGCTAGTGCTCCTGGCATCTAGTGAGGGGAGACCAGGGATGCTGCTCGACACTCTACAGTGCACAGGACAACCCTCCACAGCACAGAATGATCCAGTCCAAAACACCAGTAGTGCTGAGGCTGAGAATTCCTATACTACCCCTCCCCCTTGCCTGCCTCAGCCCATGGACTCTGACTTCCCACTTACAACTTTTCTTTATCTCCTGGACTATTTCAGTGTACCCACAAGCTGCATCTCCCATCTTAAAAAAAAACAAACAGCAAAACCTTTCATCCCGCCCCCTCCCCCAGCTATGGCCTTATGTCTCTCCACCCCCTTTGCAGCAAAGCAACTCAAAGTGCTGTCAATACATGCTTTTTCCTGGGGCATCTGGGTGGCTCAGTTGGTTAAGCGTCTGCCTTCAGCTCCAGTCATGATCTCAGGGTCCTGTGATCAAGCCCCACGTCGGGCTCTCTGCTCAGTGGGGAGTCACCTTCTCTCTCTCTCTTTCTCTCAAATTAAAAAAATACACGCTTTTTCCCATCCCAAACCCCATCACTCAGATCCTCCCCCTGACTCTACTCCTGGCCTCCCTGGTACTAAATTGCATGGTCTCTGTTCAATCCCCACGGGTCCGTCCCTCCTTAAGCCATTCTCCTCACCTTGGGGCACTGGTTCCTTTTCATCTCCGACTTGTGAATTTAGGAGAGCCCAGGGCTCTGCCGACCCTTGGTCCTCTTCCTCATCCACACTCTCTCCCAGGGAACCCCCACTCACTCTCAGGATTTCAGTCTATAAGTGGGATGACTCCAAAATGTATCTCTATTTGACACCCTCTCCTTTGAACTCTAACCCCCTGCTACAGTATGCCATATGGATGCGTAACAGACATCTCAAATTTAACATGCCCCAAATCTAACTTGGTGGGGTTTTTTTCACTCCTGCTCGCTCCCTTCTTCACCCACAGTCTCCATCCCTGAAAACCGCTCGGTCCTTCCTCAGGTGTCGCCTCTTTCTCTCAGCACCTATGCCCAATCCAGCAGGTTCTCCTGTCTCAGAAGGAACATATCCAGAATCTGGCCACTTCTCTCCTGAGGCCCCCATTGCCACCTTTGTCCAGGGCCTTCCTCCTGGGCAGCTGCAACAGCCTCCTAAAACAGATCTCCATGTTTCCACCCCACCTCCTCCTACCCCCCAGGATGCGCCCAACACAGAGGCTGCGTGGAACTTGCCAAAGGCCTCTACAGCTCCCATTTCAGAGAAGACAAATCTCTTACAGGAGCCTACAGACTCCCCATGCCATGGCTTCCTCCCCTCCCTGACCTCCGGCTAGCCTCTCTGACTCTCACACCATCCAGTCACCACCTGGAGCCTCACACAGGCCCCTGCCAGGGACCCCCCCCCCTTCCTGCCAGTGTGCTTGCTGACATTTCACCTCGGGGAGACATTCCCTGCACCAGACCTCAATTTGCAACCCCTTCCAACACTCCCCGTTCTCTGTAGTACTTATCACCTCCTAACCTGCTTCTGATCAGGGTGTCCCAACCTCAGCACTGTTGAGATGTGGGGCTGACCAGCGCCGAGGGGCCTGTCCCGAGTACTGTGGGGTGTTTAGCAGCATCCCTAGCCCTCTACCCACTAAATTTAGTGGCATCTTATTCACTGTCGCGCTCCAGCGCCTAAAACAACGTCTGGCACAGGGCGAGCACTGAGAAAACATATTCTGAATGAAAAAAGGCCGGGCACCTCCTTTGGACAGGCTATAAAGATTCCCTTTAATAAGATGAGCATCCTCTTTAAAATGTAGGGAAGTCCTTTTAAGAAAAGCTGCCCGTGCCTTTCGGAAGACCGAGCATGCCTTAAACAAGAGGCGTCCGCCCCCTGCAAGAGCCGGGCCCATCTTGCCCAATGAAGAGCATCCCCTTCGAAAGGCCGGACCACACCCTTCCATCAGACCCGACTTCCCCTTTAAGAGGCTTCTCCCACCGCACACCAATGTCCACCTTTGTTGAGCTAAGCTAGTGGAGTCTTGGAAGCCACCAGGACTCAGAAGCTATTCCTTCGATGTCTGGGACACTGTCCGTGACCTTTCACAAAATAACCCATCCTTAGAGGATAAAAAGCGGGAAGCTGCGGGGAACTACAGAACCTCACCCAACGCTCCAAAAGCAGCCCCTTGCCCTTTAAGAGGGCGGAGCCGGCCTAGCGGACAAAAGTCGGAGGTGAAGTAGCGCCCTTCCCTTTAAGGCATCCCTTCCGGTTTCACGCTCGCCGTTTCCCCAACGTCTCCGCCCTCCGGTCCCTCCCCCCACCCCTCCGGTCTCTCACCTGCGGCCCCGACCGGGGGAATGAGCGGGGGAGACCTAGGGCCTTCCCGCGGGGGCCGACGGGAAGACGGGGCCCCGGCAGCGGCGGGACAGGAGTGGGGGCCTGGGAGGGGGGCGGGGGCGCGCTCCCTCCCAACAGCCCCCGGCGCGAGGCACCCAACCTTTATCGGTCGCCTCTTGCGCACACAAACCCCGACGTCGCCGTTGGCGCGTCACGACGCCACGTGCGCCGAGGCCCCGCCCCGCCCCTCCCGTTGGCCTGCGGCGGTCGCTCGTTCCCCGGCGTACGCGGCGCACGGCATCGTGGGAGTTGTAGTTCTTCCCCGACCTCCGGCTGCCTGGTCGTTTTGGCGGTAGCGGAAGTCAGCACAAGGCCGGGGAAAGCCAGTCGTGTACCTGGGGTGGGTGGCTTGTTCCCCCTTTCGACTGTCGATTCTCCCTCTCTGTCATAAAATCCCTCTGCAGCAGCGCGGTTTCCGAACGGCCTAGCCAACCAGGGGCGTGGGCCTTCCTGGCCTGGGCCCCACGCCCAGGCCCTGGTCTCCTAATTTCCCCATCGGGGAAACTGAGGCCCGCGAAGCTTCCTGCCCCCCAGAGGTCCCACGCGCTCGCGGTTCCCAGGCGTCTGCTGCGTGCCCGCGTTGTGGTTGTGCAGGAGCTTGGGCCCCGCTATGCCTTCTCCTTCGTGGCTTGGGGGCTTAGGGAACCACTGAGCTGTCCCGGATCCCCTGTCCCCCTTTCCACCTCAGCCCAGGACCGCTTCAGCCTTTGAGCCATACTGGCTAATGAAGGGCATCCAACACAGTTCCTCAACCATGGCACTAGTAACGTCTGGGCCAGATCGTTCTTTGTTGTGAGGGCCATCCTGTGCCTTGTAGGGGGGTCAGCAGCCTCTCTGTGCCTGGCCTCCACCTTCTCTCCCCCACATGTCCCCTCACTGCTCCAAGGCAAGCCCCCTCAGCCTGAGGGCTGTTTATCAAACCAAAAGGCCCTTCTGCTCCTACCCCACACCTCCTCAACTCCTGTGGGAAAGCCCGCGGTGCTAGGTGGGGTCCCATTACATGCTCAGCAGCACTCAGCCGTGGTTCATGACACAGGGCATCCAAGTGTCCACAACAACCAGCAAGGGGGCCTGATCAGAAGCAAGCAGTACTCTTCGTTGAATGAGCCTCCCAGGCAGTTTCCCAAGGCCCCCAGGCAGGCCCAAACTCAGGTGTGATCTGAGCTGATGTGGACCTTTTTGTCCCTGCCCTGCAGGATCGTTTTTGCAGTCTCCAGTGAATTTGTGCATGGAAATCCTAGGATTCCAGCTCAGCCCAAACATCCCTTTCACTTCAACTTTTACCTCCTCTGCCAGAAGGGAAGCTGCCCGGGGACTGGCAGGGACACATGAGCAGAGCTCTGAGCTGTTGAGGAATAAAGAGGGGAAGGAGAGAGTTGCAGGCATCAGGGTAGAGTTAGGAGGCCCTGCCCCAGGAGGTCGATCCCCACCCGCTGCTAGAGCTCCCCAATACACCGGACCCCACCTCCTGAGGTTGCTCCCAGATGGAGGGAGGATTCCACACTGGGTCAAGGTGTGGATGTGGAATGTACGGCCCAGCTGGCTGCAGGGAGAACCTAGGCCCACCTGCTTCATCTCAGGCCACTGGGGCCCCTGCAATAGTGAAAGGAGCTCTCCGAGCCAACAGAGCCCCAGCCAGCCCCCATCTACCTGCCAGTCAGGAGGTATAATGAGGGAGGTGAGAGAGGCAAAGTCCCAGTACCTGCCCTTGTCAGCCATCCCCTACTCTGGAGCCAGAAAATAAAGGTTTTGAACTCAATGGCCTCAAGCAACTGGCCGTGCAGATTTAACTGGCTTTTTCCAAATAGTAGTAGCTGGACACCTCATGTAGAATTCTCTACAAGGGACATCATGGGGCCCTCATACAGACAAGCAAACACCGCTGCAGGCCCCTGGCATTCTTGTTTCTGGCCAACAACACCCTGCCCCAGGTGCTTTTGGGGGAGACTAACCCCCTCAACTAGATCAGGCATCTTATCCAGCCCCAGACCCTCCAAGCCCTTGTCCTCCACCTTGCCGGCCAGATGAACCGTTCATCCTGGAGGACAGAGCTGGGAGTGGGGACTGCAGCCTTTGAAGGTAGCCAAGACCTACCTGACCCTTCCCAGGGATCTAGGCTGTTACTCCTGCCCCAAAGGCCCTATGTGCATGTGGGGTTGTCCCTCTCTGTCTACCCCATCCCAAAGCTGTCAGCCAAAAAAGGGTTGGCAAGGGTCTGCACCCACTCCACCTCCTGATTCCAGAGAAAGGCAGCCCCTCCCTCAATGGTAGTCAAAGGAGAAGAGACCCTGGGAGGAACTGGGGAGCCTGGGCCTTTCCCTCTTCCTCACACTCCCCTGCCAGCCACACTATGGGTGGTGGGAAATGTGTCCTGGGTTTCTGGAACAGTCCAGCTCCAAGGTGGCCCAGCCAGGACCAGAGTCTGGGCCTGCCCTCTTTGGGATCACAGGGTGGGGAGGGGGCTCAGTTCTCACTCTCGGTGCCCCCAAATGCTCAAGCCCTCCAGGCCACATCCCTTCTCTCTGGAAGGAGGGGGCATGTGATGTCAGGCTGTGTGGACATTCAGTTCTGGTTTGGGCCACTCAGCCCGTTGCCTTCATGATGGCACCACTTGTACTCACTAGAGAGGCGAGGAGTAGGGGCTGGGGTGAGAGGTGTCCCTGGAGCACCTGTCTCCCCCTACACACACAGCAGGAGGTATCTGGACCAAAGACAGGACTCCCAGGGCCAGAGGTAAGAATAAATAACCTTTTTCACCTGAGTGCAGGAAAGAGAGCAGAGATGCACTTTAAGCAAGGTGGGGGGTGGGCAGGAGCCCAGGGGGCTGGCCTACACCTCCCACAGACTAAGGATGGTCCTTTTTGACATTTCTTGGGTCTCCCATGGGGTGCCCAGCCGGCCCTGCCTGCATGGGCCTGTCCCAGGGAAGGAGTGTTATCCCCACTTGACTAGGGGCTAAGTAGAGGTCCTCTGAAGTCTCTTGGCCAGGCAAAGAACCAGGAAGTGATTCCTGTAACCCGGAAGTGATTTAACCAGTAGTGTCTCCAGCCCCAGAGTCCATCGCCATCCAAGGCCTATCTAGCAGGTCCCCACATGTATCGTCACAGCCCAGCACAGAGGAGCCAGAGGAGACTCCCCAGCTGGTCACGCTGGGTCACATGGTCCCTCCTGTACAGGGAAAACACATCCCTCGGTTTTAAGTACAAAAATGTGGACAGGGACAGATCTGCACCAAATGCCCTCCCCAGGAGTGGCCTCCACTTTCCATGATGATCCCCAATGACCCACGCCCTCGTACACTATGTGCCTTTTCTTCACGTGGCCAGTGGACATGACAGACCCCTGTGACAGGTCATGTGATACGGCGAAGGTGAAGGGATTTGGGCAGGTGCAATCAAGGCTCCCTGTCAGTTGATGTTGATCAAAAAGAAATGTAATGGTTAATTTTATGTGTCCACCTGACTGAGCCACAGGAAGCCCAGGTATCTGGTTAAACTCGATTTCTGGGCGTGTCTGTAAAGGTGTTTCTGGAAGAGATAAGCATTTGCATCAGTAAACCGAGTGAAGCCAATGGCCCTCCCCACCGTGGAGGGGAGGCGATTGGCCATCACCCAACCCAAGGGGGGCTTGGCTAGAACAAAAAGTTGCAGGAAGGTGCAGGAAGGTTGGATTCCCTCTCTACCTGACTGTTGATCTTTGCCTGCCCTCGGTGCTCCTGGTTCTCAGGGCTTCAGACTCAGACTGGAATCCACACCATTGGCTCTCTGGTTCTGAAGCCTTGGAACTACACCACTGGCCTTCTTGGCCTCCAACATGCAGATGGCAGATCATGGGACTTCCTCCATAATTGCATGAGCCAGTACCTTACAGTAGATCTCTTTCTATATAAAGGTTGTGCTGGGTCTTTGAAGCTGGGTCTAGAGGTCAGAGATGTGAAATGTCAGCGATTCTCCTGCTGGCCTCGAAGCCGCCCAATTCCATGAGTTCTACAGATGAAAGGAAATGAATTCTTCCATGTGAGCCTGGAAGAGGACCCAACCTCAGATGAGACAGCAGCCCCAGCCTACACCATGATCGCAGCCTCGTGATCAAGTGCCTGGACTCCTGACCCATGGCAACTGTGAGAAAATTAGAGGATATTATTTTAAGCCATGGTATTTATGGTTATTTGTGACACAACATAGATAACTAATACACTTCTTGTGTTAGTTTGCTGGGGCTGCCCTAACAAGGCCCCACAGGCTGGGTGGTTTAAACAACAGAAATTTATTTTCTTATATTTGAGACTAGAAGTCCAAGATCAAGGTGTTGGCAGGGTTGGTTTCTTCTGAGGCCTGTCTCCGTAGCTTGTCTTCTCCCTGTGTCTTCACATGGCCTTCCCTGTATCTGTCCGTGTCCAAATTTCCTCTTCTTATAAGGACACCAGGCATACTGGTTTGGGCACAGATATATGACTTGATTTTAAATTAATTACCCCTTTAAAGACCTTATTTCTGAACACAGTCACATTTTGAGGTATGGGGGTTAGGACTCCAATGGACGAGTTTGGGGAGACACAACTTAGCCCATACCGTGGTGTGAAACAAATATGACAGTGTTGGCCTCTGAGTTCTTGGTTGGGAACACCAGGAACCTGCCACCTGTAAATTTTCACAATAAATTTTAAGAGAAACAAAGCCCCATTGGAACTAGGTAGAGAGATCACAGATGAGCAGGATGGAGGCAAGTTTTGTCTGGGCTCCTGGCCTGATCCTGACACCTCATTTCCCCGCTCCCCATATTAGAGAGGGATTCAGGAGTGAGGTCTCCACATTCCAGGTGCAGCAAGGCCAGCAAAGGAGGTTTGGGGCAGGGCCCTGGGGTCTAGGCACTACCTCTGCTTCAAACCCTACATAGCTCCTCATCACTCTTGCCTTCATAACCCAACTCCTACCTGGCCTACAAAGCCCTCAGGGTTCAGCCCCTGTCCACGTCTCTGACTTTACCTCTTCCTATCGTTCCCTCTGCCTGGGAAGCTCCTGGCTGCCCTGTCTTCCACTCAGGCTGCAGGACAATTGTCACCTTCTCAGAGATGGCCTCTCCATCTGAAGCAGCACCCCTCCCCCATCCAACCTCCCTCATCCTGGACTGGTCTTTTCTTGTTTGTGGGTGTCTCCCTCCCAGACTCCTCCAGGGACACACTGTGCTTGTCTTGATCACTGCCATATCCTCTGTCTACTGTAGGTGCTCAGTCAATGTTTATCAAATAACTAAACGTCCCCCCCACCCACCCCCATGATGAGGGTTGGGATGCGGGAAGGGAGCCTGTGCGGACCTTCTAATACCAGGAAGGGCAGGTCCTCAACAAACCTCAGAGGAAGCCAGCCCCCAGCTGTGGGTGACGCTCATCCATGACCAGACAGGAGGAGAGGGACCCGAAGGTGAGGGTGCCGCCGCTGGAGCGCCGCCTCCCAGCACTGCCCGGGATGTGGGCGCCCCCTGGTGGAGCATCCCTAGGCCCGAGTCAGGAGGGCTGGCGGCCCTAGCTGTGCTCCAGACTCCCCTGGCCGAGGGACAGAGCTCGCTAGCAGATGCTGCCCTTGGCTCCTGGTGTTGGATTCGGGTCTGCTCCTGGAGCCGGGCTAGCAAAGGTCACGCCCCGGCTATGCAGTGGCTGTCCTTGAGCCTGAACCCCGACCTCCAGAGGGTCCCCTCCCCCACGGCCCCTTGCCAAGGGACCCTGCACGTTCCCCTCTGGGCCTGAAAGTCACAGGAGAGGAAAACTTCCAGGCTGTCCCACAACATCACATGCACGCCCTGGATGTGCACACACACGTGAACACACACACACGCACGCCTTGCCCAGGGCAAGAAACACAGACACAGACTTGGAGAGACACTGTAGAGACAGAGACGGCCAGAGAAGCTGAGAAACAGCCATGGCAAGTGCTGTGGTCAGAGACAATGAGGAGGGAAGGACAGGAGACATCCAGGGAGGGGCAGAAAAGCCAGGAGGGGCCAAGGGGCAAAGTGCAGCTCAGCGACGGGGCTGGAGAGCCTTGGAGGCGTCCAAGACGGTCGCTTGGTGTCTGCCGCGGTCGGCCTGGTGGCCCCCATCCCGAGCCCTGGGCCCGGCCTCTGCTACCGTATTTGGGCTGCTGCCCCAGTGCTGACCCTGCCCACAAGCGCAGGGTGGCGGGCCTACGCTGACTCGAGTTCAAATCCCAGCTTGGCCACTTACTTGCAGCGTGAGCTTGGAGAAGTCACGGCGGCTCTGGAAGCTGGAAAAGGCTTAGGGGACGGATTCTCCCCTGCAGCCTCCAGAACGGACACCTCGCCTTCAGCTCAGAAGACCCACCTTGAACTTCTGACCCCCAGAACTGCAAGAGAATAAATGTACATGGTTTTAAGGTTTGTGGGAGTGCGTACCCCTAGGACACTCACACCCCCCAACGCAAACCTTTAACGCAGTCCCCCCAGAGCAAACACGAAGACACCTCTCCCGCGCCAGCCCAGACCAGGGTCCCCCACTTTGGCCAATGCCCTCCCAGGAACAAGAGGACCCCACTCCCGCCCCCCAGGAGCCAGCCTCCTCCCCACCCGCCACGTCCCAGCCTCCCCCAAATACCAAGGGCCCCCCAGTCCCTCAGTACAATGCCTTCAGGGAAACCACACCGTGTTTTCTCTTCCCCTCCCACGGCCACAGCCAGGCTGTGCCAGAAACAGTCCCTCCTGTCACCCACCTAAGCACCCAGGCCAGCCGGCACCTGTCCCCCGCCCCCTCCCTTGCTCACTCACTGCTCTGGTGGAAATGCAGGGTTTGGGGCTCAACCCCCTCACACAGAAGCCAGCCCTTCCTGCTGGCTGGAGGCCTTGGGCACAGGCGAGCCCCCTCTCTGAGCCTGTTTCCCAGGATGCTGGGCCCGGAGCCGAGGGAAGCACAGGGGGGATACATCTGCAGGTGGGTGGGGAGATGTCAGGTGTCTGCCCCGCAGCTGGAGGCTGCCAGCATCCCTCCCAGGGAGCCGTGTCCCCCTCCCTCCCAACCTGCACCCAAGCCTCCCACCACTCCCTCCCCTCAACTCCAATTAAGGGTCCTCAACACTAATCGATGCGGTTGACTCAGCCCCTGGCCTCGCCTCCCTAATGAGGCCTTTGTCCCCATAATTGGCTATCTCCAGGTGCTTTTCTCTGCCCCCCACCATGCTGCCCTGTCCCATATCCTAGGTCCAACTATGTGCTAATTGGGCCCCTGGGGGGGCGCACATAAAGCACCCCCCCCTTGCCTTCCTATATCAGCCCCCACCCACGGGTTCCTCAAAGCTCTGCATCCAGCCTCCAGGAGGTAGGGGTGGGGCATAGGAGGGAGGACTTGTCCTAATTCCCTGGGCCCTGCTTCCTCCAACCAGAGCCTTGCCTCCCCTCCAGAGTCGGCCTGCCCCTCCCAAAGGCCCTCTCCTCTCCTGTCTGCTGTCTGCCTCCCCAGCCCTGAGCTCCTGGCCCTGGTTGCTCCTCTCGCCTCAGATTTAGGAGCTGCTTTCTGATCAGCAGGAATATTGTGGAGAGCTATCACCCCAGCCATGCACCCCGGGACCCCTACAGCCTCTGCAGTCTCTGAGCCCAGCCCTCGGGAACTGTGTGCCTTCGTGAGTGGGGCAACCACCCACATGCTGCGTGCCCTGCACCCTCGGCGGACCCGGACCCCCAAAAGGAGACCCAACCACAGGAGGTTTCTGCACAACCAGATCTGCAGGTGAGTGGGGGTGGACGAGGGGAGGGGCCAGACAGCTCAGAGTGGGGGAGACCAGGCCCAGACAGAACAGAGAGAAGGGGACCCCAGAATGCAGGTCCCCTGGTGATGATGGTGATGGTCATTTATTGGTCCCCAATAAATCAACATGCATTTATTGACCATTAACTGTGTACCGGGCCCCTGAGATCCATCTGTGCAAGTAGACAGAACCCCCTGCCTCATAGAGCCTGTGTTCCAGCGGCAAGGCAGCTGATCAGGGACAGCTAGATAAAGTAAGTGATACATGGATGGACCTTGAGAACATGATGCTGAGTGAAAGAAGCCAGACACAAGGCCACATATCGCATGATGCCATTTCTGTGAAACATCCAGAACAGGCAGAGCCAGAAAGCAGGGGAACAGTACCAGGGGAGGCACTGCTGGAGGCAAGTGGGGATGGTGAGTGATTGTCACTGGGTTCGGAGTTGCTTTCTGGGGTGACGAAAAGTTCCGGAACGAATTAGAGGTGGAAGTTGCACATTGTGAAGGTACTAAATGCCACTGAATTGCACACTTTAAAGTGGCTCATTTTAAGTTATATGAATTTTACCTCAATTTTTAAAAATTATATGGCATGCTATGAGGTGATAAGTGCCATGGAGGGTGTGCTGGGGGAGGACTGGCATTTTAGGTGTCAGGGAAGGCTTTACGGAGAAGGTGACAGTTGAGCCAAGACCTGACTGAAGCCAGGGAACAAGATGTGGATGTCTGAGGGAAGAGCATTCCAGGCAAGGCACAGCAAGTGCAAAGGCCCTGAGGCAGGAACATCCTTGGAATGCTTGAGAACCAGTATGGCTGGGGCACAGTGAAAGGGGGAAGGAATTAGGTTCTAAAGAAACAGGAGCTCCCCATTTAGCACTATATCATTCAGCCTCTGGGCCTCTGCACATCCTGTTCCCTTTGTGGGACAACGCCCTTCCCTGTCTCTGGGAATGTAGATGGGGACCTGAGCTCCTTCAGGTCTGTACTCACGCCTGTCCTCCCTCTCACACCTCACCCAGCCCTGCCCCACCTTGCCCTGTGCTCTCCCCTCACTTTGTGACAGTAACCAGTTTTTAAGCACTTGCTGTGTGCCAGGCACACCATACTAAGGGTTTGACATACGATATGTCACTTAATGCTCCCAATAAAGAGTAGGTTGCACAGTAGGTTGTCTTTGTCCCTACATTAGCAACGAGGAGGCTCAGAGAGATTCGATGACTTATCCAAACTACACAGCTAAAGAATGGATACAACCCAGGCACTCTGAGTCCAGAGCCGATGTTCTGTACTACTTTGCTGTCCTGCCTGGAAACAGCCTCTCAGGGACTTGAGGCTGACGATGATGTGATGATGGTGATGATGGAGGTGATGGTGGTGGTGATGGTGGTGATGGTGATGATGATGGTGATGATGGCGGTGATGATGTGATGATGGTGGTGATGGTGATGGTGGTGATGATGTGGTGATGATGATGGTGGTGATGGGGATGATGATGATGGTGAAGGTGATGATAATGGTGGTGGTGGTGATGGTGATGATGATGATGGTGGTGATAATGATGGTGATGACAATGATGATGGCAGTGATGATGATGGTGATGACGGTGATGATGGTGGTGACGATGATGGTGATGGTGGTGATGATGTGATGATGGTGGTGAAGGTGATGATGATGGTGGTGGTGGTGACGGTGATGATGATTATGATGATGGTGATGATGGTGGTGATGACAGTGGTGATGATGATGATGGTGATGATGGTGATGGTGATGACGATTATGATGGTGGTGATGACGATGATGGTGGTGATGGTGATGATGATGATGGTGGTGATGGTGATGATGATGATGGTGGTGATGACAATGATGATGATGGTGGTGACAATGGTGATGGTGATGGTGATGATGGTGATGGTGGTGACGACAGTGGTGATGATGACAGTGATGGTGATCATGGTGATGATGGTGGTGCTTGTTCTGAGCACTTTAGTATAAACTTATAATACTCACTCACAATGAATATGAATTCATTAATCCCCCATAGTAACCCTAGGAGGTAGATTCTATTATAATCCTCATTTTTCAGATGAGGAAACTGAGGCACAGAGAGGTAAAGTGACTTGCCCAAGAACCTGCTTTTCTCAAAGTAGGTTGTTCCTCCCAGCCAGCCCAGAACCTTGCTCCAAGAGGTCTTGGAACCAAATCTGAGTAAACAGGAGCCTGGTCCAGCCTAAATCCTGCCTCCACACTACAAGACACCTTCCACCAGGATGCCCAGCGCTGGCCACAATGTTCACTGCCACTACCCTACACACCCATTATTGAAGAGGAAAACACACATCTCTTCAAACAGGGTCCAGCCCTGTGTCCCAGAGCTAGCCTTCTCACTCCTCTTCAGCCCCTTCATCAACCAGTTCAGGACCCCTCCCCCATCTCCAGCCCCCATCTGGGTTCCCTGCCCACCTCCAGTCTGGACCCTGGGCTAATGCCAGCCTCTTACCTCCCAGGTTCCCTGTCTACCCTCCCCCACTCAGCCTCCCTGCTCCCCCAGGGCCAATTCCTCTCCTGTAGCATCCCAGACATTCCCACCCCCATGCCTGGCTCTGTCACATGCTCCCCGGAGACCCAGGCCTCCCACGAGTTGCCTCATGGGCAGCCCAGGCAGCTCTGGAGCATATTCCCTGAGAAAATCCAGGTCAGAGGTAAACTATCCTCGGCACCTTCCCACCCACGCCCTCCTCCACCCTCCAGGCCCCCTCAGGCCCTGCTCCCTCAGGAGCCCCCTCCCACCCATGTATATGGATTTTTGACTTTTTATTGTGAAGAATTTCCAATCTACAGAAAAGTCAAGACAGCTAGCTGTCTGACAGAGCAGTTCTCAAAAAATGGTCCCCAGACCCACAGCATCAGCACCTCCGCACAGTGTGGGGATGTGCTAGAGACGCAGATTCTTGAATGTCACCGCAGGCCTGCAGAACCCAAAGCTCAGGGGCCCAAGGACCTGTATTGCCACAAGCCCTCCAGGTGTTCCATTGTGCTCTCAAGTTAGAGAGCCACTGGCTTAAAGATCACTCACGTACCATCACTTAGACTTTACCGCCCATAACATTTTAGCCTATTTCCTTCATCTATCTTCTTAAAATAGTTCAAGCACATCACAAATGTCATGACTCTTCAGCCCTAAATGTCATTTATACGGAGTTTGTTCAAGTCAACTCCCCCCCTCTTCCCACCCCCATCCTCTGCCATTTAACCTGACCTCCCATTTCTGAACATTTTTCCTAGGGACTCAGAGTGTAACTATTCTCTTTGGCGTCAAAGACAGTTCCGGAGTAGCAGCTCTCACTAATTTATTTATGAGCCTATCTTCTTGTGGTAAAATAGACATAACATAAAATTCACCATTTTGAGTGATTTAAAGTGTGCACTTCATTGGTATTTCGTATATTCATAATGTTTTGCAACCAGTTACCTCTGTCGGGTTCCAGAACATTTTCATCACCCCCAGAGGAGATCCCCTACTCCCCAACCCCCCTCCCCCAGCACTGACAGCCACCAGTCCGCTTTCTGTCTCCAGGGACCTGCTTATTCTGGACATTTCATGTAAACAGAACCATACAATATCAGCTACCTGTTTAAATAAAACCTTTTCTGGAAATTTACCAACTATAAGAAATGCACATAGTATTGGCGTAGAGCTTGACGAATTTTCCCAAAGGGAACCTACTAGTGTAAGCAGCGCTCAGGTCCAGGAACAGGGCCCTTCTTGCCCCTGGAGGCACCCATGGTGTCTCCTTCCCATAAGCTGCCATCCTGATTTCTCTTACTGTCATCGGGTTAGCCTGCTTTTTGAGCTTCAAATGGAGTCATGCAGGTACGAATTGTGAGTCTTGCTGCTTTTGCTCAACATTATGTTTGTGCATTGATCTCCTACAATTGCCATAATCAAACACCAGAGACTGGGTGGCTAAAACAACAGAAATTTACTTTCTCATGCTTCTGGAGGCCCCAGTCCCAGATCAGGTGCTGGCAGGGTGAGGCCTCTCTCCTTGGCTTGTAGATGGCCTGTGTCTTCCTTCCACGGGTCCCAACCTCCTCTCATTGGATTAGAGGCCACCCTCACCATGTCATCTTAACTTAACTACCTCTTTAAAGGCCCTGTCTCCAAATACAATCATGTTCTAAGGTACTGAGTGTTAAACCTCCAACATATGAATTTTAGGGGGACATAACTGAGCCCATCATGGTTTGTGAGATCTTTCCACATAGTTCTTGAGAGGTAGGAACGATAGGGGAGGGGCCAGTGTGATGGCTGTTGTGGTCATCCAGACAGGAAATGCTGGGGACTTCAACCAAGGATTGGTGGGGATGTGGAGATGGGCAGATTCAAGAGCTCGGTAGGGAGTAGAATCCCCAGCGCATCACTGTTACACGTGCACCCCTAGCCCATAGTGCGCCTTGTGTGGAAGACACTTTTCAAGGCACCCTTTCCTTCAGACGTTTTTTACTTTTAAACATTGGGATGTGGTCATAACAAATCTAAATGTCAAAAATGTGCACTGTGCTGAACTGGAGGTGCTACCTTGTGCAGTACAAAACCCCCACAGCTGTTCAGAGCTCCCCTATGAATGGGGTTAGAAAAACTGAATTGTCAGACTCAAGAAAGGACCCAGGTAGCACAGAGCAGAAAAATGGAGAGGAGGAGAAGGAAGAAACTGGTTCTGGGAGGGCAGACAGGAGGGGAATGCTTCACGCTGCCCAGTAATGCTCATCTCTCTGCAGGCAGTTTGCCAAGATTGAAGCTGCCACCCGGCGCCTGGCGCTGTCTATCCTATCCCAGGAGGCACCTCCCCAGAGACCTGCGCCCCGGAGGCCGCCCCTGCCGCCTCCATCCCCCTTCCTGGGGGTGGCCTGTGCTGTGGCCCCCACTGAGGCACCCTACGCAGGCCCCAGCCTGAGCCTCGCGGCCCTGGACACCTCCACCCTCGACCTCTTTGATGACATTGCACTCACCCCCGAGTGTCCCTCAGGGCCATCTGAGTTGTCCCTCTGTGCTTGGGGCCAGCCAGACCTGAGGCAGGCTTCACATTTCTATAATCCCCTCCCGTCTCCCCCAAATACCCGGGGGGGAGTGGATGGGCCCTGGGCTCCTGAGGCGTATTGGGTGGGCAGGTGGGAGGTGCCTCGTGCCTGTCATTCTCAGGGAGTCCCTGAGGGCTGGGGTACCTGCTCCCCATGATGCTCAACCACAACCCAACCCAGGGCCCCCCCCCACCGGACAAATCAGAGGCCACCCTCATGATAGCTCAGCAGCCACCCCCCAGGAGCCCCCTGTCCTGTCAACTCCCCTCCTGGCAACCCCTGGGAACATGAACCAAGCCCAGACTCCTCCCACCTCAGGCCACGTCTTCTCCTGGTCCAGGTCCCCCACCTCTGCCTCTGCCAGGGGTGCCCCCTTGCACTCTCCCTCCCCCACCTTCTCCCTCCTTTCTTCCCAGGCCCATCTCCTCAGTGTCTGCGGCTCCAGGCTCCTCTCACCTTGGCTAATTTCTGCCTAATGTCTGGTCTTGTCTCATTTATTCCCAAATATGTACCGAGGGCCTACTATGTGTCAGGCCCCATCTAGATGCTGAGGATTCAGGAGTGAATAAACAGACAAGATGTGTGCATTTAAGGGGGTGGGGGGGGATGACAAAGGGTACATTCGTACATTTCTTAAACGCAAGATAAATTTCCAATTTCAGATTGAAATTAGTGCTGTGAAGAAAATAAAACAGAGACTTGACTGAGTGGCTGTTTGACATCAGGTGCTCAGGGAAAGCCTTGAATGACAAGGAGCCGTCTAAGCGAAGGTCTGGGGCTCCAGGCTGAGGAAACAGGACGTGCAAAGACTCCGAGGTGGCTGGAGCAGTGTGAGCAGGGCAAGTGGTAAGAGATGAGGTCAGGGAGGTTGACAAAGGCAAACATGAATTGGGAGTAGTTTGGATTTGATTCCAAGACTGATGAGGAAATTCTCTCCCCAACTCTTTCTCAGCCCCATTTCCAAGCACAGAGTCTAAATATTACAAACACCACGCAAAACAAACAACCAAACAGCACCCTAGGAGGCAGGTGCTGTACAGATAGGGAAACTGAGGCTGAGTGGGGTTGGGAGGACTTAAATCCCCTTTCCTGGAAAGTGCTTGGGTCTCTTGATACGTTTCTGTGTCTAGGCCCAAGGGCCAACGTTCGAACCCCAGGCCTGCCTCTGCTCTGGCTACGCCCCTCCCTCCCTCATTTCTCGGCCTCAAAGGTCTTGTTTATACGATGCGGGTGGCCGCTACCCACCTGCCCAGCTGGAGTTCGCGTTCTCCGCACCCACGGCGCCGCTCCGCCCCGGGCCCGCCATTCACGCCCTTCCCGGCTCCCCATTGGTCAGAGGCGCTGCCTTCCCGCCCCCCCCCCCCGGTGGGCCAATCACGCTCTCAACATTGACAGTGTGCCCGGCACCGCCCCTCCACGGAGGGCCAAACAGCCTCGCCTGTGGATTGGCCGGCCGCAAGGGCGGGGCAGAGCTTGGCGAGCGCCGATTGGGTGGCTCGGCCTGGATGGGCGGACGCGGATGGCGCGGGGGCGGGCCACGTGTGGCGACCCTACAAAAAACGGTGACCTAGCCTTGGAACCCGGCAGGAGGAACTGAGCGGCTTAAGTCCGGGCTTTGAGAGGTGAGTGTCCCCCAGGCCTCTCCAGCGAAGGAGCGGGACAGGCTGGGGCCCGGCGCCTTCCGGGTAAGCCTCCCCTCCCCCAGGGCTGCAGGGGGACCGATCTCCCCGCCTTGCAGGTGGGGAAACGGAGGCTTTGCCAGGCGGTCCAGGCCGAGGTGACACGGCCAAGGGGAGCACTCCTGCCCAGGCCCTACAGAATTGGCTGGCCAGGGACTCGAGCCCTCCACGGGTCGCACCCGCCCTCTCTGCATCCCCGGCCGAGTTTTGCCTCATCCCTATGAGTTTGACCCCTATTTTCAGGCTCAGACAGAGCATGAAACTTGCGAAGGGTCACACAGCCAGGAAATCCCGGCTGCAGGGCTGCCCACCCCCCTCCCCCTGCTGCCCCTCCTCCTCCCGCCTTGGACTCCCTCCACCCAGAGTTCAATTCTGTACCTTCTCTCCACGGCACCCGCAAATGGGTCTCCAGCCCAGACCTCCCCACATGCGTGCACACACACACACTCCCCGCCCTCAATTTTTCATCTTCTTCCCCACACCAATTCCCCTCTCCAGGTCCCCAGTTCCCCCCAATTCCCTTCTCCAAGTCCCTGGGACTTGCCACCCATGAACCAGAAACCTGAAGATCTTCCTCCTTCCCCCCTCCCCCACAGCCCTGCCCCCTGAATCTCTCTGCCCTCTCTGCTTTAACTAGAGCCCAGGCCTCACCCTTGCCCACCTGGACCCCAGCCCTGGTTTTCTTCCTGGCCTCCACCTCCAGTCCAGCCCCACAGAGGCCAGCGAGGCCTCCCCCATTTTATCTGATATTTTGAAAACTTTTTATGGAGATACACTGCATATGCAGGAAAACCATACAAATCACAAGTACATAGCTCAAATAACGTTTCACATAGCAAACACTCTGGTGTAAACAGCATCCGAATCCAGCCAGAAGTAGGACATCCCCCACATCCCAGAAGAGCCCCCCTTGGACCCTGTTCTTCACTGCCACCCAAGGATAACCATTCATTCATTGATTCATTGATTCATTCATTCATTCATAACTTCACCACCACAGACTGGTTTTGCTGGGTTCTCACCTCATGTAAATATTTTATTGTATTGTAGTTATTATGGACCAGACAACCGATCACACATTGTCCAAAATTGAAAAGGAACAGAACAGTACACCGTTAAAATCAAGTCTCCTTCACACCCGGTCCCTCAGTGACCTGCTCCCTGGCCTGAAGTACCTGCTCCATATAGAGAAGAGGGCTACACTGGCTTGTTCTCTCCTGATTGGGGCACAGATGGGAGCATTGCTAGATACCCTGTTCTGCTTCATTTCACTGTTACCCCTCTTGGACAATTTTCCATATTGTTACTTAAAGAGCATGCTTGTCATTCTTCCTGGCTGCAAAGAATTCCATAGTATAGACACACCGTAACTCAGGTGACGGCTAAAGGGCTGCCCAACCGTAGATGTTTACATTGATTTCTATTCCTTTGCTCTGTGGAAGAGTCCCATAATGAGTAACCTAGGCCTGGTAGTGAATAACCTCATGTCTCACATGGATGTCTGCAGGGCAAACACTCAGGAGAGAGTTTTCTGGGTCACAGGGTTCACATAACTCTAATTCTGAGAAATGTGGTCCCACGTGCTTCCCTAAGGGTTGTTGCAATCCACACTCCTACCAGTGTGCAGGGGAGATCCTTGTTGCTCCAGACACATGTCGTAGGCTTGCAGCCATTAGAGCCCTGATCTGACCTTGACCCTCCTGTCTCCTGAAGACTCAAAAGAGTAGAAGTGAGAAGAGCACCCCAGCTGGAGGGACCACCAGCAAAAGGCCTTGAGATGCAACATGACTGGCCAAGGCTGGAATGGTCCACAGCGCCTTGTGGGAGGGGGTTATGTTTTAGTCTTGAGGACAGAGAGAAGCCATGCAGGACAGTGGGGGCTGAGACAGGAGAGTGACAGAGTCCGCTTTGTGTTTTCAGATTTTCTCTCTCTCTCTCTCTCTCTCTGGCCACTTCCTCAGGAAGAATTTTGCACTCTGCCAAGATAGATCAGGTTTCCTAGAAATCCCAGCACTGATCACAGTTGTAATTATGTGATTAATTCATTGTGTGGTTTTGTTTTTGTGGGAGCTTCCATGCCATTTTGTTTTTAGATAAAATTCACATAGCATAAAACTCCCCCTTCTAACCATCCATCCTTTTTTATAGTTCAGATATGTTGCCCATAGAAAACATTTTCTACGGTAGACCTGTTCATCTGAGAGAATCCCCATAAACACCTGTGTGTACTTACCACCCAGCCTTCACACCTCCCCCGTGTTAACCCTTTGGCCTTCCACTAGGTCTGCAGGGTCTCCCATGTCCCAGATAAATTAACGAGTAAATGAGTGAGCACACAGGGGATGAGAGCTGTGCAGCAACTTGGGGACCCAAGGACTCAGACCTCCTGGGGACATGGGCTGGGACATGCTGAGACTCAGGGCCCCAGGTGCGGGAGACGGAGCCACTCTGACCGGGAGGCTGGCTGTCCTCTAGTCCTGCAGGACCTCGGGCAAGTCATGGACCACTCTGCGTCTCAGTGGCCTCCCCGTAAAAGGGCTGCTGGGCAGGTGGCTCCACCAGCCCCGCCCCTTCTTTCTCTCTCTCTCTTTTTTTTTTAAACCGTGCTAAAGTACACATAATGAAATTTACCATTTCAACCATTCTTAAGCGTACCATGAAGTGGCTGTTACAAACATTCATGACTTTGCGTAACCGTGGCCACCATCTAGTTCCAGAATGTGTTCATCACCCCAGATGGGAACTCTGCACGCATTAGGCGATCAGTTCTCGTCTCTCCACCTGCCCAGCCCCTGGCAGCCACCAGCTGCTTCCTGCCTCTGGACTTGATCCCTGTGGGCAGCGGTTCATATACAAGGGCTCCCACAGAGGGGGGCCTTCAGTCACTGGCCTCCCTTACTGAGCACAGCGATTCTGAGGTTCATCCATGATGTAGCACGTAGCAGCGCTTCATTCCTTTCTACAGGTGGATAATAGTCCCCTGTGTAGGTACCCCCGCCTTTCTGTCTAGGAACCATAGGGACATGCAGCCCGCATTGCACACATGGGTAACTGAGTTTCAGAGGCTCAGTCCGGGGGAGTCTGACTTGAGGGAGTCAGCACCGCCCCTCCACCCAGGCTCTTTTTTCCTCAGGAGCCACATCTGTTCCATTAGCTGCTTGGGCCCTTGGGTGGGTCACTTCACACCTCACCCTGAGGGTGAGGATCACAGTTGGAGCCTGGAGTGTGGCAGGAGAGAGGGTGACCTTGACGGAAGGAAAAGCCTTCCCAGGGCCCTGGGAGAGTGAGGCTGGGAGCACCAGGGTGGTCGAGGTCAGAGAAGGCTTCTGGGGGAAAGTGATGTCCCAGCTGAGTAGGACACGTTAAGAAAGAAATGGATACCAGGCCCCAGGGAACTGCAGACACAAAGGCCTGATGGTAGGAGCACAGTGGTTTCCAAAGCACCGTGTAGGACCCTCAAGGGTCTAGGTGCATGGACCCTGGATGTGCAAAGAAGCCCCTTGCCCATCTGACCCTACCCACTCAGCACCTCCGCCCATCCCCAGAACATGGCGGCTGTGAAGCCCAGCCTGGGCCGAGTCCTCCCTGGATCATCCATCCTGTTCCTGTGTGACATGCAGGAGAAGTTCCGACATATTGCATACTTCCCCGAGATTGTCTCTGTGGCCGCCCGCATGCTCAAGGTACAGCCCCTCCTCCCTCAGACCAGGTATCAGGCCCCAGCCTCCTCCCTCAGACCCAGGAGTCCAGCCCCCAGCCTCCTCCCTCAGACCCAGGAGTCCAGACCCCCAGCCCCCTCCTCCCTCAGACCCAGGAGTCCAGACCCCCAGCCCCTCCTCCCTCAGACTCAGGAGCCCAGCTCCCAGCCCCTCTGCCCTCAGACCCAGGAGTCCAGCCCCCAGCCTCCTCCCTCAGACCCAGGAGTCCAGACCCCCAGCCCCCTCCTCCTTCAGACCCAGGAGCCCAGGCCCCCAGCCCCTCCTCCCTCAGACCTGGGAGTCCAGACCCCAGCCCCTCCTCCCTCAGACCCACGAGTCCAGACCCGCAGCCCCTCCTCCCTCAGACCCAGGAGTCCAGCCCCCCCAGCCCCCTCCTCCCTCAGACCCCGGAGTCCAGGCCCCCAGCCCCCTCCTCCCTCAGACCCAGGAGGCCAGGCCCCCAGCCCCTCTGCCCTCAGACCCAGGAGTCCAGCCCCCAGCCTCCTCCCTCAGACCCAGGAGTCCAGACCCCCAGCCCCCTCCTCCCTCAGACCCAGGAGTCCAGCCCCCCCAGCCCCTCCTCCCTCAGACCCAGGAGGCCAGGCCCCCAGCCCCCTCCTCCCTCAGACCCAGGAGTCCAGGCCCCAACCCCCTCCTCCCTCAGACCCAGGAGTCCAGCCCCCAGCCTCCTCCCTCAGACCCAGGAGTCCAGACCCCCAGCCCCCTCCTCCCTCAGACCCAGGAGTCCAGCCCCCCCAGCCCCTCCTCCCTCAGACCCAGGAGGCCAGGCCCCCAGCCCCCTCCTCCCTCAGACCCAGGAGTCCAGACCCCCAGCCCCCTCCTCCCTCAGACCCAGGAGGCCAGCCCCCCCAGCCCCTCCTCCCTCAGACCCAGGAGTCCAGCCCCCCCAGCCTCCTCCCTCAGACCCAGGAGTCCAGACCCCCAGCCCCCTCCTCCCTCAGACCCAGGAGTCCAGCCCCCCCAGCCCCTCCTCCCTCAGACCCAGGAGGCCAGGCCCCCAGCCCCCTCCTCCCTCAGACCCAGGAGTCCAGACCCCTAGGCCCTCCTCCCTCAGACCCAGGAGTCCAGGCCCCAGCCCCCTCCTCCCTCAGACCCAGGAGTCTGGCCCCACAGGCCCCTCCCTCAGGCTCAGGCCTTTGTCCCCTCCCCTGGCACAGGTGGCCAGGCTGCTGGAGGTACCCGCTGTGCTAACAGAGCAGTACCCAGCAGGCCTGGGCCCCACGGTGCCTGAGCTGGGGGCTGAAGGCCTGCGACCGGTGGCCAAAACTTGCTTCAGCATGGTGCCTGTGATGCTGCAGGAGCTGGACACCCGGCCCCAGCTGCGTTCTGTGCTCCTCTGTGGCATTGAGACACAGGCCTGCATCCTGGTGAGACCCCCCATCACTGCATCTTCCCTGAGCCAGAGCCCTCCATCCTGGCAGGACCCCGTTCCTGACCTGGGACCTTCATCCTTACTCTGGACCCCTCTCTGCCTGGTGCTCCCCTCCTGCCCTAGGATCCTGTTGTAGACCGGGGGCCCTCCTGCCTGATCGGAGCCTCCTCATCCCATCCCAGCTCCCCAGTCCCTCACCCCAGACCCCCGTTCTTGTCTGTGCCCCCAGAACACCACCTTGGACCTCCTGGACCGTGGGCTACAGGTCCATGTGGTGGTGGACGCCTGCTCTTCTCGCAGGTGAGTGGGTCCTGCTGAGGGGGGTGGTGCATGTGGGGTACAGATGGGGTGGCCAGGAAGAACCAGGGAGTGGGATCCCTGCTGAGCTTGCCAGGGGTCTGGGTGTCCAGGCCGAGGCACCAACAAATCCCTCCCACCCACCCACCCAGCCAGGTGGACAGGCTGGTGGCGCTGGCCCGGATGCGGCAGAGTGGTGCCTTCCTCTCTACCAGTGAAGGGCTGATTCTGCAGCTTGTGGGTGATGCCGCCCACCCCCAGTTTAAGGAGGTACTGGCCCCACACCCCTACCTTTGCCTCCCTTTCCAGCACCCACCACCTATTGGTTGACAGAATCCATCTGGGAACACAGCAGGCTGCCGCCTCCAGTGGGCAAAGTTCTAAGTTCTGTAAGAGAAGCTGTCCATGGCCATAAGGACAGGAGAGAGAGAAAGCAGGGGAGGGGGCTGGGAGGGCTGGGGTGCAGAGGAGCGGGGCTGCTTGGGGTGGTGTGGGAGGCCTCCCGGGGAGAGGTACGGGAGGCAGCCAGGTAGACAGGCAAGAACAGTCTGGCAGAGGCCCTGTAGGTGGGAGCCCTGTGACCCTCTCTGTTCCTTCCTCCAGGACCTGCAGCCACCACCACTGGCCCTCAGGGTGGCGGGAGGTGCCCAGCCCTCTGAGGTCCGCCCCTTTCCCTCCTCTTAGTTCCGTTCTGTTGAATATTTGCTAAGCACCTACTGTGGCCCAACCACGGTGGCAGGTCCTGGGGCAACAGCAAAAGCCAGTCTGTATTCAGTTACACATTGTGGCCAGAAGCTAGAAAGGGATGTTCAGAGTGTGCGAGGAATAAGATGGGGGCTTACAGCAGAGAGGTCCTTCCCCAGGGGTGGCCTTGAAGCAGAGACCTGAAATAGGACAAGCAGCCAGTCATCCAAAAAGTGTTCGTGGCAGAAGGAACAGCTAGGACAAAGGCCTGGACACGGGACTGAACCTGCCTTATTCAAAGCACCGTAGCAAGGCATGGTGAGCTCTCGATGAATATAGGAGGAGGGCGAGCAGAGAGGAGCCAGAGCCCCATCTTCTCAAGGATTTGAGGGTTTTGCACAAGGGAGCTGGCCACGGTCTGATCTGCAGTTTGGTTCTGGGTGGCCCATGGATGTGGGCTGGTGGCCGGAAGGAGGGAGACAAGAGTGGAGGCACTGGGGATGCAGACTCTGCTGATTTTTCTGGAGGCAAGCACAGTGAGGCCTGCTGATGGGTGCAGTGTGGGGCCTTGGGAGAAGGTGGCCCCAGAGAGGGGGTTGAGCATCTGTGGTCTACTGACCGTCGGTGTGAGAGGTCAGGTGGTGACTCACATCTAAGAGGCAGTTGGATCAGTGAGTCTGGAGTTGAGGGGCAAGGCATGGGCTGGATTTGGGAGTTGAGAGGGATGGGGGAGGTAAGATTACTTAAGCAGGAGCCTGTATAGACAAGAAGCTCCAGGACAGGGCCTTGGTACAAGCCAGCAAAGTGGACCAAGATGGCAGGTGATCAGGAGCCAACCCAGGCAGCCATTGTGAAAGGGAGGCCCAAGGAGAAGTTTCAAGAAGAGGGAATGGTTGGCTTAGCCAGTTGCTGCCAAGAGGGCAGGCAGATGAAAATGGAGAAGTGCCCCTCCAAATCTGTCCTAGAAATGGGGACTCTTGACTCTTCCTGAACCCTCCTCTTCCCCTTACAGATCCAGAAGATCATCAAAGAGCCTGCCCCGGACAGCGGGCTGCTGAGCCTCTTCCAAGGCCAGAACCCCCTCTTCCGCTGAACTCCTCACCCTGAAGACCACCCTCCTGTCATTGGGACCTCTGTGAAATCATTTCACCCCCATCCTTGGCTCCCAAGAGTGGTGCAGTCCACAGGGAGTACCACCCCCCCCCGAGGGGAGGTGGAGTGCCACCTTGCCATTGGGCCAGAGCGCCGGAAATGCAAATGAGACTCCAGGAAGCTGTGCGGCAGTTGGCTGAGCAGAGCTGGGGGCGGGGCTCGGCCCCGGGCCACTTCACGAGGCGGGGAGGGGCGGGGGAGGGAGTGTCACAGGCTGTGGAACCCGGACTTGCAGAATAAACATTGATGTGGCTGTGGACCGAACCATTCTTGGACTTGGGGGTGTCCCGGGGGCGAGTGGGGGCCGCGGGTTGGGGGAAGAGGGGTCCCAGCAGGTGGGGAGGGGGAGGTGCCTCTTCTCGGCTCCTAGCCGGCACGAGGCGAAGGCAGGCTGGCCGCGGCCACATCTGCAACGAAGCCGGCGCGCATCTGCACGGACGGGAGCTGCGGGCCGGGTCGCACGCCCCACACGCTGCCGGCCGCCCCCTACCAGCGCCGCGCACACGCCCAGCCTGTTGGCTCGCAGACACGCGCTCGCTCTGCCTCCCCGGCCGGCCCCCCACGCCGCCACCCCCGACTCCCCAAGGGTCCCGAATCCGGAAAGTGAGGTGAGCGCGACCGCACCCCGGTGCGGAGGGGGAAACTAAGGCACTGGGGACATGGGGACGGGAGGAAGAGCCCGGCATGCGGATGAATGGATGAATGGCTGGGAAGGACAGACGGCTTCATCTGAGTGGTTCCTGTTCCTCTAAGACGCAGGAGCCTGGGGATCCACAGGGGGGCTCTCAGAATTCTGCAGCCCCCGTGAAGATCTGGGGGCCCGGACTCTACGGAGTCCCCAGTCAAGGCCCCTCAGCCCCTTGAGATTCGCAGTCCTTGCTCCCCGCCCCCCCAACCTTGGAGACCTAAGAAGGCAACCTCTGAATCCCCCAGAGACCCAGGCGTCAGAGCTTCCAACTAGCCCGCCCCCCACTGGGGAATCTGAGTCCCCCCACCCACCCCCGCCAATCCTGGAATCCCACCCTCCCAGAAGGCCCGGTCCCCGGAACCCGGCGTCAGAGCGCCCAGCACCCCCTCTGCCCAGGGACCTACGAGTCCTATCCTCCCCCCGTCCTCCAGGAGCCCCCGGGACTGGCGTCGGCGCCCCCCCGGCCCCCGCCTTCCGGATCCAGGTGGCCCCCCTCCTCACCCCCAAGCCTGATGCTTCGCGTCTCGGAGGCCGCGCTCGCGTCGCCATGGCAACGGGAGTCTATTTTGCGCTGGGAACACACAGCTCCCGCTGCAGCGCTCCCCCACCCCGCCCCTCCAACCCGGGCCCGAGTGAGAGTAGGGGGACCAGGGAGGGAGACTGGGGTCCTGCGTGGGGTGGTGGGAGCCACGGAGGCACTCAGAGGGGCAGAGATCTGTAGATAGCAAACCTGGGAAAGAGACATAGAGCCAGAGACAGAGTCGGAGAGGTAAAGAGAGTTGGGGATGTGGGGGTTGGGGGTTGGGGGTGGGGGGAGACACAGGATGTAGAGAGACGGAGACAGACGGGCAAAGGGAAGAACGGACACAGAAAACAGAGACTCAGAGAACGGGACAGCGTGTGGGGGGCGGGGGAGAGGTGGACAGACTCAGGGACGCAGAGAAGCGATGAGACATGTAGAGAGACACAGGCTAGGAGGACCGTGACCCAGGGCAGATCCCGTTGGAGACGCGAGGCCGCCTGCGGGCGGGTGGGAGGCGGGGTCCGGGAGGAGGGGTGGGCAGGGAGATGCAGACACCCGGAGTCGGAGAGGCACAGGACACGGGAAGACCTGGGGATGGGCGGCCGCCGGGAGCGCCTGGGGGGGGGTCGTCGTCCCTGAGTCCCCGCTGCCTGGGTGCCCAGTACTGGGATCCCCGCCCCCCACCCGGACCCCTCCCCTTTCTCCCTCCGCTCCACATCCTCTCCTCTTGCCTGCCTTCCACATCCCTACCTCAAACCGACTCCTCAACCCCAGATATTCCTAGGATCCCCTCCCTTTGCACACCACCCGGACTGTGCGTGTGCCCAGCCCCTCTCTCTCTCTCTCTCTCTCTCTCTCTCTCTCTCTCTCTCTCTCGATACCCACCGCGCACCCTCAGCCCCCCTCTGCCGCCACCTGCAAACCCCCTCCAGCCCCCAGTTTCCCGAGGTTAGGTCTTCTCTTTCTGGGTCTTACCCTTCTGTGGGTTTCTGTCCTCCCCCTTTCTCTCCTCTCTCTCTCTCTCTCTCTCTCTCGTTCTCTCTTGGCTTCTCAATCTCTGAACCCCACTTCTCTGGGATCTGTGCCCCTCTTGTATCTGTTTCCCCCCAGCCCACTCCCCCTCTGGGTCTCTGCCCCCTGTCTGTCTCTTACCCCTTCTCTCTGGGTCTCTGTGCCCCTCTCCCTGGGTCTCTCTCCTTTCTCTGGGCCTCTCCCCCCACCAACCTCCCAAAACTCTTTCCCTGCCCCCTCGCCGCCCTCTCCATCTCTCATTCCCTGCTGCCATACGTTGGCCCCACCCAGCCAACCCAGCCCTAGCCCCCGTCCCCAGCTGGCAGGCTGTGGAGGGTGGGCCCAGTGCTATGCAGGTACTGTAAGGTTCCCAGGAGCCCAAGGGACCGAGTGGGGCCTGCTCTGGAAACCTTTCTCAAGTTGGCTCCCCTGATCTCTGTCTGTACGTCTCTCAGGTCCTAGGTTGGTGCTAGGGCGGGGGCACAGCCCTGGCCCTTTGCTACTGAGCATGCATGGTGCAGGGAGGGAGGAGATTGGGGTGAGGGGCCCCCTTCCTCTACAGCTGTGGGGGAGGAAAGTGCCTGTGTGTGTAAGGGGCTGCGGGAGGACTGTGTCTGTGGGGGGGGGGTCACATGTGTGCTTCCAGACTCCACCGCTGGGTGAGGGTGTGTTTGCACATATGTGTGTGTGCACCCACGAGGATGCATGACCGTGGGCTGGGATGTGCATGGTTGTGTGTCCATGTAGAGGTGGCTTAGGCAGGTCCCTGGTT
Source organism: Zalophus californianus (assembly GCF_009762305.2). Classification (NCBI taxonomy): domain Eukaryota; kingdom Metazoa; phylum Chordata; class Mammalia; order Carnivora; family Otariidae; genus Zalophus; species Zalophus californianus. The sequence goes on along the minus strand of NC_045611.1, from coordinate 57,377,729 downwards.
GTGTTCTGGAGCTGTGTGTGGTCCCAGTGTGTCACAATGTCTGAGATTGTGTCTCGGTCTTGTGTACTGTGAGTGGAAGTGCCCAGAAGTGCACAGCTGTGTGTCCACATGGAGCTGTGTGCATGTGTGTTGGGAGGAGGCTACAGGTGCGCCACCAGGATGACATTGGGTGTCCTTGTGTGTTGTGTCTGCACACCATGTGGGTGTCCTGTGTTCTCTGTCATTGTGTGTATATAATGTTGCGTGTCTTTGTGTTATTTTGTGTGAGGCAAGGGAAGACTCGGCCCCCCCGTATCCTTGTGCCTAGACAGGTCACTGTGTCCCTAGGTGTGTGTCCTCCTCCCTTCAGGAGGTGTAAGGCGGGGGCAGGAGGCCATGGCTCCCTCCACTGGTAGATGTGCCATGTGTATTGTGTCTGGGTGTGTCCCTGGGTTTGAGGGGACAGGTGCCACAGCCCCCACTCCCCAGAGTTGTCAATGGTGTGAAGTTGTGTCTCCCCGGGCATGTGCATGTGTGTGCAGTTGGAGGGGACAATGGGACTCTGTTAGCAGAGGGAAGAATTGTGTCCATGGAGCTCAGCTGGAGGCTTGGCACAGAATGGGGACTGAGTGGGCAAACTGCTAGCCCATACAGCGCTTTATGCAAATGAGACAAAGGTACCCCCTGGCCCAACGTAGCTTCCCTGTGTCTATGCTTTGGCAGGCAGATGGCAACTTTGTGTGAGTTCTAAAGGGTGCCCCTTCCCCCAGATGGATGCAGTCCCACCAGTACGCCTTAAGGAGGAGAGCCTGGCTGGATTCCAGCCTCTCAACCAGATCTCCTTGTGCAGTGCCCAACCTGCCCAACCGTATGTGGCAGCCCTCAGTGAATGAAGAAATCCACATCACTGCATGCATGTGGATTCACTGATGAAAGGTGTGTGTCTGTATGCATGTCAACCCACGTTTCTTTGCATGGGATAAAGGTTCTACAGGTGGCAGTGCCCTGAGACCTGAGTGCAGAGCCCAGCTCCAGTGCTTGGGCACTGTAAGGCTTAGGCTAATGATGGGACCTCTCAGAACCTCAGTGCTTTCATCTGAATCGTGTGTGTATGAGAGAGAGAGACAGACAGAAAGGGAAAGAGAGAAGACCCACCTCTCACACTTCCTTTCAACATTCATCCGTGCAATAAATATTTCTGGAATACCTCCTGTGTCAGGCACTGATACTGGGTGCTGTGGACACCACGGTGAACAAGCCAGACAAAAAAGTCTGCCTTGATGGAGTTTATGGTCTAGTGGGGGAGACAGACAGTAAGTCCCTACACATACGATGTGGCAAGTAGAGATGGAAGCTATGACAACACAGAAAGCAGGTGTGGGGACCAGAGCAGTGGGAGGTGCTGCTTTGGACAGCACAGGGAAGGTCAGTGAGACGACCCGTGAGGGACACCTGAGGGAAGGAGCGGGGGGCACAGACCAATATCCGCAGCAAGGGGAAGGCCCAGGCAAAAGGAGCAGCAGATGCAAAGGCAGGAAGAAGGGGCCCTCTTGGGCATGGGACCTGGAAAGGCATGAAGGTGGAAAGGGACAAGGGTTTTCATGTTATCCCAGGTGTGACAGGAAGCCAGCGGACAGTTTCAGCAGGGGAGGGCTTGATGTCATCTGACCTATGTTGGTGTTTTTTTGTTTGTTTCTTAAAATTGTGGTAAAATACACCTAACTCAAAATTTACCATTTTAGCTATTTTTAAACTGTTTTTAAGTGTTGAGTTCAATGATACTTAGGACATTCATCATGTTGTGCAACTGTCACAACTGTCCCATGCAGAATATGTTCATCACCCCAAAGCAGTCACTCCCCATTCTTCCGCTCCCCCAGCTCCAGGCAACCACTAATCAGTTGTCTGGCTTTATAGCTTTGACTACTGTGGATATTTCAGATAAATGGGGTCATACAGTATATGACCTTTTGTGTCTGGCTTCTTTCACATGATGTTTGGAGGTTCATCCATGATGCAGCAAATCAGTGCTCCCTTCTTTAAGGCTAAGTAATATTTCGTTCTCTGCATAGACCACATTGTGTTTATCTGTTCCTCTGTTGATGGCCCTTTGGGTCTCCACTTTGGGGATATTACGAATAGTGCTGCTGTCAACATTCGTGTGTAGGTTTTTGTGTGAACATACATTTTCAGTTCTTAGGTGGTTGGAACTGCCGGGTCATGTGATAACTCTGTTTAACTTTTGAGGAACCGCCAAACACGGCGGTCCACAGCGTGGGCCAAGCCCCTTCTTAGATGCCTATGAAACACTGAGTGGGGGGTTCTAGCCCAGAGTGCAAGGGAGGGCCTGGAGCTGCAGCTCAAAGGAGAGTTGAGGCCCCAGGTGGGAGGGGGACCAGCTGGCTGAGGGGTGGGGAGCCTCAGCTCCCAGGACCCTCTCTCCACCGCAGCCCGTACGACTTCTGGGGGTGACAGTGTGGTCCCCAGATACGCACGCACGCAATGGAAGGGGCCATAAAAGTACTACCTGATGATGCTCATCGGACTAATCCTATCCACGCTGCCATCCCCTTAAGCTGCTTTCACTTAGCCATGACTTCCTTCAAGATTTAGTATCTCTTCACAACAGTGTTCCGCATGCTTCACACTGGCTTCTGTCTGCGCACTAGCCCTCTCCCGTCGCTGGAACGTAAGCCCCACCGAGGCGGGGACCCCGTGGGTCAGTCACCGCTGCATCCTCAGGGCTCAGTCCACGCGGCCCGCAGCGTCCGTGCTGGGCCGACCCGCCCCTCCGGCCCCTCCCTCCGCACCTGCGCCACGGCCCCGTCCGCCCTGCGCCGCCCTCCGCCAACAGCGGCCGCGGCAAACACCTGAGCGCCCGTGTGCAGTCTGCCGCTCGGCAACAGGCCCGGCTGCTCCGGGCTCCTTACACAGGTTAACCCCGCTCATCCTCGTAACCACCCCCTGATAACCATCCTTACCCCCATTTTACACATGGGAAAACTGAAGCACGGGACGCTTAGGTAAGAGCCTGTGCAGTGTCAGGCAGCTGGCACATGGTGGAGCTGTGCCACCCCGCCTCTCCTGCTGGGGGCTGAGACCCTTCAGACCCGCAACTGTGAAAGTGTGTGTGTGTGTGCGTGCGTGTGTGCGTGTGTGTCTGTGTTGCATGTGTGTGCATGTGTGCCTGTGTCTGTGCGTGCGCGCGCGTGTGTGTGAGAGAGAGAGACACACAGAGAGGGCGGATGAGGGAGAAAGGGAGCGGGAGAGAGACAGAAGCTAGAGACCCCTGGATTACCAGACCTAAATAAAAGAGAAGTAAGCCTCTGGGGCCGCTGAGCACCATGCCGGTCTACGCAAGCCATTCTCAACCGGGCACAGTTGTGCCCCCAGGGGGACGTTTGGCAGTGCCTGCAGGTATCTTAGGCTGGCAGCATGTGGAGAATACGAATTCTCCTGGCACATGGTGGCTGGTGCTCAACACCGGGCAGCACGCAGAACGGGGCCCAGAGAGTGGAGCCCAGGTTGAGAAGCCCTGCACCACCTGGTTCCGTGCCTAGTCTGCCAACTCCGATTCTCAGCCCCGATCTCTCTCTCTCTCTTCCCCCACCCACACCTCTCTCTACCCTTCCCCATCTCGCCCCCCCCGAACATGTTTCCGTTCCCTCCCCATCCCCACTGACCCACCCCGCCGTCCTCACCGCTCCTCCACTCCCCATCTCCCACGCCCGCCGCTCTCACCGCCCCCTCTGTCCTCCCTCCTTCGCTCCCCCGCATGCTTCCTCCCCACATCCTATCTTGCTTCTGGTGTTTTTGTCCGTCCTTTATTTCTGCTCACCCCTCTGATATCTCCGCCGACCTTCGCCACCTTTCCTCCCGCCTTCTCGCTCACCGCGATCCTTTCCCCGTCTGCGCGTTACCATTTCCATCCTCCTCCGGCCGCGTCTGGGCATATGTCCGTCCCCCCGCCAACGCCGTCCACTGCCCTGTGGGACTGCTCACTTTGGGCCCATGCATCGCCCGCTCCTACACCCTTTCGCTCTCCTGCTGCTTGTCTTCCTCCATCCTTCTACCTTCCCTCGCCCGCCTTCCTCACCCTGTCCGGCCACCCATCCCCACATCTCTGCACCCCTGGCCATCTGTCCCGCGCCCACAGCTCCCGCCTTGTTTCTCCCCGCAGCCTGGCGGCCCCGTCCGACCTCCTGCGCGCCCCATGCCGTCCCTCCTGCTCCTCGGGACCCTCCTGCTCCTGGCCTCGACCCCCCGCCAGGCTGGGGCGCGCCCGTCCAACGCCACAAGTGCCGAGCCCCCCGGCCCGCTGCCCGCCCTGCTGGCGCACCTGCGGCGCCTGACCGGGGCGCTGACCGGCGGCGGGGGCACAGCGGGCCCGGGCGCCAACGGCACCAGGACCAGCCCCGCGAGCGGGACAGGCGCGGCGGCGCGGGCGCCCCCTCCCGCCGAGCTCTGCCATGGCTACTACGACGTCATGGGCCAGTACGACGCCACCTTCAACTGCAGCACGGGCTCCTACCGCTTCTGCTGCGGCACCTGCCACTACCGCTTCTGCTGCGAGCATCGCCACATGCGCCTGGCGCAGGCCTCCTGCTCCAACTACGACACGCCGCGCTGGGCCACCACGCCGCCGCCGCTGGCCGGGGGCGTCGGGGGTGCTGGGGGTGTGGGCGGGGGGCCCGGGCCCGGCCAGGCGGGGTGGCTGGAAGGGGGCCGGGCGGGAGGTGCAGGGGGGCGCGGGGGCGAGGGCCCCGGGGGCAGCACGGCCTACGTGGTGTGCGGGGTCATCAGCTTCGCCCTGGCGGTGGGCGTCGGCGCCAAAGTGGCCTTCAGCAAGGCGTCCCGTGCGCCCAGGGCGCATCGGGAGATCAACGTGCCCAGGTACGTGAGCGCTGGGACCCTAGCTGAGTGGGGCCTGGGGGCGGGGCCTGGGCAGTGAGACGTGGAGCCAGCTGGTGAGGGCGTGGCTACAGGGGTGCCTGTACAGGTTCAGAGACGCAGGAGGCTTCCACCGCGAGCCTAGGCGCGTAAGCCTAGGGATATGGGCGGGCCCTAGGGATAGGCGACAGAACGGGCCTGGCTGCGGAGTGACGGGTGAGGCTCAGGCCTTCATTCGTCCAACAAATTATTTTTTGAGCACTTTCTGTGGTCAGCAGCTGGGGATACAGCAGTGAAAAAACAAGATCCCTGCCCTGCTGGGTAAACCCGACTTCCAACCCCAGGTCTGCTGCCTGCGGTCTGCGTGACCCTGGGCCTGTCCCTCCGTTTGCTTGCCTGTCAAATGGGCCTAATAACTGTTCCCCATCCATTCAGACTGTAACGAAGATTAACTGAACTGATTCATGTCGAGTCTTGGCACATGGTAAGCCCTCAATAAATGTTGGCTGCCATTATCATTAAACGTTAGTGGTGGAGAGAGTACGCAAGCAACCACATATGCAATATAAATTTAGGTATTGATAACCGCTGTGAAGAAAAGAAAGCAGCATAACAGGTAGAGAGTGGGGGCCGAAGGTGTTGCTTTATGCGAAGAGGTCAGGAAAGGGTCCTGGAGCAGAGACCTGAGGGGAAGGAGCAAGCCAAGCAGGGATCTGTGGGAAGGGCAGGCCAAGCAGAGGGAACAGCGAGTGCAAGGGCCCTGGTGGGAGCACTTGCAGGACAGTGAAGGGTCCCATGAAGCTACAGAGCAGTTGGCGTGGAGCAGATTTATTCTGAGAGTGATGGGGGAGCCTCTAGAGAGCCCTGAGCTCCGGCGCGAAGCCATCTGGTAATTTCAAGAGTCCCTGGGCTGCATGTGTGCGGCCGGACTGCAGGGGAGAGGGTGGAAGCGGGAGACCTGTTAGGACACTAGCAATGAGCCACGTGAGAGCAGGTACCGGGAGCAGCACTGGTGGGGAGAAGTGTCCCGCTGGGGATTTATGTGGGAGGTCGAATCTGCAAGACTGCTGAGGAGCATGAAAGAACAACAGGAGTCAGGGGTGATTCTAAGGTTTTCGGTCGCACAGCCGGACGAATGGAGCACACTTTATCACCGTGGGACGGCTGTAAAAGGAACGGGAGTGAGGTGCCAAGCTCAGGGCGGGGCAGGTGCCCAGGGGGGACGATGTGGGAAGGACCACAGGGGGGTTGGGCCCAGATGAATTGAGGAAGGGGCTGTTTCAAGCAGGAAATGCGGTGGGAGGAACCTTAGGGTGGGCGGCGCTCAGACTGACATTAGCGATGGGCGTGGCCAAAGGCAAGGAGCCCGGGGCGAACTGACAGACTCCCCCAGAGGGAGAACAGGGAGGGAAAGAATCCTGGGCCCTCCCTCTCCCTGCCCCCACCCCCGTCCCCAGGCCGCTGACCGTCGCTCTGCCACCTCTAGGGCTCTGGTGGACATTCTGAGGCATCAGGCGGGGCCTGGGACCCGCCCGGACCGGGCACGAAGCAGCTCCTTGACCCCAGGGGTCGGAGGCCCCGACAGCATTCCCCCGAGGACGCCCAAGAACCTCTACAACACCGTGAAGCCCTCCAATCTTGGTGAGTGGGACCTGGGAGTTGGGGCGGCTGCTGCTGCCTCTGGTCACTCCCACCATTCCTGTAGCCCCGCCCTCCCATATAGCCCCGCCTCCCCGCTGCCAAGGCCCCGCCCCCAGTCCTCCAGCCCCGCCCTCCCCGGATAGCCCCACCTCCCGCTGCCCAGGCCCTGCCCCTAGTCCCATCCACCGGCCTCAGCCATCTCTGAACCATTACGGGTGGGTGCCATGGACGCCAGGGTGATTTAAATTTATACATTCTCAGCCCCTGCACTTGAGAAAGTCCGTGTCTGAGCTCCCAACAGCTCACAAGAAACTCACAAGAAAGTACCTAATAACTGCATTAGGAGGTGTCCTGAACCAGAGAGCCTGGGTCTGAATCCTGGCTCTGCCACCACTGACCTGGGGCAAACCGTTTCACCTCTCTGGGCCTCAGTGTCCTCACCCATGAAACCAAGAGCACAATAGCACTCACCTCACAAGGGTTATCGTGAAGGTCAAGTAAATCAATGACCGAAGGCTTAGAGCAATGCCTCACACAGAAAAAGTACCATACAAATAGGAGCAGTTATTAGTGTTCTTCTATTTTATGATGAGTTCATCAGTGGAGAAGCCCAGGGAGCTGGAATGGGTTAGAGGAGGAGGAAGTCTTCCCCCAGGAAATGCTATTTGAGCAGTGGCCTGGAGGGTGAGGGGGTTACTTGGGCCAACGGAGCTCTGGGCGGCTGAAGCAGAGTTTACGGGCCAGGGAGAGGGTGTGCAGACACCTCAGGGAGGACCTGAGCACCAGGCTGGGCTGAGAAGCTCTGCCTTTGTCCTGATGGCAGCGGGAAGCCACGGTCAAGTTTAGAGCAGGGAGGGGAACAAAGTCAGAAGTGAGTGGAAGAATGATTTTTCTGGAACCCATGTGAAGGGGGAGGGATGAGACGAAGAAGGCTCAGGCGGAGGGTGGATGGTACTCCAGCCTGGACAAGGCCTGGGCTGGGGTCAGAAATGGAGGGGAAAAGGTGGGTTTGAATAGTAGTAATAAGGAGGAGACATTTGAGGTGGATCTTGAGGGCTGAGTAGCAGGTCTTCAGGCAAAGAAGGAGAGGAAGGAATTCAAGGTGGACAGAATAGCATAACAACATGTGCAAAGGCCCTGTGGCAGGACTGAACTAGGCTCCTTCAGGCAAGGCATCAGCTGGAGCCAATCTAAGCCAAGTAATTCCTGGCTTAGATTTTGTCCTGTGGGTGACAGCCAGACATGGAAAGAGTTTGCAACAGCAGAGGGGCAAGGGCAGGGGCAAGTGTGGGTGTCAGGAATACTACCCTGGGGGGGCTGATCTTGAAGAGCGGGCTAGCCAGATGGCCAGAAGGCCGATCTGATGGTCCAGGAGGGAGAGGCAGGTCAGAGCAGAGATTCAGAAGGTAGCAGGGATCAGAGCTGGGGACCAAGTGGACGTGAGTGGAAATCCTTCTGCAAGACCAGGACAGCAGCACCAGCTGGGAGTGAGTGATGACAGTGACACCACTTCTCTTCTTGGTCCCCACAGATAACCTGCACCACAACTACCTGCACCTCAACGTCAACAGCCCCAAGCACCATGCCACCACGATGGGTACGGACTAGGGCTGGGCTGTGGGGAGGACAAGGCTCCTTTCCTTCCCTGCCTTGTATTGAGCCTGAGCTGGGGGCCCAGGACAGAGCAGGCATGAGACCCTGTGAGCCCTGACCCCCCAGTCTAGCCAGGTAACCAAGCTAGCCTCAGCTTCCCAGGTTGAACACCAGAAGTGGTCATCCCCCTCACACCTGGGTTGGTGGGAAGATGAACGGAGTGGACTGCCCCTCCAGCCTGGGGCCAGGCACACAGCAGGTGCTGAGCAAGAGCTAGCTGCCGCTCTTCTTGTGACATGACCTGCTGCCCCAGCAACGCGCCTGTCTCCTGAGGTGGGGGAATGAATACAGGGGTCCTGGACTGCTGGTGCTCTGAGGGGCTGGAGTCCCTGGTTCCCACTCCCTAAGGGGCTGGGGGCTGGAACTGCTGGGTCTGAGGGAGGAGGGGCTGGGCTCACCCCTGCCATGCCCCTCTGCCCCAGATTGGCGCGCCGTTCCACCACCCAGCCCCTCCTTGCACTACTCCACGCTCTCCTGCTCACGGTCCTTCCACAACCTCTCGCATCTGCCCCCGTCTTATGAGGCTGCTGTAAAGTCCGAACTCAACCGCTACTCCTCCCTCAAGAGACTGGGTGAGTCCCAGGAAGGGGAGGGGCACAGGCAATGGGGTGGGGTGAAGAGCCAGGGCCTGGGTTCAGGATGGTGGAGAGTGGCCCAATTGACACTGAGGGTGTTTTGTTTTGTTTTTTTAATGTTATGTTAGTCACCATGTATCATTAGTTTTTGATGTAGTGATCCATGATTCATTGTTTTCGTAAAACACCCAGTGCTCCATGCAGTACGTGCGCTCCTTAATACCCATCACCGGGCTAACCCATCCCCCCACCTCCCTCCCCTCTAAAACCCTCAGTTTGCTTCTCAGAGTCCATAGTCTCTCATGGTTCATCTCTCCCTCGGATTCCCCCGCTTCATTTTTCCCTTCCTTCTCTTAATGTGACACTGAAGGTGCTTTTTAAAAATGCAGATTCATGCTCTCTTAAGATCTATTGTATTCATCAGGACCTGTATTTACAATTAGCAGAAATACAACTTAAGCAAAAAAAAAAATTTTTTTTAAGGCAACTACATTAGCTGGATAATGGAAAGTCTCTGAATCATATGCTTCAGGTATGGCTGGATCCAGGAGCTCAAAAGCTGTCTCCAGGATTCTGTATGTCTCAGCTCTGCTAAATGATGGGCTGGCTTCATTTTCAGACAGATCCTTCCTTAGTGGTGGCAAAGATTGACCTGAGGAATTTCAGGGTGCCATTCTATCAGCAGAAAAGCGTCTTTCCCAATGATTCCAGCAAAAATCCCAGGTCTGGAGCCTACTGGCCCAAACTGGGTCACATGCTTGTCCCTGAACCAATCACTGTGACTCCGGACATTTCTGGGTCAGTGGCAGTAGCCTTCAAACATTTTTAAATTGAGAGCCATATTAAGAAATGCTTTTTATATTATCACCCATGAGACATGTATATATGCATATTTTTTAATTACAGGAAAAATGTGAAACTTGTTATTATGAACTTTTTCAAACAGACCCAGCATTAGAGGAAATCGTAAAATGAATCCCCATGTTCACATCACTCAGCTTAAAATGAGCAACATTTTGTTAATCTATACTCCCTTCACCCCAGTTTTTGGTGGATTATTTCTTTTTTTTTTACTTTTTTTTTAAATTTTATTTTATGTTATGTTAATCACCATACATTACATCACTAGTTCTTTTTAAGATTTTTATTCATTTTTTGACAGAGAGACAGACAGCAAGAGAACACAAGCAGGGGGAGTCGGAGAGGGAGAAGCAGGCTTCCCTGCTGAGCAAGGAGCCCGATGTGGGGCTCGATCCCAGGACCCTGGGATCATGACCTGAACCGAAGGCAGACGCTGAACGACTGAGCCACCCAGGCGCCCTACATCATTAGTTTTTGATGTAGTGTTCCATAATTCATTGTTTGCATATAACACCCAAGTGCTCCATTCAATATGTGCCCTCTTTAATACCCATCACCAGGCTAACCCATCCCCCCACCCGTTTTTACTTTTTTTTTGAAGACTGATTTATTTTGAGACAGAGAGGGAGAGTGGGGAGGAGTAGAGGGAGAGAGAATCTCAGGCCAACTCCAAGCTCAGTGCGGAGCCGACAGGGGCGGCACTCAATCCCACAACCCTGAAATCAGGATCTGAGTGGAAACCAAGAGCCAGACGCTCAACCCACTGTGCCACTCAGGCACCTCTTTGCTGGATTATTTTAAAACAAACCCTAGATATTGTCACTGCATCCATTAATATTTCCGCAACACAAATTAACTGAAATAAAAACTTTATGAACTGGTACTCACACTTGTTCCCCTATTATGTGGATGCTTTCTTTTATTTTTTTTTAAGATTTTATTTATTTGACAGAGAGAGAGAGAGAGCACAAGCAGAGGGAGCACCAGAGGGAGAGGGAGAAACAGGCTCACTACTGAGCAAGGAGCCCAATGGGGGACTCAATCCCAGGACCTCAGGATCATGACCTGAACCAAAGGCAGACGCTCAGTCAGTTGACTGAGCTACCCAGGCACCCTTAGATACTTTCTTTTTTATATAACTTTTAAAAATCTTTTTCCCCACCACCTCCCTTAATCTTTTTTTTTAATTGATTTTTTTTTGAGTAATATCTGCACCCAATATGGGGCTCAACTCAGGACCCGGAGATGAAGATGGGGATGCTTTACCGACTGAGCCAGCCAGGCGCTCCTGTGTGGATGCTTTCTGATAATTTTTTATTCTATTTCATTTTCAAAATGCCAGTCACCATCCACAAAACTGACTTCATAACCCATGAATAGGTCACATCTCCAAGCTTGGGGGAAAAAAAAAAAGGAAGTCGCCCCACATCTACCGGCCTACCATCGTGTGTGGCCTAGGAATCTGCATTTTGGTCACATAGCTAGCCTGATTGTTTTGACAGATTGCAATGTGGGACTCACCCACCTGTTCCCAGGCTAATGACCAGGGCATTCTGGTGATGTCTGGGGTCCTCGTGGGGGTGGGATGTACCGAGGCCAGGGGATGGGGGAGGTTCTGGGCTGGCTGAGGACTTACCTCTATGACTTTTCCCCCCTTCCCCCAGCTGAGAAGGATCTGGACGAGGCCTACCTGAAGCGCAGGCACCTGGCGGAGATGCCCCGCGGGACGCTGCCCCTGCATGCCCTTCGGCGACCCGGCACGGGGGGCGGCTACCGCATGGATGCCTGGGGCGGCCCTGAGGAGCTGGGCCTGGCGCCCGCGCCCAACCCGCGGCGGGTCATGTCCCAGGAGCACCTGCTGGGCGACGGAGGCCGGTCGCGCTATGAATTCACCCTGCCGCGCGCGCGCCTTGTGTCGCAAGAGCACCTGCTCCTGTCGTCGCCCGAGGCCCTGCGCCAGAGCCGGGAGCACCTGCTGTCGCCCCCGCGCAGCCCCGCGCTGCCCCCGGAGCCTGCCGCCCGCGCGGGCCTGGCCGCGTCCCATTCCAACTTGCTGCTAGGACCCGGGGGCCCCCCCACGCCGCTGCACGGGCTGCCCCCCCCGCCCGGCCTGCACGCGCACCACCACCACGGCCTGCACGGCTCCCCGCAGCCTGCCTGGATGTCGGACGCCGGCGGGGGAGGGGGCACGCTGGCACGCAGGCCACCCTTCCAGCGCCAGGGCACGTTGGAGCAACTGCAGTTCATCCCCGGCCATCACCTGCCCCAACACCTGCGCACTGCCAGCAAGAATGAGGTGACGGTCTGAGGCCAGGCCCGGGGCCTTGGGGGCTGCGGCCTCGCCGGCCCCCATCCCAGCCTGGATCCCCCAACACACTCCAGGGGCCTGGGACCCAGGATCAGCCTGTGGGCAGGGGGCTGCCTCCAAGGACACTGCTTTGGATGAAATCGTCACCGGAGACAAAACCCCCTTCTGGGATGTCATGGTAGATCAGACCCCTTCTCCTATGTCACTGTTTGAGGCAAGGCCTCTTTCCCATGACGTTATCACAGAGGAAGAGCCCTGCCTGTGAGGTCATCACTAGTGAAAATGTCTGTGTTCTGTGATGTCATCACAGGGACAAAACTTTCTTCCCATGAATCCATCACAGAGGAATAGGCCCGCCCCTGAGGTCATCGCTAGAGGCCATGTCTCTGTTCCACGAAGTCATCACAGACTTTCTCCCTGTGATGTCACAGCAGAGACAATGCCTTGTCCTATGACATCATCCCTAGAGACAAAGATTCCTTCCTGTGAATGTCACTGCAGAGACACATCTCACTCTGATGATGTCATGTCTGGTACCAAAAGGCCTCTTTTGACATCATCACCACCAGGAAAATGTTTTCTTCCAGAGAAGATGTCTCTGTCTATGATGTTGTCACTACAGACAAAGCCATCTTCCTGGGACACAGTGCAGGGGAAAGGTCTTGCCAACTGTGTCCTCCCTATACGTAGGACCTTTCCACAACACTGTCACAGGGACTTTGCCTCCTTCCTGTGATGCCATCTCCAGAGAAGGTGCCTTGCCCTATGACATGATCAGAGGGACTGTGCCTCTTCCCATGATATCATCACCAGGGATGACAGCCCGCTTCTGTGATCTCACCTCTGGACTCTGCCTGTCCTGGGGTGATGCTCTAAGACACCTCCATGCCAGGTCATGAGAAGACAGGGCATGCCCCAAATCCATGGCAACCCTGGGGTCACCAGAGAAAGTGCTCTGACTGGAGTTGTCTGAGGAAATGTCATCACTGGGGAGGCAACCCCAACTGCAGAGGTCTCCATCAGGATGAATGGTCTGACTGTAGGTTGTTAGCAATGGGCCCCCACTGAGGTTCTGTCCCAATGCTGTGATGTCATCACCAGAGACACTGCCTGCTCTGGAGGGCCATCACTTGTGATGATGTCACCAGAGTTTCTGCCTTGTCCTGCCATGACTTTACTTGGTCACTCCTTTCCCTGACACCAGGGACATGCTCTGCAGGATCTTCACCAGACCCTCCCTCTAAAGGGTGGTTGGGCCTCAGATCCCACCCTGTGTCACCTCCTGTGTGACTCCTGGAGGACAGGACTCCCAGACTGGCTTCTGCCCCCAAGGAGGCCACTCTGGCCCACCAGCCTCCCAGAGTCCTGGGACTCATAGTGGCCCAAAGGCTGGTGTCACGTCTTTCTGCCATAACTAGAGACATCGTCGCCTCTGTCAACAAACTCCTGGCTTCCTGTTGGGGGTGAGGTGGGAGGGGGTTGGTTGGGGTGTGCCCACTATTAATTTTGCTGATGATATCATCAGTACCATAAGACTTCCACCACTCATGATGGCATTGTACCTGGGGTCAAAGGCTAACCATGGCTGACGATGACATCATTTCCCAGGATTCCCTATGACCTATGGTGTCTTCATCTCCCAGGATCTACCACAACCATTGTATCATCATCATCTCCTAGGATCCACCATGACATATTATGTCATTACCTTCCAGAATCCTCTATGGCTGATGGTAACATCCTCTACCAGGATCCACTAGTACTGATGATGCCACCATTTCCCATAGTCCCTGATAATTGTGGTGTCGTTACCTCCCAGGATCCACTTCAACCATGATGTCATCACCTCCCAGGAACCATGAGAACCAATGGGGTCATCACCTCCCAGGATCCACTTCAACCATGATGTCATCACCTCCCAGGATCCACTTCAACCACGGTGTCATCACCTCCCAGGATCCACTTCAACCATGGTGTCATCATCTACCAGGATCCACTATAACCATAGCATCATCTCCTAGGATCCATGACACCAAAATATGTCATGTACTAGGATCCACTTCAACCATGCATCATTATCTTCCAGGGTCCGTCATCTTGAGTGTCAAATACTACAATGGCTGTATTTCAATTGTTTTCTGGGACCCCATGGCACCTATAACTGTTCCCTTAAGGGCAACTAGCACAATACACACCATTTTCCCATTCCTTCAAAAAGGGAATAGGTGGGGGCCCCTCCGATGACATCATCCTTAGCCCCTTCTTAATGATGTCACTGCCTCCCTCCTGACTTGAGCTGATGCCTGCATCAACCCCACCACAGACCTGGTCTTGGCCAGACTCCATCACCCCGTGGTGAGGGCATCCAGGCCCCTCCTAATAACTCACCACCCTTCACCCATCTCATCGGTGACAGGGTCAACACAGAAAACTTTTATCATCATGGGGGAGTGGGATGGGCTTCACAGTCCTCAGGTGACATCACTGCCCCTGTGACCTGGACCCCCACCCAAAACAGCACTCCATTGGCTTGGGCCAAACTCTCCTCAGAGACCCCATGGGCTGGGTGGACAGCTGCTGACCTCCCTGGGGCCCTCACTCACGTCTTCTGCTGGCCTGGTCCTGGAGCAGGCACATCTGGAGGGCCATGGCCACTGCCAAGGCCATGGGGGGGGGGGGTTGCTCTGCATCATCTCAAGATGGTGGAGAAGCAGCATTCTCTCATCTCCCCCTCACACACCAGGGAGCCTCCAGGGGTTTTGGGGATTCCTCAATACCCAATGCACAATTTGCCCCAATTCTCTGTATATAGCCATGTTGCGGGGGGGCGGCCATTCCCCCACTCTTAAAGGGCTACATACCCCCTCCCCAGCCCCCAAGGCAAGGTGAGGGGGTTCTTCTCCCTCCTCTGGGCCGTCCCCCTCCCTCTTTTGTCTCCCTCCAAATACTGGCACCTCAGCTCACCCCTTCTCGTCAGGAGCTTGGGGCAGATAATGCCCTCAGCTCCCAGCACCCAGTGGAACTGGGGAGCTACCCCAATCTCCCTGGGTCCCCGTGTCCATGCTTCTAGCTGCTCCTGTGGGCTCCCCCCAGTCCCATCCAGGGCCTCCCCAAGCCCAGCGCCCCTCAGGCAGACTGTGACTTCCCCCAGAAAGGAGCCAGCTTGAGCGCCTGCCCCCTTTCACACCCAGTTCCCTCTGCTCACCATCCCCCCTGAGCACTCAGCTTTCCCCAGCCGCCTGGAATACAGGGGCTTGGGGCCTTTCAGCTTTCGTACACCACCACCGCCCCCCCCCCCCCGACTTGCTGTCTCCTGGCCTGGATTCCAGGTATCTTGTTCCCTTCCCCACACTCACTCTGCCACAGGCTGCCTGACCTTGGGGCCTTGACCTCTGATCTCAAATAAGCCATAGTGGGAAGAGGTCTCAAGAGGGTGAGGAAGTGGGCTTGTCCTGCCTAATCTCCCTCGATGCTTCCAGAGCTGGGACCTCGCCATCTGAGTCTTCCGCCCCGATAAACCGGCACGCGCGGCGTGTACACACACACACACACACACACACACACACGCACACACACACACACGCACACACACACACGCACACGCACACCCCGTTGTGGGGAACGGTGGGGGGGGCTGCAGAGAGAAGATAACCAGTTCTGGACCAGAAGACTCTCCACAGCTTCTTTATCCCTCTCTCTCCCTGCTCAACACCAAACTCTTCCCCCAGTCCCTTGGTGAGGACAGCGGCGGAGTGACAACCTGGTATTTTTTGGAATAAACAGATGTTTCCTGAGCCCAGGTCTCAAGGTTTACTATCGGGAAGAAATGGGCTTCCACCTCCGTGCTTCTGTCACTGGGGAGTGCCCTGCGTGGCCAAGGTGGGGGGCAGGCATCTAGGAGTCTTTATGGGTGGTCAGGGCTGCCCCCGAGTCTGCCCCCAAGCCTGGAGTCAGGGATGGAGCGTGGCGCCTTTACGTCCTTGGCATCTTCCTAAGAAAAGAAAGCCTCTTCTCTCTGCATTTCAGCATTTGTTTGCGCCTCCTTCTCTTCGTGTTCTCTGGCCGAGTCTCATTGCAGTGGGGTGCTCTAGTAGTTTGCTGGGGCTGCTGTAACAAGCAGCCGGAGCAACAGCAATGGGCCACCTGCTGGTTCCTTCCGAGGCCCGTGGGAGAGCTGGTGCTGGGCCTCTTCCCCAGCTCTCTGCTCAGCTGCCACTGGTTGGTACCCTCCACGTGCACATCACCTTCTCTCTGTCCTTCCTGTGTGTACAAATCCCCCCAAAGTTGATGAGGACACCAGTCCTGTTGGAACAGGGCCCACTCTCAGTGTCTTCTACACTCAATCATCTGCAAAGACCCTATTCCCAAGTAAGGTCACATTCACAGGTCCTGGAAGCGAGGACTTCCATAGCTCTTTGAGGGGGCATGATTCAAGCCAGAACGGGGCTGTGGCATGGCACTGTTCATTCAAATACCAGCTTTTATGAAAACCAGGAAGCATCTCCCCCAGGGCATTAAGATACTAGCATAGTGACCATAAGAGCTGCCCTCCCCCCCCCCATCTTAGTGTCTTGACAGTAAACCAGTCAAGTTGTAAACCAGAGAGAGGAGATGCTTCCAAGGCTTGGCTTTATGGACTTTAGGACACCTCTCCCCTAGGGGCACCCAAGTGTTTGTTGAGAATTGTAGGCTTCTATCTTGCACTGAAGGGCTCATTTGCACATCCCTCTGGGTGTGGGTTGTGCACGTTCATTTCAGTATTGACTTTATCATTAAGAAAACACCTTCCTGGGGTGCTTGGCTGGCTCAGTACGTGGAGCATGTGATTCCTGATTGTTTTGAGTTTGAGTCCCACATTGCGTGTAGAGATTACTTGAAAATAAAATCTTAAAATGAAAAAAGAAAAGAAAACCCTTTCCTCTCTCATGCATTTAAGTGTTTCCCAAATTTCAGATTTTACTCCATCAGGGTTCTCCAGAAAAACAGAGCCAATAGGGTGTGTGTGTGTGTGTGTGTGTGTGTGTGTGTGTGTGTGTGTGTGTGTGTGTACAGATTCATTTTAAGGAACTGCCTCATGACTGGGGGGGGGGGGGGGCTGACAAATCCAAAGTCTGTAAGGCAGGCCTTCTATGTTACAGCCTTGAGACAAAATTCCTTCTTCTGTGAGTTACTTCAGTTTTTAGTCTTAAGGCCTTCAACTGATTGAATGAGGCCCACCATTTGAGCTAGAATCATCTCCTTTACTTGAAGTCAACTGATAAAATTAATCACATCTACAAGGGGCTCCTGGGTGGCCCAGTCAGTTAAGCATCAGACTTTCTTTTTTTTAAAGATTTTATTTATTTATTTGAGACAGAGAGAGAATGAGAGATAGAGAGCATGAGAGGGAAGAGGGTCAGAGGGAGAAGCAGACTCCCTGCTGAGCAGGGAGCCCAATGTGGGACTCGATCCCGGGACTCCAGGATCATGACCTGAGCCGAAGGCAGTCGCTTAACCAACTGAGCCACCCAGGTGCCCCAGACTCTTTTTTAAAAAAAGATTTTATTTATTTAAAGGAGCACAAGCAGGGGGAAGGAGCAGAGAGGGAGAAGCAGACTCCCTGCTGAGCAGGGAGCCCAACTTGGGGCTGGATCCCAGGACCCTGGGGCCAACTGAGCCACCCAGGCGCCCCAAGCATCGGACTCTTGATTTCAGCTCAAGTCATGATCTCATGAGATCTCTCTTGAGATCAAGCCCCGCATGAGGCTCTACACTCGGTGGGGAGTCAGCTTGAGGTTCTCTCCCTCTGCCCCTCCCCCCAACTCTCTCTCGCTCTCTCAGATAAATACATCTTCTAAAAAAAAAAATCACACCTACAAAATACCTCACAGCAACATCTGGACTGGTGTTTGACCCAACAAGTGGGAACACGAAATCTAACCATCACACCCTCCTCGTGCGGAGGTGCTTGCTCCTAGCTTGCTTGAGGAAGACGTGGGATCTGTGTTTGAGAAAGCCTCATCCCCTTCAGTAAAGTGTTCACCACTGGCCGGGTGACTTGCCTGGCTATAGATTAGTCGGGCAGGAGGGGACACGAGTATTGCCGGTGTGCTCACTTGTAAAGCGCCCCTGGTGGTGAATGTAAGCGCTGTCTGCATAGTCTCAGAAATCACCTCTTTTCATTGACGTCTTTGTCTGCAGATGACTGGGGGTGTGTGGGGAGGGCGGGTGACCATGCTGTGCATCTGAGCATGGGTTTTCTGAGCACTCAAAGATTCTCCTCCTAGAGACACGGGAGGGCTGTACTTCCCTGCCCCCTTGAGATTAGATGTGCCTTTGTGACTGGCGTGAAGTGGGAGCAGAAGTACCTTGCCAGGTAGAAGCTTCCGAGAGCCAGTGGCAGACGGATCCCCATGTTCTTCCGTTTCCCCCTGCTATGGTCACTGGCGATATTCCAGGTAATGCCTGCTCTGTCGGCCCGGGTCCCAGACAGATCCACCAAAGCCCCGGAATAAAGGTGCTGCCAGATGAGGACTTCAGCCAAGCCTCAAAGGATATGTGGTGTGAAGGAGAAATAGCCCCGTTCCTTTAGCAACTGGGGCATGGGGGCTACTTGTTACTGCAGCATAGCATGGCCTATCCTGGCTGGTATGCGTGGCCTGTGGAGATGGGGGAGACAGACAGCAAGGGGCTCTTCAACATCTACTCTCTGTGCTTCCAGGTTTTTGGTGTCAGTGTATTGCCTATTTAAATACAAAATCAGTTTGAGTGTAAATGTAAGTGGGGCCAGCTCTGACTGGCATCCCCATGGCTGGGCATATGCCCGGGGGTGACTGCGAGCTGGGAGATGCTGGTCCTGGTGCTCGGCCCTGCAGGGAGACCAGCTTCCCACTCTGAGGTGGAATGCCAGGGCTCACAGGCACACAGTTCTCATTCAGCATGGCCTCTCCTTGCCAGACACCTTCTTCATCTGTGCTCCACCAAGAAGAGAGCAGTCTGATCCACACACCCTGTCCCTCAGTGGGGCCAATGAAGGCTCAGATTTGATGCATTTCTGCCTTTGTGGCCTGACGAGTGTTCAGTCTTCAACGGTGGCCCCTGCGCAGCTATCTTAACCTGTTTGACGGGGCAGGTCTGCGGCATCTGAATTCTCCACCAGATAACTTTGTGTTTTGAAATGATTTCAAACTCGCAGAACGGAGACAAGAATATGTCCAAGAACCCCTGTGTACCCTTCGCCCATATTCACTGATTGTCAACATTTCCACACACTACTTTAGGATTTTCTTTCCCTACAAATATCCTTTCTTTTCCTCCAGAGGCATTTGAGAGTAAGCTGCATACATCATACCCCTTTATCCCAAAAGGGACATTTTTGAAGAACAAGGACATTCTCTTACATGTCCCCAGGACAATGATCAAAACCAAGCACTTCACGCTGATAAAGTCCATGTTCAAGTTTCACCAACGGTCCCCATATTGTCCTTCAGAGCGATTTCTTTTCAGCCCCTGCTACGTGGGGACAAGCACTGCATCTGCTTACCACGTCTCCTGAGCAGTCCCTCTGCCTTTTTCATGACAATGACGCTATTCTGTGCAACGTCCCTGCACCGGGTTTGAGGTTCCCTTGTGAAGAGGTCCAGGCTGTGTACGTCCAGCAGGAGAATCTCAGCAGTGATGTTGACCTCTTGAGGCATCAGCGTTCCGGGAGCCCAAGCCCTCAGCTATCTGGGACTGCTGATACCAGCCTTGACCCCGTGGCTGACCGAGCACCTTGGTAAACAGGAAGCACCCTGGCTGAGGGTCCCATGATACCGCAAGGCCATCGTGCTCCTCTTCAAACTTCCACCTGCTGCCTCAAACCTCCACAGGCGATTCTCTGGCCTGAATCAGTTGTTACGGTGGTGTTTGTTGATTGATAATTTGCTAATTTTACGATTCCTCTGGCATTTGCTAGCTTTTGCATGTGATCCTCCCAGGGAAGAGGATCCAGTCCCTTCATCACACTGTGAGACACCAGGGATTCCAACAACAAATTCACTCTCATTCTCAACTGCAGCAGAGTTTTCCATATCCTGCAGACACGTGGAAGTCGAATATTGCAGTCCCTACCCATACACGGTTGGGTTCTTCCCGATTTTCATGACTGTAAACAATACCCCAAGGGACATCTTTTGCATACCACTGGGTGTGTTCACTTCTTCTCCCCCCCCCCCCCCCCCCCGCCGGGATGAGCTCTCAGGAGACGAATGTCAGAGTTGGAAGGTTTCAAAGATTTATGACTCAGGGGCGCCTGGGAGGCTGAGTCAGTGAAGAGTCCCACTCTTGGCTGCGGATCAGGTCATGGTCTCAGGGTCCAGGGATCGAGCCCCATGTCAGATTCCACACTCAACGGGGAGTCTGCTTGAGATTCTCTCTCCCTCTCCCTCTGCCCCTCCCCGCTTCTCAAATAAAATAAACAAATAAAATCTTAATACATAAATAAATGAAGATTTGCTACTTGTGTGCCAAGCTGCACCCTGGAAAGCCTGTCTGCTCCCACCCTTGCCAGCACCGATCTGTTGAACCTGGGGGTGCATCAGGGAGACCGGTTTTACAGGCATCAAAGGAAGCCCCTGGTGCCTGAAAGCATGTTTGTATCCAGTGTGCAGTAGGCCCTGCTGTCTAGGATTTGTGGAGCTGAAGCAGAGCCGGTGGTGCGTTTCCTTACCAGTGTGTCCATCACTAGAGGGAGTACTGATCCACTACAGGGCATATTCACCAATCAAGGAAGGCCACTCCCACCCCGGGGAGCTCCGACTTCTGCTCCTGGGACCTACTGCATGCCTGCAGATGCCGAGCTGAGAGACAGCAAGGCCACCAAGGGCAGAGGCCTCAGAGAGGAAGATGGAGGCACTTGCGCACGTAAAGATGCTCAGCCACAAGTTGGGGAAAGCAAGCGCACAGGAAAGATAAAGCACGTGTGTCTACCCGTGATGGCATGTATCTTGAAGAATGCTGATATTCAGGCTCATTCCCATACCAGGACACTGACAGAGGCTGCATCCCGCCCGGAATGATTTCCTCCAGATTTCCACACAACATGCTCCCTCGCTTCCTTTAAATCTTTACTCAAATGCCTCCTTCTCAATAAAAGTCTACCCAGACCACCCGGCCTAAAATTCCCTCCCCCAGTGTTCCTGATACTCCTTACCCTGCTCTAATTTTTCCAGTAATTAGTATCATTTCATCCTTCCAACTTTTCTTACAAACTAGCCCAAGACTTTCCCAATCTTAGCACTGAAAGTCCCGCATCTGGGGCAAACCAGGACAGCTGACCACCCTGGCTTTTACGCTTATGGGTTGACTATCTTTCTCCCTGCTGGAATGAAAGTCCCAGGAAGGCACTGTTTGGCTTCCTGTCTTGGTCACTGATCCACCCCAAGCACCTGGAACAGCACTTGGCAAACAGTTGGTGCTAAAAAAACAAAACAAGAACAAAACAAAAACCACTTGTTGAATGAACGGGTCAGGTCCTGATGATGGTGGGGATCCAAACAAGGGCCACTCGGGAGAACTGCAAACACACAGGCTCTTTGTGCAAATCTCAGTTCTAGGAATTTCTCCAGAGAAGCTCACAACTGCGCCCAAAGATAAACGTTCAAGCGTGCTCACTGCAGCTTCTAGCCAAGCAGACTGAACCTGGCGTAAATGCCCACTGGCGGGAAAATGCGAGAAGCCGACTCGTGCTCCTGTCGAGGAGCAATGCACAGCACCTGGTCTCCACAATCCCACAAGGGGGCACGTGTGGACACGTGTGGGAACGTGTGGGAACGTGTGGGAACATGGACTCAGACGTCTCTAGGTCAACCTCCAGGAAGTGTGGGGAGGACCCCCGGGGTGCTAACAGGGGTACCTGAGGGGGTGGGAGCATGGGGGGAGGGCAAGGGCAGCACCCCCAGATTTTACTGGGTGCGTTTGGGTGACTGTGTGAATTCCCCCCAAGTACCTATGGTCTTTCATAACTTACTACAAACGAACAAGGGAAACGACGATTAACTTGTGAAGCCAGAACTCAAGCGGAAGGGACAACCTGAGCTTCAGTGTATGAGTCTCTGGGCCACCAGTATTCAGTACCCCTCCCCAGTCTCCCAGGCCGACTCAGAAGGCCGTCGCTAGGCCACCTCCTGACTAGTTCTCGAGTCTGTCCCCTTCTCTCCAACTGCCATGCCACCACACTAGCCCACGCCAAGACCAACTGCTGCTAGATTTCCTGCTTCCACTCCAGGCCTCCAATCCAGTCTACACAGCAGCCCCGAGCTAGCCTCAGTGCGAATACCAAGCCCACTCACCACCCTACCCCATCAAAACTCCTCACTGGCTCCCAAGGGCTCTGAGGAGCCTGGCCTTCAGGCCCGCAGAGCCTAGCACCCCTCCATTCACACTCCATACACACAACTCACCAATTTAAAGTGCACAATTCAATGGTTTTTAATCTACTCAGAGAGTCATGCAACCATCACGATTTTAGGACCTTTTCACCATCCGAAAAAGAAAATCTCCACCCGTTAGCTACCCCCTCCCTGTCCCCCATCCCCCACACCCAGCTAGGCAGTCACTAATCTACTTCCTGTATGTATGGATTTGATGATTCTGGACATTTCATGTCAACGGGGTCATAACATATGTGGTCCTGGTGCCTGGGTAGCTCCAGTGGTTAAGTGCCTGCCTTCGGCTTAGGTCATGATCCTGGGGCCCAAGGATCGAGCCCCGCATCGGGCTCCCTGCTCAGCAGGAAGCCTGCTTCTCCCTCTCCCTCTGCCACCACCCTCACTCATGATCTCTTTCTTAAATAAAATCTTTAAAAATAAAATAAAGTAAGATAAAATACGTGGTCCTTTGTGACTGGTTTCCCTCAGCGTAACATTTCTGAGTCTCCTCCATCTCGTAGCAGGCGTTAAGAATTCCGTTCCTTCCTACGGCCGTGGAATACCCCATCGTGTGGCTATACCACAGTGGGTTTGTCCATCGTCAGTCAATGAGCTTCTGGGTTGTCTCCACCTTTTGGTGATCCTGAGTAACGCCGCTATGAACATCTGTGCGTGGCTATTTGTGTGCGCGTATGTTTTCATTTCTCTAGAGTAATACTGAGGAATAGGATACCGGGTCACGTGGTAACTCAATGTTTGAGCGCTTGAAGAATTGCAGGAATGTTTTCGGAAGCAGTGGTAGCATCTTCCATTCCTACCGGCTGTGTGTAAGAGTTCCAATGTCCCCACATGCTCTCCCACACTCACAATCGTCTGACGTTTCTGCAATAACCACCCTGGTGGTGTGAAGTGGGATCTCATTGTGGTTTTAATTTGCGTTTCCCTGACGGCTGATGTCGTCGAGCCTTTTGTCACATGCTTACTAGCCACTGACAGATCTGTCACTGCCATCAGTGACCCTTCTCAGGCCGCTGCCCTGCCTCTACCCTCACCCTCCTCTTCTGCACCCCACAGTCAAGGGACCTGGAAAGACCTGAGTGGCCCTCCTCTGCTCAACACCCTGCAGTGGCTCCCCATTCCCTCAGAGAAAAGGCTTCCAAGGCCCTGTGTGATACCACCCCAACCACACACACCTCGTTCCCCCATGCCCCATCCTGTCCCAGCCACACCGGCCTCCCTTCCACCCCTCCAATGTGCTGAGCCTGTGCTCCGGCTGTTCCCACACCTGGGACGCTCGTCCTTGGACACACACACAGCTCCCTTCCCGCCTTCCTTCAACCCGGGGTTCCAATGAAGCCTGCTTGGTGAGGCCTACCCTGGCCACCTGGCTTGTAAAATTCAGCATGGCGTTCACACCACCTAGTACCCCGAGCCCCTTCCTGCTCTACTTCTTCTTACACAGTTCCTGCTCCCTTCCATGCACCCCAGGTTTTACTTATTTGTTGGATTGTTTTATGTCTGCCTTTCCCGCTACAGGGCAAAGAGGTGCCCTAAGCACCCAGAGTGGTGCCCAGCACACAGCAGGCGCTCAGTAAATGCCTGTTGAATGAATGAACACCTCTGGTCTGTATGGCACTCTGCTAGGGGCTGGGGAGAGTCCCTGCTCTCCTGGGGCTGATCTACTCAGAGGTGACAAATTCTGACAGACCCTGATCAAAGAGGGTGAAGTGAACAAGTCTGGGAGTGGAGGTGAGGGACGATAAGGTGATCCGAGGCCACGAGGAGGAAGAGGAGAAGACAACGGACCCACGTCCACATGTCCCCCAGTGAGACAGCTTGGCTGACACTGGAGACCCACAGAAAGGCGGCCCAGGGGCCCAGGGGAGAGTGTGCTTATGGCAGCGTGGGGTTTACTCAAAATGTAGTGCGGCAGAGGACTCTTGCCAAGTTTCCAGCAGGGATGGTGCATGTCGGGATTGGCATTCCAGGGGTTGGTAAACACCGACCTACCCGAGGGCCACTTGGGGCACCACCTGCTTCTCTAGACGAAGTGTGACTGGAACACAGCCCCGCCCCCCGCCTTGGTCTGCATATTGGCTAGGCCACTTGGGCTGGAGCAGAACTGAGTCCTGGGTTGGGTTTGCTGACTCCAATTTTAAGGTGACTGTTCAGGGCGCAGGCGACCCTTCCCTCCCCCCCACACCAGGTCCTGTTGACTTGCACTGAACCCCATCACCTCTCCCGACCCCCACGGCCACAAACCTGCTCCGCGTGCTATCGCCTCCACCTGCATGGCCGCAGTCACCTCCTCTTTGGCCTCTCTGCTCCTCCCCGGAGGTCAGACGGAGTCATGTTCTACTCAGAACCTCCAGCGGCTCCTCCTTGAAGGAAAGAACACACTGCTTACCGCGGCCTGGACTTGGGACCTCCCTGCCTCTCCCGTACCTCTCTCCCCTAGGCGCCCTCCACTCGCCAGCGTCCTGGCCGTGCCTGAAACACACGGGGTGTGATCCCCCTGCCAGGCCCTGTGCCTGCTGTTCTCTTTCACTGAATGCTTTTCCATAGACCTTCCCAAAGCTCAAGGTCCCCACCCTCCCTCCCTTTCTATCCTCCTGGCCCTGATGTACCCTTCTTCAGTCTTCATCGTTTCCGACAGGGCCGCATATTCTTGCTTGCTTGTCTGGCTCCCCCAGGAGGGTGTAAACTCCACGGCAGCAGGGGTTTCATCCCTTTTATGCTGCTTATTCCAAAAGCATCCTGCCTGCACAGCACCAGCGCTCAAATCTGGAGTGAATCTACCGCGATCCACCGGACAGGGTTGTCGCAAGCACCAAGGAACCAAGCCCAGGACCATGCCCAGGCACGCAGAGGAGGAACAGGGTCTGGCCCACAGCGGTGCGTGCTACACAATAACCACCATTACCCTTATTTCTGTGTCTTTTGGATGCCCTCTTGCTGTAGGACCCGGTTTGACTACCACCCCAGCCTTGTCCCTGCTGGTGGGACACCGCGCCCCCAGTGCGGGCCTGCAGGGTGGAGGCCGGGAGCCCGTCGGGGGACACCGCACAAGCCTGCAGGGTGGAGGCCGGGGCCCCGTCGGGGGACACCGCACAAGCCTGCAGGGTGGAGGCCGGGGCCCCGTCGGGGGACACCGCACAAGCCTGCAGGGTGGAGGCCGGGGCCCCGTCGGGGGACACCGCACAAGCCTGCAGGGTGGAGGCCGGGGGCCCGTCGGGGGACACCGCACAAGCCTGCACGGTGGAGGCCGGGGGCCCGTCGGGGCACACCGCACAAGCCTGCAGGGTGGAGGCCGGGGGCCCCGTCGGGGCACACCGCACAAGCCTGCAGGGTGGAGGCCGGGGGCCCGTCGGGGCACACCGCACAAGCCTGCAGGGTGGAGGCCGGGGGCCCGTCGGGGCACACCGCACAAGCCTGCAGGGTGGAGGCCGGGGGCCCGTCGGGGGACACCGCACAAGCCTGCAGGGTGGAGGCCGGGGGCCCGTCGGGGCACACCGCACAAGCCTGCAGGGTGGAGGCCGGGGGCCCGTCGGGGCACACCGCACAAGCCTGCAGGGTGGAGGCCGGGGGCCCGTCGGGGCACACCGCACAAGCCTGCAGGGTGGAGGCCGGGGGCCCGTCGGGGCACACCGCACAAGCCTGCAGGGTGGAGGCCGGGGGCCCGTCGGGGGACACCGCACAAGCCTGCACGGTGGAGGCCGGGGGCCCGTCGGGGGACACCGCACAAGCCTGCACGGTGGAGGCCGGGGGCCCGTCGGGGGACACCGCACAAGCCTGCACGGTGGAGGCCGGGGGGCCCGTCGGGGCACACCGCACAAGCCTGCAGGGTGGAGGCCGGGGGCCCGTCGGGGGACACCGCACAAGCCTGCAGGGTGGAGGCCGGGGGCCCGTCGGGGCACACCGCACAAGCCTGCAGGGTGGAGGCCGGGGGCCCGTCGGGGCACACCGCACAAGCCTGCAGGGTGGAGGCCGGGGGCCCGTCGGGGCACACCGCACAAGCCTGCAGGGTGGAGGCCGGGGGCCCGTCGGGGCACACCGCACAAGCCTGCAGGGTGGAGGCCGGGGGCCCGTCGGGGCACACCGCACAAGCCTGCAGGGTGGAGGCCGGGGGCCCGTCGGGGCACACCGCACAAGCCTGCAGGGTGGAGGCCGGGGGCCCGTCGGGGCACACCGCACAAGCCTGCAGGGTGGAGGCCGGGGGCCCGTCGGGGCACACCGCACAAGCCTGCAGGGTGGAGGCCGGGGGCCCGTCGGGGGACACCGCACAAGCCTGCACGGTGGAGGCCGGGGGCCCGTCGGGGGACACCGCACAAGCCTGCACGGTGGAGGCCGGGGGCCCCGTCGGGGGACACCGCACAAGCCTGCAGGGTGGAGGCCGGGGGCCCGTCGGGGGACACCGCACAAGCCTGCACGGTGGAGGCCGGGGGCCCGTCGGGGGACACCGCACAAGCCTGCACGGTGGAGGCCGGGGGCCCCGTCGGGGGACACCGCACAAGCCTGCAGGGTGGAGGCCGGGGGCCCGTCGGGGGACACCGCACAAGCCTGCACGGTGGAGGCCGGGGGCCCGTCGGGGGACACCGCACAAGCCTGCACGGTGGAGGCCGGGGGCCAGTCGTAGGCAGGGCCGTGCCTCGACCTCCCTCCTGCCATCACCAGGGTTCCCAGCGTCCATCTTCCACGTGGGGAGACAGAAACCCGACTTCGTGACTGACGCCTAACCAGATTCCTAGGCCACAGGCGGCCAAGCCCTCAAGGCCGAGCGGCCTGTTCCTTCAAGCCCCGCGCACGGCACGGGTCACGGGGCAATGCCCGCACAAAATGGCGCCTCGCAGAAAAATGTAGCCTACTCGCAGCGCCCACCCCCACCGCGGGCTGAGGAGCTGGCGCGGGTGACCGCGCACACCTTATTTGCATATACAAAACCGACAAATTTCGTTGGCTGCGAGGCGCTAGGCCCGCGCTAGGCAAGGACCCCATTGGTTACTCTCCATTCCTCCCCGCCCCTTGGCACCGCCTTCTCCGCCAAGGGCTGGCGCGTACGAGCCTCGTGACGCCGGTCTGCGGTTGAGCCTCCCTATTGGCCAGTCAGCCTTCCATCATCAGTTTAAACCGCCGGAGTCTCGCCCACCCTTGCCCTGTCCCGGCTCCGCGGCCGACCGTTAGTCGCGTGCGCGATTTCCTGGGCGTCAGGGCACGCGCGCGTACGCCGGGCCGAGGAGGCGTCTCATTCAAACGGCCCAATCAGCGATCGCGTTGCCCCGCGCGTCTTTTCTCTCTCTACCCTCCCTTCTCAGCGCCCCCATTCTCCTGGGACCCCATTACGACCCCCGCGCGTCCCCATTGGCCAACCCGCCGCTCACCCCCCTCCCCAACTTCTCCTCCTCCTTCCTGCAGCTTACGGGAGGGGAGCGAGTGCCTCGAACGCCGAGGACCGTGCGCGGTGACGTCACGGATCGAGGCGCGCCGCTCCGGAGCAGCGGGGGGGGTGTGGTCTACGGGTGGCTATAAAAGGGCGGCGGTGCGCGCGCGACCGGCTTAGTGCGGCCGGGCGCTCGGGGCGGGCGGGGTTCTAGGCGTGCTGCGCGGCGGCCGGCGGAGGAAGCGGGGAGTGGAGCGGGGCCGCCGGGGCCTCTCCAGGGCCGCAGCGGCAGCAGTTGGGCCCCCCGCCCCAGCCGGCGGCCCGGAGAGCGCAGGAAGGGGGCCGGGGGGACCCGCCCCCGGCCGGCCACAGTCATGGTGAGCGCGGAGGCCAGGCCTGGGAGGGGCGGTCGGGGTTCCCCCCTGGAGGAGGAGGCGGGGTCTCAGGAGCCTCTCGCGGCCGGCCCGGGGAAGTGGGGGGCCCGCCTGGGGTCCCGGGCCTGGAATGGGCTCACGGGCCTTCCTGGAGGCGGGGCAGGAGCGGAGCCTGGGCGGTCCGCAGGTTCCCCAGAGGGGAAGGCCCGGCTGAGTCCCGGGGAGGACTCAGGGGCTTTGTGGCTCGCCCGTGGGTGTTACGAGAGCAAGGACGCTCCGCCTCCGTCTCCAGTCCCGAGCTGGGGTTTCGAAAAGGGTTTCACCAAGGTTAGGTAGGGAAGGGGACCGAGGTAGGCCTCGGGCGTACCCGGAACCATGGGGGACCATGCTGGACGATGAGCGAGCTTTGGATGCTTCTTGTGAGGGTGGACCCATCCGCAAGCCCCTTCGAAGACCCCCCCCCCCATTTCTAGTGGGAGGTCAGCTTTGGACGGCCAAGTATACTGGGTGGGGGTTCTGGGACTGCAGGGTCAACACCAGCGTGGCCACTGCGTCCTTAGATCCTGCAGGAGGCCCCAGCTCGGCCAGCTACTCACCCCTTTTTCTCTGTGTCCAGAACTCCAATGTGGAGAACCTGCCCCCCCATATCATTCGCCTGGTGTATAAGGAGGTGACAACGCTGACCGCTGACCCGCCTGATGGCATCAAGGTCTTTCCCAATGAGGAAGACCTCACTGACCTGCAGGTCACCATTGAGGGCCCTGGTGAGTGTGGGATTGAAGGAGGAGTGTGCTTAGAACTTTCTCCTCTTCAGTGCCAGAGTAGTTCAGAAAGACAGACAAATAGCATAGCGTTTCACTTATACGTGGAATCTAAAGAGCAAATGAACACACCAAAAACAGAACAAGAACAGGAAGCCCCCATTATAAGTTGAGCTCTGCCAGGTGCTGGGGACACAGCTGAAGTGGTGGTGTGCTGCACAGAGACCTCTTACTCTCGGAGCTCACGGTTTGCAGGGCAGGACACCACAAATAACAAGTCATCGCGGATATTTTTGCTGCAGGTAGTGAGAAAACCCTGACCCCCGAGAGAGCATTTAAGGGGCGCCTTGCCAGGGTTCCTCAGATGGGGGTTCTCTGGAGGGTGGGCCAGATGACCGCAGGCTCCTTGCTGCTGTGCCAGGGGTCCCCAGGACAGGGCAGAGGACAAGCCAGATGCAGCGTCTCAGGAGGGAACGGTAGTAACTGAGTGATCATACGTGGAGCCATGCGGTGATACAGTGAGTTGTGTCTATGAAGTAAGCCAAGGGGTGCCACGGGCGTGTGGTGGAGGAGCTGGTCAGGGGTGGGACAGTGGTGATGGTGTCAGCGCTCCCCAGTAGGCCAGGTCCTGAGGCAGGCACTCTGAATACTTAGTAGATAGCAGGAAGAAGAGACCGATGAAGCTTTTAGGGCTTGTAGGAGTCTGGAAGGAGGTGGGAAGGGAATCCGTTGGTGGATTTCAAGCAGATGTGAAGGCTGCAGTGTTCAGCTGACGGGGAGGGGGCAGTCAGGAGACCATGGACCACTGGCGTTGGGTGACAGGTGAAGTGGCTTGGCTGGACTAGGGGTTGGGGTCAGGAGGGTACCGGGAGGTCACCTGCCCAGGTTACCATGGAGGGATGTGGTGACGGGGGCATGAGGAACAACTGTGGGTCTGGAACCACTCCCCGTTTTGTTGTGAGGTGAGCATGTCGGGGGATGAGAAGCATTCATGGAGATGGGCAGACGAGAAGACCATGGAGGTTACAGAGCAATCCCGTCATTCGTCTGCGGGCCTTCCAAGTAGACGGTTTTCCAGAGAGACAGTGGTGGGGAGTGTCTGCCCTTCTTGGGAAGGGGACGTGACTGGGACACTTGAGAGACGAGACATCCAGGGGTGGCTTTGGGGGTCCCCTGGGAACCTAGCCCCATCCCACTCTCAAGGATGCCTCAGTCTGGTGGAGGAGGCAGCAGAGCACTAGCCTCATAGCCAGCCTGGAGACGAGGCTTTGGGGGTTTTTTTGTGGTGCCAAAGAGTCCTGAGCCTCCTGACCGCACTCCCTCTCCCTTACTGCAGAGGGGACCCCTTATGCCGGAGGCCTGTTCCGTATGAAACTCCTGCTGGGGAAGGACTTTCCTGCCTCCCCACCCAAGGGCTACTTCCTGACCAAGATTTTCCACCCCAACGTGGGCGCCAACGGTGAGATCTGTGTCAACGTGCTCAAGAGGGACTGGACGGCTGAGCTGGGCATCCGACATGTGCTGCTGGTGAGTTCTGCGGTGGCCCAGGCGCCTCCCTCCTGGACGTCCCACTGATGTCTGAGCCATGGTACACGGTGTCTGTCTGAAAATCAGCCCTAAAGGAGTTGGGGGCTTCCGTGTAAAAATCCAGGTTTCCAGCTGGAAAGTCCTGGAAGGATTGGCAGTGCTTGAGCCAGGACGCTAGAGTATGGTTGTCCAGGGTGCATGGTGCCTCGGGCACCTTTGCTGTAGAGCAAGCAATGGGTTTGTATCCTGGGACGCTTTCCTGATGGTACATGTCAGCATGTGGTTAGGGGTGTTGCTCTTTCCCAAGCTAGAGTTCATGGTATCATCAAATTCGACAATCTAAAGTCTGTAGTTCGTTAGTTATGCGGTAGTCACCTTTGTGGTTCTAGAATATTTTCACGAACTGTCATTTGTCAGCCATCAGTGATTTGGCCCGCCGGGGACGTTTTGTGTTGTAAGCGTTGTATCTAGTGGGGGCAGACCAGCAGTGCTGCCTGACGCCCCCAGAGAGCTGTGTCAGCTGAGCCAGCATGGAGACGCCCGTGATCCCCACGGGCCACCAGAGCAGTTAGGTCACCTACTGGCTCCGTCGGAAGAGCAGGCAACTCGTGATCTCTGGGGCGTGCGTTCAAACCCCATGTTGGGTGTAGAGCTTACTTTAAAAAAAGAAAAAAAAATTTCTTAATGGCATTGCTGAGGGGCCCTGGGGCAGATGGTAGAGGGACGGGGAAACCGAGTTTCCTGCAGGGCACGTGGGGAGGCGTGAGCTCCAAGGTAAACATCCTACTCTGTCCCTGGAGTGTCAGCCGTGGCTGCTGGGGACCCTGGAGAGGAGCTCACGGAGTGACTGTCCCCGGTGATCCCAAGGAGCTGCAGTGTGTGGGGAGCTGCAGGTGGGGCCTCTGGCTGTGGGGTCAGGGGAGCCGCTCTTGCCTCGTTGGCAGGCGAGAAAGTCTTGTCACCTGATGGAGGCCAGGCATGTTTTGGGCATTGCAGGCTCCCTGTCACAGTGGCTGACGTGGAGGTGGGACAGACAACCAGGGTGTAGGGGCCACCGCTGGTCCAGCCAGACCCACCTCAGGCTCCCCCAGGGCTGCCCGCCACACCTATATGGAGTCCATGCACTTTGGCCTTTAGTTTGCTCCTCCGTTAAAAGGGGTTCAAGAAGGGGTACTAGGACTGGCTCCCTTCCTAGATCTCCCTCTGGGTGCTCCTCAAGTACCGGCCCCCCAGTGGGCCTATGCAAAGGTGAGGACACAGGTGTGAGCGGGGCCAGAGTTGGCTTGGGGGTGGGTGTTGAGAGCAGAGAACACCAGTGTGGAGCCCCTAAGGCTGGATTCCAGAGGCTTGGGGGGCCCCCGTTGGTGGCCCCAGCCCTGACCTTGGCCCTCTCGCCACAGACCATCAAGTGCCTGCTGATCCACCCGAACCCTGAGTCGGCCCTCAACGAGGAGGCAGGCCGCCTGCTCTTAGAGAACTACGAGGAGTACGCGGCCCGTGCCCGCCTGCTCACCGAGATCCACGGGGGCGCAGGAGGGCCCAGCGGCGGGAGCACCGAGGCCAGCAGGGCCGTGGCCGGTGGGGGTGCGGCCCCCTCCACTGACCCCATGGGCCCGGGAGGGGCCGACGGTCCCATGGCCAAGAAGCATGCGGGTGAGCGGGATAAGAAGCTGGCGGCCAAGAAAAAGACGGACAAGAAGCGGGCACTGCGGCGACTGTAGTGGGTTTTTCTCCCAGCTCTACCCCCTCCCCCCGACCCCGACCCCCAACCCCCAACGCTGTCTCTAAGTTATTTAAATTATGGCTGGGGTGGGGGAGGGTGCGAGGGCACTGGGACCTGGATTTGTTTTTCTAAATAAAGTTGGAAAAGCAGCTGCTCTGCCTCACAGACACCCCAGGACCGCTGCCTCAGCCACACTGGTCCCCCTGGCCCTTGAAGTGCATGCGTGGACTTGGGGCGCGGGGCATGGCAGGGGTCAGCCGTGGGAGTGGAGGGAGCCCCGTGTCCCAGCTGAAAGCGGGGGAGCTGGGCCTGCTCTCCATCACATTTGCCCTTGTTCTTTCCTGAAGTAGGCGTGTGACTTGGCAGGCTCCCTGCCCGGGACAGCCAGGTGACAGGTGTGGGCCCAGCTGCTGGCAGCTCAGCACCTGATCCAGCTCAGGGTGGCAAACCATGTTCCATGTGTGCTTCTGCGTCCCAGGCCTCAAACGACGCCCGTCCAACCCCTTTCTGTTGCTCTGTGGTCCAGGCATGGCGAGCTGGCCACTCTGGTTTCACTAGCGAAGACCTCTGCCAGTCCACATCCCCAGCTCTTCAAGCTGATGGTGGGTTTCAGGTCCTCGGCTCTTGAAAGCTGCCTGGGTTACTCCCCTGTGGGCTCCTCTCCCCGCCGCCCCTCTCAGCCTCAGGTGCCCCACTTAAGGGCCAGGTCCTTCAGATAGGCTCAGCTGATGAGGTGAGGCCACCCAGGTTCTGTTTAACCACGAGTGACCTCATCATAGAAACTGACCTGTCACATGGGCAAGTTCTGCCCCCCACACACATACACTCCAGGGCAGGGCCAGGAGACATGCGGCAAGTTAGCTTCCTGTCCCATCCTGTTTGACTGCAGGCCCTTGTACGTCAGATTTGTTGGGGCCAGAGGTGAAGGCTGCAAAACCAGAGTGGTGGAGTGGGGACGAAGAGTGGGTCTTGGCAGAAACTGTTGAAGGCACAGAGGCTTTTAAGATTTTGACAGCGAGAGAGGGAACGCAAGCAGGGGGAGTGGGAGAGGGAGAAGCAGGCTTCCCACCGAACAGGGAGCCCGATGCGGGGCTCGATCCCAGGACCCTGGGATCATGACCCGAGCTGAAGGCAGACATTTAAAAACAGCCACTCAGGCGCCCCGGCGCAGAGGCTTTAAATTGGCTCATTGTCCATTAACAAAAATGTTGGTCCTCTCAAAAAAGGATAACGGAAAGAGAAAGGAAACCGTATCTACATTAAAGACTTGTACATGAACTTTCATTGTTGCTTCCTTAGTGCTCGATGAAAAATGGAAACAACCCCAATGCTCAACAGATGGAGTAAAAGAAACTGAGTTCATAGAAGGGAATACCACTCGGCAAAAGATTAACCCCCAAAACAGCACGGACGAACCTCAAAAATACTCTGTGCTAAGTGAAGCCATATTCAAAAACGTACAAAATACCCGAATCCACTTAGATGAGATCCCAGAACAGGAAGTATGGCTTTAGTGCCTGGAAGCAGGGCGTTGGCCATCTGGGATCGGGGAAGGCAGGCATGGGGAGCTTTCTGGGGTGAGGAGCAGGTTTCAGACCTTAATTATACCGGTGGTCACACAGGTGCGTAAATGTGTCAGAACTTCAACTATACTTTTTATTCTTTTTTCAGATTTTGTCAGCACAAAAGCAGGGGGAGCGGCATGCAGAGGAAGAGGCAGGCTCCCCGCTGAGCAGGGGGCCCGATGCAGGACTCCATCCCAGGACCCCGGGATCATGACCTGAGCCGAAGGCAGACGCTTAATGACTGAGCCACCCAGGTGCCCCAAAACTTCAACTGTACTTAAAATAGGTGTGTTTTTGTGTAAACTATATCCATGAAGTTTATTTAAATATTTTAAAAATCAACTTGTTTATCTAAAGTAGATGGACGATAAGTCAGTGGGACAGAAGGGATGTGCAAGACCTAGAACCAAAAAAGACTAATCCAAAGCACATAAAGAGCCCTCACAAATTAATAAGAAAAAAACAAGAGTTGGCAAAAGCACTTAAACATGTCACAAAAAGAGGAAATCCACGCAACTGCCAAACACATGAGAAGATAGTCTTCACGAGTACTTGAGAAAATGCGGTGTAAGCTAGAGTTGGTAGGACTCCACTGCCACGAAGCAGAGAAGTTTGTTTAAAGTCTACCAACACCAAGTGTTGACGAGGTCATAGAGCCTCGGACACCTTCACATGCCCCTGGTGGGAGCATGTGACGGTGAAACACGCGTGGAAACTTGGTAGAAAGTGGAAAGTACGCACCCCTTACTCAGCATCCTTGCACATATGCTGCAGGCTTTCACCATTTGTCCTAATTACAAGTGGTACACACACAGTCACACGTTCAAGAAACAACGCCTAGAGCAAAAAATGGAATTACCACTGCTTCTAGCAGCATGGAGAGATGACAGACGTCACAATCAGCCAAACCAGCAAGTCACGAAAGATTGCCACAATTTGGATGCCTTCGTGCACAATGCCAAAGCAGGCGAAAATAAGTCGTACTGGGGCGCCTGGGTGGCTCAATTGGTTAAGCATCTGCCTTCAGCTCAGGTCATGATCCCAGGGTCCTGGGATCGAGTCCCACATCAGGCTCCCTGCTCAGCAGAGACTCTGCTTCTCCCTCTCCCTCTGCTCCTTCCCCCTGCCTGCGCTCTCTCTCAAATAAATAATCTTTTAAAAAAATTCTGGGGGCGCTTGGGTGGCTCAGTCGTTAAGCATCTGCCTTTGGCTCAGGTCATGATCTCAGGGTCCTGGGATCGATTCCCGCATCGGGCTCCCTGCTCAGCAGGGAACCTGCTTCTCCGTCTGTCTGCAGCTCCCCCTGCTTGTGCTCTCTCTCCTCTCTCTGACAAAAAAATAAATCAAGATTTTTATTTTTAGGGCGCCTGGGTGGCTCAGTTGGTTAAGCGACTGCCTTCGGCTCAGGTCATGATCCTGGAGTCCCGGGATCGAGTCCCGCATCGGGCTCCCTGCTCAGCAGGGAGTCTGCTTCTCCCTCTGACCCTCTTCCCTCTCGTACTCTCTCTCTTTCATTCTCTCTCTCTCAAATAAATAAATAAAATCTTTAAAAAAAAAATTTTTATTTTTAAGTGATCTCTACACCCAGCAGGAGGCTTGAATTCAACCCTGAGATCAAGACTTGCACGCTCCAACAACCCAGCCAGCCAGGTACCCCTATACTGCAGAATTTTTAAAACACAAACTCATTATATGTGAATATGGGCTGATCTTCAAGCTTGATTAAGTGAACAAAAAGCAACAATGCGAACAGAGCATATGATATAGTACCATTTCTGTTCATTTTTTTAAAAAGATTTATTTGAGAGAAAGTGTGAGTAGGGCAGAGGGAGAGAGAAAGATTCCCCCGAGCAGACTCTCCACTGACCATCGGGCCCCACGGGGGACTCGATCCCACAACTCATGAGATCATGACCTGAGCCAAAACCAAAAGCTGGATGCTTAACTGAGCCGCCCAGCTGCCCCTCTGTTAATTTATTTTAAATTTTTGTTTTTTAAGATTTTACTTGTCAGAGAGAGTGTGTACAAGCAGGGGAAGGCATCCCTAAATTTTTCTTTAAAATAGGATACGTGTCAGGATGCCTGAGTGTCTCAGTCGGTTAAGCATCTGCCTTTGGCTCAGGTCATGATCCCAGGGTCCTGGCATCGAGTCCCATGTGGGGCTCCTTGCTCAGCAGGGAGCCTCCTTCTCCCTCTGCCTGCCACTCCCCCTGCTTGTACTCTCACAAATAAATAAAATTTTAAAAATAGGATACGTGTTGCTTGCTCACATATGAATTTAATGCTCTGGAAGGTCACATTGGAACCTGGGAATACTAATTGCCTCAAGGAAGGAGAGCTTGGGGTACCTGATGAATGTTACTCTTTCAAAAGACAAATGCTTTTTTTTTTTTTTTTAAAAGAAAAGTTTCTACAAAGGGAGGGGTGCCCTGGTGGCTCAGTCAGTTAAGCATCTGCCTTCAGCTCAGGTCATGATCTCAGGGTCTTGGGATCAAGCCCTGAATTGGGCTCCTTGCTCAGCAGGGAGCCTGCTTCTCCCTCTCCTTCTGCCCCTCCCCCCGCTTGTGCTCTCTCTCTAGCTCTATCTCAAACAAATAAAATCTTTAAAAAGTTTCTACAAAGAAACAGCTACCTCTCATTCCTGTCTCCCCGACACCCAGTTCCCTTTATCACCGACAACCAGTGTTACCAGGTTCTTCTATATTTTTCCCAAGAAATTCTACACAAATGCAAGCAAATTTAAATATTTGTTCTGTTAAGCCAACACCCTTTTATTTTCCTCACAGCACACAGTGTCCTGCACACAGCATGCCGCTCCTTGCTTTTTCTTCTTTTCTCTAAGATTTTATTTGTTGGAGAGGGGGCACAGAGGGTGAGAGAGAATCCCAAGCAGAAGTCCGTGTCGAGTGCAGAGGTGGATGCGGGGCTCCAGCCCAGGACCCCCGCTCATGACCTGAGCCGAAATCAAGTCAGATGCTTAACCGACTGAATGACCTGAGCCACCCAGGCGCCCCTGCCCCGTGCTTTGTCAACGACCCCGGAAGTCTTGGAAGTCTGTGCACAACAGCACCTCCCTGCTCTTAGCTGCCTAGCGTTCCATCATACACATGTGCCACGATTTCCGTCACACGTCCTGTTCTCACTGACCAACAACGCCAGAACGAATAACCTTTGGACATGGGCCAGGTGGCACACAAGGGAACAGATCTTTAGAGCAAATCTTAGAAGTGACATTAACGTGCCAAACTGTACATTCGTTTTGTACCGATGTTGCTGAATTGTTCACCATGCGGTTTGTACCCGTCTATGCTCTGTCAGCAATTCAAGTATACCTATTCCCCCATGCATGCACTAGCACTTTGAGCTCTACCTAAGATGTGGGTTTTTCCCAGTCTGAGAATCATAAACCATCTTAGAATTTTATTTTATTTATTTGAGAGGGAGGGAGAGAGAGAGAGCAAGCGAGAGCGCAAGAGCAGGGGAAGGGAGAAGCAGAGTCCCCGCTGAGCAAGGAGGCAGGATCATGACCTGAGCCAAAGGCAGACACTTAACCTACTGAGCCACCCAGGCGCCCCTATCTTAGAATTTTTCCTCCAAAAGATTCCATTTATTTGACAGAGAGAGACACAGTGAGAGAGGGAACACAGCAGGGGGAGTGGGAGAGGGAGAAGCAGGCTTCCTGTGGAGCAGGGAGCCTGATCCCGGAACCCTGGGATCATGACCTGAGCTGAAGGTAGACGCTTAACGACTGAGGCACTCAGGCGCCCCTATCTTAGAATTTTGTTAATAGGCTTTTTTTTTTTTTTTAAGAACAGTTCTGGATTTCTGGAAAAATTATGAGGACAATACAATGTTCCCTATTGCTGCCTCTCCCATAAATACTATATTAAATATAGATGCTAAAACAAATATGCTGGTTCTGCTGGGAGAGAGCCCAGGGCCAGGGGTGAACACACAGTAGGGGCTGACTCAGCAGGCTGCTTGAACCCCACATGTACACCTGGCAGGTGGATATTTATAAAGTTTCCAAAAAAGATAAACATGTTGCAGAACCGGGGGCTGGGATCCTGGGGTCCCTCTCGCCCTGGATACTCTCCTTCCATTGGCACATCTCCAAACCTCATGCATGTGCCATTCTCATAATGAAACACTTTCAAAGAATAGATGATTTTATTCCAGCAAATGACTACAAGAGAAACGAAAGGAACTCAACACAATTGTTGGTCAGCCTGGATCAGAAATGCTGCAGAGGATGCCATGACATTCTCTCTCTCTCCCTCTCTCATACACACACACACACACACCCCTTGGAACCACAGGCTATTGGGGGGTGTGGATTTAGCACAGGTGTTCAAAGTGCTCTGGAAAAGCCAAGCATCATTTTGCTTGCAGGCAAAGAGTTATAGACCTGGAAAGTCATCTCAGATGGTTTGTGTCCATCTGTTCAAAATAACTCATAATAGTAAACATTCATTCATTCATTCATGCAAAGATTTGCGGGCATGACACACCAGGCCTTTTCCTAAGCTTTTTGCACACTGCATCCCCTCGACAGCATCAGGAAGCCAGGGCTGTTGCTATGCACACGTCACAGATGAGGGAACAAGGGCACAGGGAAGTTGAGCCATTTGCCCAAGGTTGCACAGCCAAGGAGTGCAAATGCAAGCAAATTTAAATATACAGAGAGCCCCAACCTATCTCCTGTGCCAGTACAGGTGGAAATATAATCCAGGCCAGCCCCTGCCATGAACAGAGCATGTCTCAGCCCCGAGTCCCCAGCGCCTAGTGATGCCATGTAGGAGCCACCAAGGGTGTGCCCTACACTCAATTTTGCAAGCATTCCCAGGGCTAGCACTGGAGACAAGCAGCAAACAAAACCAGTCTCTGCTTTGTGGAGCCCTTGAAATAATCCTTTCACATATGGGGAAACTGAGGCATCGAGAGACTAGGTGACCCACCCAAATGCCCACAGCTGGGAGCTGGCAAGCCTGTCCTGACCAAGACAGCCCAACTCCTGTGGCTGCTTTGAGCCACTAGCTCTGATGGGGAAGGTGGGTGGCAGGCTGAGGGGGCAGGGTGGTCTCTCAGCAGGTGTCATCCCATTGCCTCTTGGCCCCACTGTTTCCACTGAGAAGTCAGGTGTCAGTCTTGGGGCTCCCTTGCATGTGAGTCATTTTTCTCTTGCTGCTTTCCAGATTTTCCCTTTGTCTTTGGCTTTCAGCATTACTGTTATGTATCTCAGTATTTGAGGTTTACTTTTTTGAGAGAGAGTCAGTGTGCAACTGGAGGGGGGTGGAGGGAAAGACAGAATCCCAAGCAGGCTCCATGCCCAGCACAGAGCCTGACACAGGGCTCCATCTCAGGAACCCCAGATCATGAGCTGAGCTGAAATCAGGAGTCAGATGCTGAACCGACTGAGCCACCCAGGTGTCCCTGAGGTGCTTTATTTCATTTTCCCTGTTTATCTGTTTTCCAATTTCCATGCCAACACACATCACTGCGAGAAAAAGGTTTGAATAGATGACCCCATGCGAATCACACCTCCCCAAGTTCTCTCCTTTCCCAGGAGGGAGGAGTTGGGAAGCTGAGGCCTGGGGAGGGGACACCATGTGTCTGAGTCCAAATGGCACCAGGGACTCCAGTGCAGAGACTCAGGGTAGAGACCTGCTCCCTCCATCCACCCTTCTCCTGGTTCTAGCACGCAAGTGGCATCCAGATGCCTGGTGTGGCCTCCCAGCCCAGCCACCCTGATGAGGCCCAGTGCCTGAGCCCATGTCACACAGACTGAGGTCAGGAGAGGTCACACAAGGCGGGAGGATTCAAATACTTCTCTAGAAGATGCCAGCAACTAGCAGGACTCCACGTGGACTGAGGGCTCCAGGGCAGACAGAGACACCACCTAACCGCCAGCATCAGAATGAGGTGGGCAAGCAGAGGGCTCACGGCTGTGAGCCTCAGACCTCATTTCTTCAACGTCCAATACTTATCGAGTATCTTCCAAATGCTGGGGCCCTGGACCAAGTCCTGGCTCACCAGCACAGGGCATACGTATTAGATGGACATCAATGCTATGGACAAAAATAAACCTAGGGTGGAGAAAGGGTTTCAATTTTTAATGAACTGATGAGCAAAGAACTCACTTTCAGCTGACATTTAGTAGGGTGCGGCTGAGTCTCACTGCTGGGAAGCACCTTCCAGGGAAAGGAACAGCAAGTACACATGCCCTGAGGCAGGCCTGGCTGGAGGAAGGAGGGGTTGTGTAGGCTGGCTTAGGCAGCCATGGCCGAGGACCTGCTTTTCATTTGGAGTGGGATGGGAACCCTGGGAGGGTTCTGAGCAGGCTTAAAGCCGCTGGACTTAGTTCCAAAAGGATGCCTCTCCACCTGGGTCGAGAAAAGACCCAAATGAGGCAAGGGTGTAGGCTACTGCAGGAGTCCGAGCAAGACAAGAGGTTTTGTGAGGAAATAGGTCAGGTTCACATCTGCAGACTGAGGAAAGCTGGAGGCAAGAGTGTCTACACCAGGATGTGTTGGGGTGAGCCAAGGCAGCCCCTGGAGGCAGGGCTCCTGCCCCAAAACAAACGGGGCCTCTGAAGGAAGATGCCCTTGGCCACAGAGCTCTGGTGTGGGGATGGGGAACAGGCTGCTGTCTCAGGACATGGTCTCCAGAATGGTAGGGCCCAGGGGTCTTCTCAACGCTGATCCTTGATCCATGGCATATTGGCTGGCACATGGCAGGTATGCAGGAAACAGGTCAAAGCAGTGACAGTGGAGACCCTTTCGCATGGGAGGCTCAGTGACTCCATCTGTAAAGTGGGAGTGACAGCTGCTCTGTGGTGTCTAGGGTAGCTGGGATCAGAAATGGCTACAAGTATGTACGTGTCCGTGAGTACACACACAGTGCTTACCTTGAAGACAGAACACAGACCTACTGAGCACTTGCCATGTGCAACCCCTGCTCAGCCCTTTGCTTTCCTTAATCTGAATTCTGACAAGAGGTACAGAGAGGTCCAGTTCCTTGCCCAGAGCCACACAGCAACGTACGACCCATGAGGCATCACCAGTTTTCTTAAACACCGGGAGGCAGGCAGGCAAGGGTAGGAAACTGGGAGAACCCTTTCTAGCTCCCCGGAATGGGAGACAAAGACCTCCTGGGGAAGATGGGGCATGGGGGTGAAGGGCAGCAGCAGCAATGAGTGGGGGAGCACTGCGGTGGGGGTTCCCGAGGGGCAGAAGTGGTGACTGGGAACAGAGAGCAGGTAAGGGACGCAGGCTGGGGGACAGACGGAGCCAGGAGGAATGGGGCACTCACAGTCCAGCAGGGGCAAACAGGTGGCCGTCCAGGTTCCTAGCCAGGAACAGGCTGTTTAAAAGTCTGGACCCGGACCCGTGAGGACTCCGGAGCTGCGTCCATGCCCAAAACAGCAGCTCCTGCTTCACGGTGGGTACATTCCTGCCCCACAGCTCTGTCCACTTCACTCCTGGAGGGCCTAGTCCTTAATCCCTGGGGGAAGCGGCCCCAACCTGCTTCCCACTTCTGTCAGTCTTCAGCCCCGCCCCCCCCCCCCTTCGCCGGGTCCAGAGCCCAGTC
The DNA here is from genome assembly GCF_009762305.2 of Zalophus californianus. NCBI lineage: Eukaryota > Metazoa > Chordata > Mammalia > Carnivora > Otariidae > Zalophus > Zalophus californianus. The sequence goes on along the minus strand of NC_045611.1, from coordinate 57,336,517 downwards.
CCAGGCGATGAAGCCCCACACAGCACACCCTTTCACGTGCACAGGCCACAGGTGCCGCAGGAGGCAGACCCCTGGCCTGGATCCCCAGCCCTTAGATTTGGGCTCTAAATGGTCTTTCTTGAAACAGTCATGTATCCACAAAGAGACTGGGATTGTGAGGACCATAGTGGAGGTTCCCTGTTGAACACAGACTCATCTGCTGCATGGTCACACCTCTGATGTGTTCAACTCAAGAACCTGGACCGAGCCCCATCCCTGAGAGGCAGGAATGCTGGGACAGAGCTCCCCTGACCCAGACCTGCTTCCTCCAGTCCCAAGACACTATGACCCGTATGGTAACAGCAGGGGCGGGGGGGGCGTGCTGGGACACGCAGGCGCACACACACGGGGCAGAGCCCCAGGATGGCACAGGAGGGAGGCCCAAATGAGGAGGCTGACATCTTTATTGCTTTAGAGGCAAGGGCAGGTGCTCAGGAGCTCTTGGTGGGGCGGGCCCGCTTCCTCTTCACCATCACAGGCTTCTGGCTGCGCAGGATGGCGCTGGCTCTGCGAATGGCAGCCTGGACAGACAGGTAGAAGGCTCAGCACACCCGCCCACACCCGAGTGTGGGTCCAGCCATCAGCAGAGACCCTCCTCATAGGACGGGCCAGGCTCCCCCAACCACTGCTGGTCCCCACTCACCATGCGCAGATCTGGGCGGTACTTGTTCTTGCGGATCATGTGCCGGATGCTGCTGAGGGTGGCCCGGGCATTCTTGTTAATGGTGGTTCGAACGTAGGAGGTGGCGGGTTTCCGCTGGCCTGGGGGTGGTGGTGGGGGTGGTGGCAGGGGTGAGTCTGATGGTGCACTCTCACCCTGGGAACCTGAGCCCCTAGGCTGTGAGCCTGGGCAGGCCACTCCCTGCAGTCGGCCCCATCCACCCATTTAATGCCCCAGGCCAGGCCAGGCCAGGCACAGCCTGGCCCAACCTTGAAGCCTGCAGTGGATCTTCTTCTATGTCCCTGACAGAAGGTTCATCAAGTCATTTCTCAGAGAGCAAAACACAAGCAACAGAATGAGGACTCCTCATCCTGTCCAAAGCCACAGGCACAAAGCTGTGATCTGACCACAGCCTGCCTGCCTGACTCCAGGGCAGGACACTGGCCAGGCAGCAAGTGCCCATGAGACTGTAGCTCTGGTCTCTTCCTGCCTGGCCTCCAGGGCCCAAGCTACCCTGTGTGGAACAAGGGTCTGAAACAAGCTTTGAGGCTTGGGCCTGGATGCTGGAGAGCCAGGAAAGCATCAGGTAAGGCCAGGGTGAGGAAGAGCCCTGCAGCAAGCACCTGCCTCCCCCCCATCCGTGCACAGGTGGAGCCTGGACCCCACTGCCCCTGGATCAGGAGGAAAGCACCCCTTCCTTGTGAGCAAAGCTGCGGGCCTCACTCAGGATGTGAAGTAAGACGGAGTCTATGGGGTCTTGGCGAGAGTCCTGTGCCCCAAATAAGAGGCGGGGAAGGTTTCACCCAAAAACCAAGGACCCTTCACCATACCAGTGACTTTCAACGTCGGTCTGGACCAGTCCCTGACCCCAGACCAGGAACACGGTCAGTCCAGTTCCTGACAGCCCAGGAGAGGCCACCCAACAACCCAAGATGGGCAAGTGAGGTTTTCAGGGTCCAGAGCACCAGAACGGTGTTCTCAGAAGCGTGAGAGCCCTAGGAACTCACTGGTGAGCTGACAAGGGAAGATAACCCCCCTCCAGGGTGGACAGGAGTCTGATCAAGAGCCAGGTCATGGACACTGCTGTCCCTGCACGGGTGCTGGGCTCCAAACCCAAACAGAAAGCAGCCCTAGGGCGCGGGTGGCTCAGCTGGTTAGGCGGCTGCCTTTGGCTCAGGTCATGATCCTGGAGTCCCGGGATCGAGTCCCATGTCAGGCTCCTTGCTCAGTGGGGAGTCTGCTTCTCCCTCTGACCCTCCCCCCTCATGTGCTGTCTCTCTCTCTCAAATACATAAATTCTTAAAAAAAAAGAAAGAAAGAAAGAAAGAAAGAAAGAAAGCAGCCCTGATGAGAGAGCAGGAAAAACCCCAGAGAAAAACAAGGCTGGTGGGGCCATGATAACTCAGAACTCAAGCCTACCTGCCTCTAAGCTCCTGGGTCCCCACGACCCTTTAAGACACTAAAGGCCCGTCCAGTGGGGGCGGGACCCGCGGGACCTCTCCTGAACGCACACAGCAGGCCAGGGGTCCAACTACTGCTGCTTCAAACGGACAACGAGCCTGTCCGTCCTCACCAGTGGGAGCCAGGGGGAAGGCCCCCCCCACCTGTGGGACCCCGGGAGCAGCTCCTGCGCCTGCCGCGCTTCACGGATTTCACCGGGCCAAGCGCTCTACTTGAGCCCCTCTGGCCGGCCGGTGCAGACCGGAGGCGGAGCGACGCCCAGCAGGTAGGTGCTCACCGGATCGCCGCTTCATGACCACCACCACGCCTTTCCCGTCGGCCGCCGGCTCCACGCCCACGGTCTTGCGGTGAATCAGCCCGTTGTAGCGGAACGAGTTGCGAGCCTTCAGGTTGTTGGGCTCCTGGGAAGGAGGGCGCACCGGGGCCGTGAGGCGGGGGCGGGGGGGGGCATCCGCCCCAGGCCCAGGGCCCGAGCCCCACTTACAGTGCTGTAGGTCTGCTTGTTCCTCTTGATCAGGAAGCTGGAGCAGTTCCGCACGACCATCCACTGCAGGTGCGCGGACATGGCTGCGGCTGCGGGAAGAGCGGCAGGGGAGGTTGTCAGCGCGCGCAGCGGGCCGCCGCGGGACCACGCGGCCGCACCCGCGCAGCAGGGGCAGGGGCCTGACCGGTCACCGGGCCAGCAGGGGTACCCGCAGGGCGCACGGCGACCCCAGGCGGCGGGCTGAACTCAGACGGGGGATGCAGGGGGAGAGAACGTGAGAAGCCGCAGCGACCTCCGGCGGCGGGCTCGGGGGGCGGCCACAGAGGCCAGGCAAGGGCCAGGGCCAGGCAAGGGCAGAGGCGCCGGGCCTCGGGAAGATGAGGCAACCACGCGGGCGACGGAGAACCGCGCGCTCACCTCCTCTCGCTATGGCAGCCGGAGACGGAAAGAGACAAGCAGGGGGCGGGGCGACGGCTTTAATACCCACACGCATTTCCGCTTCCTCTGTGGGCACGCGCATGCCCTCGCCTGTCCCCGCCTCTTCCCGTCCGCCTCCGAGGCGGCTCGGTAACGTTCGGCTATTCCGCCAGCCTGTCGCCAATCGCTCGGAGACCTTCGGAACTCTTCGGCTAGTAACCCGAGGGTGTGTTCTCGGAGGCGGAGCACCACCCTTCCGAGGGACCTTCGTGTGTTTTCGGAACTGCTGCGCTGGATTTCCGAGTGCGTCCGGTTCGAGAGGCCCCAAGTCCCCTTCCCCAGGGGTTTCTCTCCAGCGCTTTACACAGTATAGGCGCTCAATAAATATTTGTTTTACAAATGAACGTACGGATGCCTGAATTACTTAAGACTAGCTCCAGGGTCTTCGGATGCTTCCGGTCTTCTTCGCAAGCTCTCGGCTATTCCCGACGAAGGCACGGAGGCCCTCTCGGGCGTCTTCGGAACCCCTCGGAGACGCCCTCCCGCTGGGTGGCCGCCCTCTTTACTTGGCTCAAGCCCTTTCGGGTCTGTTCGGAAACACTCGTTTTCCATCCGGCCACGTTCGGAATTCTGTGGCTGATCCCGCAGACGTCTCGGGTCGCCCTGCCCACGGTGATCTCAAACGGTTTAGAGTCTGGAGAGAAGCTAGGCGGCATCTCCTCGCAGACTTCCACCCCAGGAGGGGGCGTAGATCCCCTCCAGGAGCGAGTCGTTTGGAGGGGAAGAGATTTGCATGGGAAAGGTCTTGGCTCCTTCCGGGGGCCGTAGCTGCTGGCCTTTCCCCCGTCCCCCCGCTCCGGTCTGCCCGCTGCGGCACCCCATAAACTGCCCGGAAGGTTATTTCCTGTTGTCGCGGTCCTCTTAAGGGGCGGGAGCCCCGCCTGATATATCCGCGGGTCTTCAGCCCCCGGCAGCACGGGGCTGGGCGCTTGGGGGGCCTCCGGAGGCCCCAGCTCAGCAAAAGGAACGGCATGGCCCCCGTGGCCCCCACGAGTGCACCTGATCTGTGACTGTGTCCGGGAGCTCCGTGAGGGCGGGGGCCTCGTCTGCTCCCTCTCTGCTCGTGGGCTTCGCCCCTGGTGAGTCCCGGCCGTCCAGACGCACTAGGAGAAGCCTGGGGGACCGCCCTGCTGCCCCCAGCACGGCACCCAAATCTGGCGGTGGCGCGCAGAGTGCTGGGAGAGCCACCACTTAACCAGGGGCGTACGGGCGGCCCCAGGGGGCAGGCAATGAGTGAGAGAAGTCTCAGCTCCCCAGAGCCCCGTGTTTCCTCCGCTAGAGCGCCCTGCCTGCTGACTCCGTCCCGGGGCTCTGGGTCCAGGAGCCTTGTCTGATCCTTGTTTTTTTGACACCCCCCCCCGTCCCCACCGCGGGGCTTGGGGCGCAGGGGCCCCTGGAGGCAGGCCCTGAACAGAAACAACGTCCGGGCTCCCGCAGCACCCCACAGTGCCTCCATTAAGGCACCCTGAATTTTTAAATGTATTCCATCTTGCTCCTTGGTGTACGTAAGGCCCCTCCCACCCTTATCCGGGAGCCGGGCTGCCCCTAGCATAGGCCTCGGAGGGCCAGGACCTGCCCAGAAACCAAGGCCCGGGCACCCCCCAAGTCGGGCCCGTGTGCACCCCAGCCAGCTCAGGTGACCAGGCCGGCGCCGGGCACACCTGGCGCCGTCCCCTGACCCCGCCCCGGGCCGGGCCGCACCCCGGAACGTTCTCTGGGGGAGCCAGCGCGGCAGAGCAGGGCCATGGCAGCGGCGCCAGCGGTGGGCGCCCCGCAGGGGCCCCCGCCGGGTGCACCGTCCCCACCGGCCGGCGCGCGAGGGCCGGCGTCCGGCCTGGGCCGCTGCCGGATGGCGCTACTGCTGGCCGTGGCGCTGGACGTGGCGGGCATGGCGGCGCTGCTGACCGGCGTGTTCGCGCAGCTGCAGGTGCGCGGCCGCGACTTCGGCGACCTGCTCATCTACTCGGGCGCGCTGCTTGTCTTCCTGAGCCTGCTCGGCTGGATCCTCTGGTACACCGGCAACATCGAGATCTCGCGCCAGGAGCTGGAGCGCGACTACGGCCTGCGGCCCTCGACTCTGGCCCGCCTGGCGCGCAAGCTCTCCCGCCGCTGGTCTGCGCCGGCCTCCTCCTCCTGCCCGCGCGCCGCGCCCGGCTCTCTAGGAACGCGCCGTGCCGTCCGCGCGCCCCCGCCGCCCGCTGCCGGCTCCCGCCGCGTGCGCCTGCAGCTCGCTACGCTCGAGGCCGGGCCCGGGGCGGCGGGCGCGGGCACCGAGTGAGCCCGAGGTGAGGGGTGGGGCAGCGAGTGAGGCGGCAGGGAGAGTTGGAGAGAGTTGGAGAGGCAGGGGGAGAGCTGGAGAGACAAGGGGAGAGATGGACAGACAGGGGGAGAGATGAAAAGCCGGGGGTGGGAGAGGTGGAGAGACAGAGGGGGAGAGCTGGAGAAACGGGGAGAGATGGAGAGACGCGGGGGGGGGGGGAGATGGAGAGACAGGGAGAGAGATGGAGAGACGGGGGGAGAGATGGAGAAACGGGGAGAGATGGAGAGATGGGAGAGCTGGACAGACAGGGGGAGAGCTGGAGAGACGGGGAGAGATGGATAGACGGGGGGAGATGGAGAGACGGGGAGAGATGGAGAGGCGGGGGGGGAGAGATGGAGAGACAGAGCGGGAGAGCTGGAGAAACGGGGAGAGTTGGAGAGACAGGGGGAGAGCTGGAGAGACAGGGGGAGAGATGGAGAGACGGGGGAGAGATGGACAGACAGGGGGAGAGATGGACAGACAGGGGGAGAGCTGGAGAGACGGGGGAGAGATGGACAGACAGGGAGAGATGGAGAGACAGGGGGAGAGATGGAGAGGCGGGGGGGGGAGAGATGGAGAGACAGAGCGGGAGAGCTGGAGAAACGGGGAGAGCTGGAGAGACAGGGGGAGAGCTGGAGAGACAGGGGGAGAGATGGACAGACGGGGGAGAGATGGAGAGACGGGGGAGAGATGGACAGACAGGGGGAGAGATGGAGAGACGGGGGAGAGATGGACAGACAGGGAGAGATGGAGGGGGGAAAGCTGGAGAGACAGGGGGGAGAGATGGAAAGAGATGTGGGAGTGGAAATAGAGAGAGGAGAGATGGAGAGATGGGGAGGGAGAGGGACAATGGGGAGAGAAAGACAAAGGACTAGATCAAGATGAGGGAGGAGAGCAGCAGGGCCCAGAGGATGGCGCCTTGGACAGCAGGCATGAGCACAGACATGGAAGAGACCGAGCCCTTGCCCCCCAGATGAGACCTAGAGAGCCACTACCTGCTCGCCCCCACACTTGGAGACCCCGCTCTGCACCCCAGCCCCCAGGAGCACCAGGTCCCACTTAATCCTCCCCCTGTAACTGCGTCTCGGGGGTCACTGCTAGTACCATCCCCATCCCAGCAGAGGACATTGAGGCCCAGAAAGATGCCACCTTTTGGCCAAGGGCACACAGCTAGGATTCTTCTAAGAGAGAGGGAAAGAGCGAGAATACCAGGAGTGTGAGATGCGGGGAAAGCTTTGCTGCTCATTCCTTCCCTTTTCTCTCTCCTCTCTGTCTTCTATCCCATTTCCTAAACACACACTCTCCAGCTTGCACTCCTTTGCTCAAACACCTGCTGTGGCTCCCTATTGCCCTCTGATTAAATCCCTGCCACTCACTGTGGGCCCCACATGTTTCAGCCCCACATCTCCTGCCTTCTTTGCAGTTATGATGGCATCCCTCAGTCCATGGACGGCCAGGCTGTCCCACCTCAGTTGGCCTCTGTTCATGCTCTCCCCTACGGCAGGAGTGCCCTTGCTGTCCGTTACTCCACATGGAAAGCGTCCCTTGTGTCCATTAAGATCCAACGCCACTTTGCAGCCTTTCTCTGGGTCTCCATATTATCTGAGTTACCCCCGTTATTGCTTGTTATCTGTCTTGTGTCTCTGCTGGTACTGCCTCTCCTGCTGGACAGAGAGCACCCTGATGGTAATGCCTGAGTCTCTGGTGTCTTCATTCTTAGCATTGCTCTGCAACAAGTAAGCTCAGGAAGTCAGAGAAGCGTGACTGGGTCGGTGGGTGGATGCGTGGATGGACGGATGGGTTGTTTGACGGGTGGATGGACTGGCTGATGGATGAGTGGACAGACTGGTGAGTGGGTGGGCAGATGGAGGGATGGATGTTCGATTGGTGGATGGATGGATATGGTAGACTGATGAATTGGTAAGATTCATCAGAATCGGGGAACGGGTGGTTTGGACAGATAGGGTGGTAGCGAGAGAATGGATGGGTGAGCCAGTGGGTAGATGGAGAGGCGGAGCAATGTCAACAATGGGTGAGTGACTGACTCAGTTTCTTGAATGCGAGTTCCGTAAAAGAATGAAATCCTGACGTGCTAAGACCTTCTCTGTATGTGATGAATTTAACTTTTCTCCTGTGCATCCAGAATGGGACTAGTTATACACCCTTCTTCATGAGAACTGAGAAAATAGTAACTCCAATCATCAGCGGCATTCTGTAGCTCAGAGGAGGAGACGGGTTTAAGACAAGATGTGTGCGTAGATGAGGAGGCATCAGCTCACACAAAATTTGGCACAGAAATTAGAACCACCCACCAGCAGTGAAAATCCTTTACCTTGCCCAAAAGTCTAACACAGCTGGGCGGATCTCCTGCTGGAACCACCTGCCAGAAACGTGGGCCAAGCTGGCTGGAGTGTAGGCCCCTCTTCGAATGAAGATAGGCCTGTTCAAACCCAGGACTCCTTAGTGGGCAGGGTGAAGTGCTTCCAGCCCATGAAGGACGGAGAACTTGAGTTTTAACAGAGGGACCCGAAGATTCTGGCTCGGGTCGCTCCCTTCCCCCTCTGGGACCAAAATGAATGGAGTAGACAGACAGAGCCACCCAGCAGAAGCCATTATGTTTTGTTTTCTTTCTCTGTGTCTGTCTGTCTCCTGTGTCTCTTTGTTTCTGTACCCGTCATTCCCTCTACATGTCTTCTTCTGTCCTGACTTCCTGTCTCTCCTTCTCCAGCTTGTGCCTCTGGACCCCAGTGAGGCAAATACGCTGCAGCAGATGGGGGCGTGGAGGGGTGGAGGAGCAGTTGAGCAGGTGTGTAAGTCAATGTATGAGGGACTAAAGCAGGAAGAAAGGGCTCCCTTCCCCTGCCCCTCAGGCCACTGGGCCGGGGGCCCTGGGCATGCATGGGTCTTGGGAGGGGTCCTGCACAACCACTAACCCCACCCTTCCTCCTGCAGGCGGACCCACGGACCCACCTGTCAGGACTGGACTGCGGTGTACAGTTGTGCCCACCATCATCTGGGCCACCAAGATGTCTACCTGTCCACCCCATCCTCCCCTGGATAAATGGCTCTGCCTCATATCACTGTGTGTCTGTCTGGGAGAGGGACAGTACTGGGGCCAGGCCACACCTGCAGAGGGGCCACCCATGCCCTTGGGGACCTTGAAGCCCAGCTTCACACTGGCCCTCATGGAGGGGCATGGGAGAGTGGTGCCAGGATCTTGAGTCCAGACCCAACCCTTCAGTCCAGATGCCCCTCAGCCTATGCCCCTCGGCTGGTATTGGGGTCCTCCAAGAAACAGACAGAGGGACAAATTAGACTCACAAGGTATTTATTGGGAGGAAGTACCTTAAAAAAAAAAAGATTTATTCATTTATTTTAGAGGGGGAGGGGCCGAGGGAGAGGGAGAGCGAGAGAATCTCAAGCCAACTCCTGCCAAGCAAGGAGCCTGGCAGGGGGCTTGATCTCATGACCCTGAGATCATGACATGAGCCAAAATCAAGAGTCCGCCCCCGCTGAGCCACCCAGGCACCCAGGAAGGAAGTATTTGTGGAGGGTACTTGGTGTGGGTGTGGCACCTGAGGAAGACAGGAGGGTTGGGCAGCACACGTCTTGTACTGCACACAAGTCCAGGAGAATTTCCACCCAGGCACTGGAGAGTATGAGAGTAATGTCCCGCAGGGAGCCCTGCCGTGCTCAGGCATCGGTGGGAGGCATGGCACCGTGCTGGCGGAGGGGGCAGGATCCCAAGGGTCCACGGCGGAGGCTGTCCATCAGTGGTGCTCCCGCAGGAGAGCTGCAGGCCACCCCCCACTGACCCACCCCTCCCTGGTTCCAGACCCCACTCAGCCCAGAACCCCCATGATCACAGCCCAGTTCCCGGCCCCCTCGTGCGCGCACACACACACGCGCACACACACGTTCCCTGCCCCAGAGCTCATGAGCCCTCTGCCCCCCATGGTTCTTAGAGAAGAGACCACGCGTCTATATGCTATGTCTGTATTGAGGGGCCCCCCCAGGGGTGCCCCTAATCTTCGTCCTCCCCCGCTTCTGTTTCATCACCCCCTTCCCCTTCAGTGGCCCCTGACACATCCGTGGCTCCCTCCAGAGGAGGGGAGTTGGGCATGCTGCCAGCCGATGACTTTTTTTTGCTCGAAGTCCCCCGGTCCTTGGATAACAGAGAGACGGTCCTTGACAGGTCACATTTGCCCTTTAAGAACCCTGGAAGGTGCAGCATATCGCGGCGCTTGGCCCACCTGACCGGGAGGGCATACACTCAGCCTTGACCGTCGCCTGCTCCTCTGGGGGTGCGGGAGCCCACCCTCAGCCCCAACCCCACTTGCCAGAACAAGCAGATGCTGGAGATCAGGAATAGGAGGCCTCCACATGTCCAGCCCAGCGCCCACATGTGCTTTCTCCGCATAGTTTCTGGGCAAAGGAGGCAGGTTTGAGACCCAGGAGACTCAGCTGCCCCAGGGGCCCAACTTCCAGGCACTCACCATCTGGCCGCTGGTGGTAGCAGACCCCGTCACGGTAGCAGCATCGAAGACGCAGACAGAGATTGGGGTTCTCGATTGCTGCCTGGCCCCCACAGCTCTCCCGGTCCCACACATCTCCCTCACAGCCTTGGGACCAACCACAGTGGCAGCTGTGTCACAGAGTCTGACCCGAGAGCCTCAGAACCCCAGGGTCCCAAAGTCAGGCTCCGGAATTGCCTACCTAGTGCTTACTCTGTGCAGGAACCAGGAGTCCAGGCCCCCAGCCCCGCCTCCCTCAGACCCAGGGGTCCAGACCCCAGCCCCCTCCTCCCTCAGACCCAGGGGTCCAGACCCCAGCCCCTCCTCCCTCAGACCCAGGGGTCCAGACCCCAGCCCCTCCTCCCTCAGACCCAGGAGGCCAGGCCCCCAGCCCCTCCTCCCTCAGACCCAGGATCAGGCTCCCAGCCCATTCTCCCTTTGGACTCAAGAGTCTAGTCTGGGCTCCTTGTCCTTGAGGGACCCGGGTTTCATCCACTGCTCACTCCATGGATAGAAGAATCCCTGGATTCCATTCCCATCTGTGGAGAAAAAGGATTGGTGTTGAAGGGGGCAGTTATGGAGGCTGAAGAGGCTCCCTGTTCAGCTCTCTGACCCTCTCTTCAGCCCCCTCACCTACTGAGCCCTGCATCAGCAGGAAGAGGCTCAAAGCTGGGATCCCAGAGCCCACCATGTTGCCTCCCCAGACCCTTGGGGCCTCTGTGGGGACAGACCTTGAAGGCCATCACCCCAGCAACCAGCTGGGCCCCACCCACCTGCCCACCCAGCTTTCAAGGTTCTAAGTTCTGTTGCTAGGGAGCCCCCTTAGCAGTGGAGAAGGAGGATGGGGGGGGGGTCACACTGGCCTGGTCATGCCTGGTTGTGAAGAAGTTGCTTCCTGGGCACCTGGGTGGCTCAGTTGGTTAAGCGACTGCCTTCGGCTCAGGTCATGATCCTGGCGTCCCGGGATCGAGTCCCGCATCGGGCTCCCTGCTCGACGGGGGGTCTTTTTCTCCCTCTGACCCTCCCCCCTCTCATGCTCTCTCTCTCTCATTTTCTCTCTCTCAAATAAATAAATAAAATCTTTAAAAAAAAAAAAAAAGAAGTTGCTTCCTCAGCAACCAGACAGAAGGGTCCATGGGGGTGGGGGTGGGGGCCTGGGCATAAAAAGAGCCTCCTTAGCAACTTGGGCAGAAAGTGGGTGGTGGTCTAAGGCACCTTGTTCTTGCCAACCAGAGGACCCCAAGAGGTGGGGCCCAGGAGACCTTCCTGCCAAGGAATCCCTCTGCTTAGTAACCTGAAGCCTGCAGGGCAGCTCCAGGTGGCCCAGAGTCTCCTGAGACTTCGTTGCCAGGGGTCTCCCCCCTAGCAGCCAGGGGCAGGGGGGCGCTGAGGCTCACTGAGCCCCATTGTTAGGGAGGCCTCCTTAACAACCAGGTGGCCTAGGAGGACAAGGGGAAAATGGGGGTGGGGCCAGAGGCCAGCGCCTTTGCTCAGGAGTACTCCTGTCCCAAAGGCTCTCTAGGCCTCCCAGTGGAGAATGGGTCGGGAGTGTGCAAGGGGCCATGAAGATGTGAGGGCTGTGAGTGTGGCCGTGGGCAGGAAGACCTTTCTCCCTAGGCCTCAGTCTCTCCACCCACAAATGGGGAAAGGGGTCCACATGGAGGTCCTCAAGCTTCCCATTTGGTTCCCCTTAGTGGTGGAGGAGGACAGCTGGGGGGCGGGGTTGGGACCAGGATCCCTAGTTCTCTCAGGTGAACCTCTACTCAGCTTTGCAGTACAGTGAGGAGGGGGCTTTCTGGGGCAGTGTGGCTTTGGGGTCTGGACTCCTGGGCCTGAGGGAGGAGGGCTGGGGGCCTGGGCTCCTGGGCCTGAGGGAGGAGAGCGCTGGGGGCATGGACTCCCGGGTCTGAGGGAGGAGGGGGATGGGGTTCTGGACTCCTGGGCCTGAGGGAGGAGGGGGCTGGGGGCCTGGACTCCCGGGTCTGAGGGAGGAGGGGGCTGGGGGCCTGGACTCCCGGGTCTGAGGGAGGAGGGGCTGGGGGCCTGGACTCCCGGGTCTGAGGGAGGAGGGGGCTGGGGTTCTGGACTCCTGGGCCTGAGGGAGGAGGGGGCTGGGGGCCTGGACTCCCGGGTCTGAGGGAGGAGGGGGCTGGGGGCCTGGACTCCCAGGTCTGAGGGAGGAGGGGCTGGGGGCCTGGACCCCTGGGTCTGAGGGAGGAGGGGCTGGGGGTCTGGACTCCTGGGTCTGAGGGAGGAGGGGCTGGGGTTCTGGACTCTCGGGTCTGAGGGAGGAGGGGCTGGGGTCTGGACTCCTGGGTCTGAGGGAGGAGGGGCTGGGGGTCTGGGCTCCTGGGTCTGAGGGCGGAGGGGCTGGGGGCCTGGACTCCTGGGTCTGATAGTGAAGGAGGCCAGGGACTGGGTCTGAGGGCAGTTGTCCGGGAGTCCAGACCCCATTTTTCAGGAAGCCCTGTGAGGCTGACTCCTGCCCTGTGCATCTCTTGTAAACATCCTGGTGGGAGCTGAGTGGCCCTGGGCTGCCTCCGTCAGAGATGACACAGGTTAGAGGGGGCTCAGCAGGGGGCCGGGGGTGGGGGGTTCATAGGGGTTGTGGGGCTGAGGCCAGCAGCTGATGACCATTTCCTGTGTCAACATCATCTGGACCCACTTCGCAATTCCCGGGATTCCTCAGGGATCAAGGAGGGGGTGGGGGGCGGGGCTGCCGGCCCTGGACCGCGGCTTGGAACTGGGGGGGCCCCCGCCGTCACGGCCCTCACCGCTAATGACAGGTTTGGGCTGCTTCTGCGGCCCGCCTGCCCCGTCACCCCCCAGAGGCCAGACAGGACCCCCCAGGGACAGACAGACGGACACACACAGCCTCGGACCTGCTGACCTCACACCAGCCAGCCCTACCTCGCCCAGGGGCCAGCACATGAGCAAGGACCCCTGGCTCCCGGCTCGCATTCCAGTGGCATCTTCTCTCATGTTTGTGAGCCCCCCTCAGAGCCTTGGGCTGTGGGCTCCCCTGGTCCTTGTCTCCGAGCCTCTGAGCTTGTTTCTTTAGAACTTCTTTTGTCTGTAGACCCCATTGTTTTATGACTTCGTCTTTTTCTCACTCTGGATGTCTGTGCTCCAGTCTCTGTGTCTGTGTGTTGGTGTCATCTTGTCACTTTTTTGTGATTCCCCAGTCCTGCCTGTCAGTATGGGAGTGTGGGTACCCCATCCCTTCCTGCTCTCCTTGCAATGGAAGGAACTTGAATGCCCCCCCGCTTCATGGGGAAGACCCAGGATGCTGAGCAATGCCCTGACTTCTTGCCGTCACCCACCCCATCTCCCTCAGCCTCCTGCAGCCAGGAAAGATGGAATTAGGGGAAGGATGATCCCGCAGCCTCAGGGAGCAGGCCAAGGCAAGGTGGTGGGGGGGACTGGCACAAGCCACGTACACTGACCCAGCCCCAGACTCCTGACTTTTCCCATAGAGCATTCTCCAAACAGCAGAATGGCAACACCTTTCTCTCCACCTGGGAACCAGGGTTTAGGGCCTGGACACCTGCCCTCTGGGTCTGAGGGAAGAGGGGGCTGGGAGTCCCGGATGCTGGGTTGAAGAAGAGGGTCTGGGGTGGTATCCCTGGTTCCCAGGAGGTGGAAGGGGCTGCCATTGCGAGATCCCTATTGTTGCTCTCAGTCTGGCCCCGGGCCCAGTACCCATCTCCCCGGGCCAGTCCATCCCCCAGGCTGGTGGCCTGAGTCACCTTGGCTGGCCCTGCCGGTCTGGGGGGGGGGGCTACGTCAGTTCTCCCCTCACTGACGCAGCCTTGGGCCCCCCACGCTGACTCAGCCGGAAACAGGCCCCCTGAGGGGCGGAGACCCAGTGGTCAGAGGCCTGGGTCCCTGCGGGAGCGGGGGCTGGGGAGGGCCCCTGGGGGGCCCTGGAAGGGGTGGCCATGACAGAACAAGAGAGAGAACTCTTACCTGAGGCAATGAGGTCATGTCCCACCATGGGGGGGCTGTGACCTCACCTCCCCGGGGACTTGAGCAGTCGTCCCCCACCCCCAGGGGTGGGGGATGGGAGGGGGAGGGCTCTAGCCACCATTCAACCCCAGAGCCCCGTGCCAGCTCAGCACAGTTTTGAGGGCCAGAAGGGGACCTGCAGGGGGGACTTTAGAAGTCCTTGTCACTTTGTCTCCTCCCTCCCATCCTGTCTTTGGTCCTTCGCTGGGAGGGGGATGCTCCCGGGGATGGGGCTCTGGACTTGCTCCCTCACTGGCTCTGCCTCTGGCCCTGGCGCCCATCAGGGTGCCTGTGTCCCCCTGGCTGTCCCGTCCTCCCCGCATCTCCTGCTCCAGTCCCTCTGTGCATTGCCATCTCTGCCCGGTCCCCATGCCCACTCCCTGGCTGAGCCACTCTCTCCACGTGTCCGTCACCCTCACTGTCTTGCCCGCTCGCTCGCCATCTCCAACCCTCCCAGAGGCCGCATCTTTCTCTGCGTCCCCCTGTATGTGTTAATAAAAATCAAGGAAGAGAATTGCAATGGTTCACATTTAGTGACGGCTGACTGTGTGCCCTACACAAGTGAACTCATCCTTACCCAGGCATTGGGGGGGGGCGGCGGGGGGATGGGTGCTCGGTTAACCCCATTTCACAGATAAGGAAACTGAGGCACAGAGGGGGTGCAGCACCTGCGCAAGATCCCACCTCGTCTCATGCCCTCTCTCGGTCTCCTGTCTCTGCTTCTCTCCCCACCTTCACATTGCCCCTGCCTGTCTCCCGGAGACTCTGCTCCTCTCTGCCCCCCTCGCTCAGCGCCTCCATCTCTGAGTGTCTCTGGCTCCCTGCCTCTGTCTCTTGGCGCCTCTGCCGCTTTGTCACCGGTGTGTTTCTTCTGCCACCTGCCTCGCCTTTCTCTAAGCCTGCAACTCTCGGTCCCTTTTCCTCCTGGAGTCTCTGTGGGTCTCTCTGCTCCTGCAGTGTATCTGCTCAGTGTCCCCATCTCTCCGTGTGTCACTGTCTCTCTGTCTCTGCATTTCGGACTCTCCATCTCTGCCTCAATGTCCCCGTTCCTCCAAGCATCTCTGTGTCCTTGCTTGGGTCTCACGCTCTCCATCCCTCTCGCTTTCTCTGTCCCTTGGAGTGGCTCTGCCTTGCCCGTCCATCTCCCCAGGCCTGCGTCTTGTGGCTCTGTCTCCAGCTCTCCCCACCTCTGTCCCCAGCTCTCCCCACCTCTCCGCCCGCCATCCTGGTCCAGCCGACCCTCGCCTGCAGCCTGCAGCCGGGCCCCAGCTCTTGAGCCGCGTGTGTCTGCCCCTGTGGCGGCCCGGGCTGAGGAGGTGGAGGGAGGGGACGCCAATGACCTCACCAGCCCCTCTCCGACCACCCCCCCCTTTCTCTTTTCAACTTTTCCAACTTTTCCTTCCGTGCCCTCCTCTGAGCGAGGCAGCGTGAGCCCTGCGAGGCAGCCGGCTCCGTCTGAATGGAAAAGGCAGGCAGGGAGGGTGAGTCAGGATGTGTCAGGCTGCCCTCCCCTGCCGCCTGCCCCCCGCCCGCCCGCCCTGGCCCCCTATATAACCCCCCAGGCGTACACACTCCCTCACTGCCACGGCCCTCGCTGCTCACACGCACATGCCTCCCCTCCCCAGGCCGAGGCCCAGCTGACCCCCAGGGCTCCCCCCCCCTCGGCAGCGGACAGGGAAGGGTTAAAGGCCCCCAGCTCCCTGCCCCCTGCCCTGGGGAACCCCTGCCCTGTGGGGACATGAACAGTAAGTTGGTTCAAGTTCATGGGGTGGGGGGGACAGGAAGGGAGGAGGGAGGGCCCGTGGCGAGGAGGGTGGGGAGCAGACAGGCGCAGCGGAATGGGACAGAAAGAGACAGAGGAGAGTGAGGGAGCCATGGGGAGGCAGAGACGGAGAGGAAAGGAGATTCCGAGAAAGCAGGAGGCCCGGAGAAGAGACGGGCAGAGAGACGGGAGGACGAAGCTGAGACGCGGAGAGACGCCCAGGGCAGCGCGAGAGAGATGGAGATCCCCAGACAGACGGAGAGAGAGACAGATGCCGGGAGGTGACCCCCAACCGCCGGGGACCCCCAGGGAGTCAGCGGGGACCGAGGGACGCAGACGCCCAGGCATCCCGACAGAGAGGTTCCGGGAGGGAAACTGAGGCAGAGACCCCCCCGCCCAGGAGGTGAGCGCAAGTCCAGAACACCGACCCCAGCCAGGGGGAAGAGAGAAAGAGAGACAGTGGTGCAGACAGGAACGGGAGAACCAGACAGATGCGGACCGACGGACAGACAGCGGCCGGGGAGGGCCGGGGGGCGGGCTGGGGGTGTGATGCGGGAGCGGGGCGGCCCGGGGGGCGCTGATTGGCTGGCGGGAGCGGGGGTGGGCGGGGCAGCTGGGGGATGGGCTGCCGGGGAGCCAGCGGGCCGGAGCCCCCGAGCCGTGCGCCGCCGCCGGGTCTCCCTCCGCCTCCCGCGGCCCCCGCTGCGCCCGCGCCTCTGCCTCTCTCCGCCCAGGTGTGCTCCGGGAGCCATCCCCGGCACCACGGCCCGGCCTTCCGCGGTCCCCTAGGGGGTGGGGATGTCCCCCTGGGGAGGGGTCTGGGCCTCCGGGTTTCTGTCCTGGTCCCCTTCCTCTGCTCTCAGTCCGGCTCGGGCTCCCGAGGCCCGGGGAGGGGGCAGGTTCTGGCCTGTGCCTCCCCCCTCATGCCCCGCCCCGGGGCCCAGATTCCGGCGTCCGGGGGCGGACGGGAGACGCCCGGCCCGTCTACCCGCCCCGGGCCGCGTCTGCTCCGACGGGCGGGGCAGCCAGAGCCGGAGAGGGAGAGAGAAGCCCGCCCCGGCCCTGCGACCTGCCCTGGGCGCTCCACCCTGGGACTCAAGACCCCCCAGTCCCTCCTCCCTCAGACCCACCAGTCCGGTCTGAGCTCTCTGCTTCCTCCCGCCCCCAGGTGTTTGCTGCCTGGTCCTGGTCGCCCTGAGCCTGTGGCCAGATAGAGCTGCTGCCCCGGGGCCACCTCCTGGCCCCCCGCGGGCCTCCCCAGACCCTCGGGCTGAGCTGGACAGCGCCGTCCTCCTGACCCGCTCCCTCCTGGCGGACACTCGGCAGCTGGCGGCACAGCTGGTAGGAGAGCCTGGAGGGGATGGGCTGGGACCGGGACCAGGAGTGGGGAGGGCTCCTGGGCTACCACGGTGGCAGAAACGGGGGGAAGGGAGGAGTTTGGGGCCTGTCTGGAGGATGGAGGGACCCTTGGAGCTGGGCAGGGTCCCCCTCAAGGCCTCTTTGCCCCCACAGAGAGACAAATTTCCAGCCGACGGAGACCACAACCTGGACTCTCTTCCCACCTTGGCCATGAGTGCAGGGGCGCTGGGAGCCCTACAAGTAAGGGAAGGGGAAAGGGACTGGGGCAAAGGTGAGATCTGGGCATGGAGGGGGTGCGAGGGATTGGGGGCCAGAGCAGGCAGGTGGCAGGTGTTCCCTGACGCCCCGCATGCCCTGTGTCCTAGCTCCCAGGTGTGCTGACACGGCTGCGAGCCGACCTGTTCTCCTACCTGCGCCATGTGCAGTGGCTGCGCCGAGCCGGGGGCCCTTCCCTGCGGACCCTGGAGCCGGAGCTGGGTGCCCTGCAGGCCCGGCTGGACCGCCTGCTTCGCCGGCTGCAGCTCCTGGTAGGACACTCCAGCCCCCAGACCTGACACCTAGACTTGAAACCCGAGACCCCAGGACCCTCTGAGACCCTCCTCTGTGTCCCAAACCCTGTGGCCCCGAGACCCCCCCAGACCCTGCCATCTCCAGACCTCAGAAACCTAGACCCTGAGGTCTCAGACCTTGAGCTCTGAGTCCCTAAGACCTCAGATGCTGGTCTTGAGCCCTTACGACCCCCAAACCCTGACTGCTAAAATCCTAGACCCAGCACCCTGAGATCAGAAAACTTCAGATACCACTTCCTGGGCCTGACCACAAACACCCTGGACCTCAAATTCCAGCTCCCCATTCTGAGAGCCCAGCCCTCATCCATGAGTCCCTGAGCTTGGATCGGAGAGACCCCACATCTAAGACCCCAGCCCCGAGATCTTAGACCCGACCCCAGACTTGAGCCCACAGCCCCCAGCCCTCACCTAGCACCAGGATCCCAGTCCTGATTCTATAGACCTTGCCCCCAAGCCCCTGGACTGGGCCCTGGAATTTCAGCTCTGACACCCCCACCTTTTGGTCCCAGTCTTCATTTTCTGAACCCAACATGCTGAGAACCGCCCACCCAGAAACCCTACCCCACAGGCCAGAGACACTCCGGAAGCCTGCAGCCTGGACTCCCCAACCTCCCAATCAGACCCCTTCCTGGGACCCCCACTGACCCCCTGACCTATTGCTAACCCTCTGTCCTCTCCCAACAGATGTCCCGCCTGGCCTTACCCCAAGCACCCCCAGACCCACCAGCTCCCCCACTGGCCCCCCCGGCCTCTGCCTGGGGAGGCATCAGGGCAGCCCACGCCATTCTTGGGGGGCTGCACCTGACCCTTGACTGGGCCGTGCGGGGCTTGCTACTGCTGAAGACTCGGCTGTGACCCGCCACCCGGAACCACCAACGTCCTTCGATGCCACATCTTATTTATTTATTTATTTTGGGACTGGGGGCATGGCAGCAGGAAAACACCCCCTCTTTCTCTCCCCCTAATTCGAGATGGTCCCTCCAGGAGACCTGGGCAGAGTCGGGGGGGGTATCTGTGCCTTATTTATACTTATTTATTTAAGGGGGTGGGTGGGAGGCAGGTGGACTTGGGGACCAAAGGGGCAGGGAACTGGAGTCCTACATTCTTGAATCTCTTAAGAAGTCTGGCTGCAGGCTTTCCCTGTCCCCTAGCCCTCTGGGCCTGGGCAGGAGCATATATTATTTATTAAACAATTACTTTTTGGGGTGGGGTGGGGAGGGAAAGGGAAAAGAGGCCTGGGTTTTTGTACAAAAATGTGAGAAACCTTTGTAAGATGGAGAAAGGGGAATTAAATTTGTCATACACATCCACTTAGAGGCGATTTCTCTGAGCACTGAGGGTTGGGGGCTGGTCGTCAGGGTCCCTGGAGCAGAGAGAGGTAGGGACCCTTAGTGGGCAGGACAGCAGAGAGGAGATTGTTGGTCCCCCAGGGACCCTGAGTGCTGAGGGGCAGGGTCTGAGCCTGCACTTTGTAGGCACTCAGTAAATTGATAGAAGCTTCCAGAAGGCCATCCTATGCCCTACAATACTTGCATGTGACAAAGCTACAAGTTTGACGTTTGTTATGGTGATGTTCACAACAGCAAATCAGAAACCACCTAGATGTCCAACAATGAGGGATGGTTTAATAAATTATACCCATCCATGTGATGGAATACCATCAGCCATGCCGAGGGGATGAGATGGAGGCTGCTTTAAGACAGAGAAAGCAGGCTACTGACCACTGCATGATTCCCATTTTGTGTCTCTCTGGATGGATGGATGGATGGATGGATGGATGGATGGATGGATGGATGGATGGATGGATAGATGTTTTTAAAAGTCCTAGAACATGGGGCACCTGGCTGGCTCAGTCAGTAAAGCATGTGACTCTTGATCTCGGGGTCGTGACTTCCAGCCACACATTGGGCATAGAGCTTACTTTAAAAATAATAATAATAGGGATGCCTGGGTGGCTCAGCCTTCGGCTCAGGTCACAATCCCGAAGTCCCAGGATCGAGCCCCGCATCGGGCTCCCAGCTCAGCAGGGAGTCTGCTGCTCCCTCTGCTCTTCACCCTGTTCTCATGCTCTCTCTCGAATAAATAAAATCTTTAGTAATAATAATAAGTCCTAGAAGAAAATGCACCAAAATGTTGACAATGGTCCCCTCAGGGTGGAAGATGGGGTAGAGTTATGAGTGACTTTTTAAAAAATCTGTGCTTATCTGTATTATCCAGAATTTCTACAATGACCATGTATTTTGCATGACACATTTAAAAAAATAATAAACACTTTTTAGAATGGAAGAATACCAGTCAACACCTTCTCCCCAAATAAACCCTCAGAAGGAGTCAAGAATCATGGCTCACTGAGTGCCTGCTCTGGACCGTGCCTTAAGTGTGGGGTTTTAATTACACGATCCCTTGAATGTGCCATTATGCCCCACTTCACAGGTGAGGGGAGGTGAGGTGGAGGTGGTGGTTGTTCAGGGTCACATGGCTAGGGAGAGACAACTGTGATTCTGCCGGAGGTCTGGCTCATTCCAAAGCACACGTCCCTTTCTTTAGAATCCATGTTGAGCAGTTGTTGCCACAGACACAAATAGGTTACATATGAGGAAACTGAGGTCCAGTGGGGGGTATGAGTCTTACTCAAGGTCCAGAGGAAGGTCAGGTCAGTGGTGAGTTGGGGCTGTACTCAGGCCTCCCTTCTTAAGAGTCAGAAACTCTTGGTTAATTATTTGTTTACAATATCCAAGACAGCACCCCCCCCGCCACCTGCCCCCACCAAGGGTCCAGTGTTTTCACTAGTTTGGGTCTGGATTGGGGGCTTCTGATTCACAGACTTCAACCCTGAAGACCCTAGGCCACATCTTGGGGAAGGGAGCCTATCCATGCCCCTCAGAGAGTTCCCAGAAAGAGTCCTACATGTGTCTGATGAGGTCACAAAGCCCTTCCACAGGAAGGCTCCTCCCCCAGGCTAGGGCTGACCACCCCCCCTTCAGGGCCATGGCCAAGCCCTGGGGAAGCTCCACTCTCTGGAACCGCTGAGCTCCCACACCTGTGAAGCCCAAAGGGCCAGTACGGGTGGGCTGGGGGACACTGGGCAGACCATGTGCCCAGATGCCCGGCTCCCTGACTGTGTGTCCGTGGTGACTCATCTTTTCTCCAGCCGCCATGAACCGGTTTCAGAACATCAGGCGCATGGAGTCACTCCAGGGACCTTCAAAATGGGTCCCCACTCTGGGCGAGCTGCAGAAGACCCTCCAGAAGGGCGAGTACCTGCCCCTCCGCCCGCTGCCCATGTTCGAGAGTAACTTTGTCCAGGTCCCCAGCTTCCTGTACCCTGGGGGCGGAGAGAGGCAGGAGGGGATTGGAACTCCCTGGGCTGGGGGACTTGAACCCAGGCAGGCATGAGGCAGTGGGGGGGCGGCAGCTCCGGTGGCAGGGGGCTTGGGCTGGGGGTGCCAGAGGAGCACTGGAGGAGTGGTTCCAGCCCCTCTCCCTGGCCCCCCAGGTGACCAATCAAGGGGCCCCCGTGTACGTGCACCACAGAACCAACCGTCTGACCATGGGCGTGGCTGCCTCCTTGCCAGGCCTGGTGCTGCCAGACATCCTGCTGATCGCTCAGCCTGGAGAGGGCAAGGAGTGCTCCCACCTCATCCTCACCAGGTGCCTCCATCCGCCCCATCTGCCCCAGGGAGTGCTCCCACCTCATCCTCACCAGGTGCCTCCATCCGCCCCATCTGCCCCAGGGAGTGCTCCCACCTCATCCTCACCAGGTGCCTCCATCCGCCCCATCTGCCCCAGGGAGCACCCAACCTCATCCTCACCAGGTGCCTCCATCCCCCCCATCTGCCCCAGGGAGTGCTCCCACCTCATCCTCACCAGGTGCCTCCATCCCCCCCATCTGCCCCAGGGAGTGCTCCCACCTCATCCTCACCAGGTGCCTCCATCCGCCCCATCTGCCCCAGGGAGTGCTCCCACCTCATCCTCACCAGGTGCCTCCATCCGCCCCATCTGCCCCAGGGAGTGCTCCCACCTCATCCTCACCAGGTGCCTCCATCCCCCCATCTGCCCCAGGGAGTGCTCCCACCTCATCCTCACCAGGTGCCTCCATCCGCCCCATCTGCCCCAGGGAGTGCTCCCACCTCATCCTCACCAGGTGCCTCCATCCCCCCCACCTGCCCCAGGGAGTGCTCCCACCTCATCCTCACCAGGTGCCTCCATCCCCCCATCTGCCCCAGGGAGTGCTCCCACCTCATCCTCACCAGGTGCCTCCATCCGCCCCATCTGCCCCAGGGAGTGCTCCCACCTCATCCTCACCAGGTGCCTCCATCTGCCCCATCTGCCCCCGCCCGGTCCCACCTCCTGCTCTACCATCTCCATCTCCTTCCTGCCCCCACCCCCCAGGATGCTCCCGCTGGACCTGGCCCACCTCTACGTGCATGATCTGTCTGCCTGGCGCCTTAAGCTGCGACTGATCACAGGCCGCTACTACTACCTGGAGCTGGACGCCCCTGATAAAGAGGCTGGCTTCCTGTTTGACCGCTGGATCCGTCTCATCAACCTGCTCCATGAGCCTGCCACAACCTGGGCCCCCAGGACTCTGAATACACCCACCATGGACCTGGCCCATGTGGTACCTCCGGCCTCCACCTGGCGCCTCCAGGTGGGCACTGCCCCCACAGCCCCCTGGGGCAACTATGGTTTTAGATTTCAGAGCCAAGACAAACAACCTGAAATCCAGAATCCCAAGAAATGAGGCTGGGGGCCTGGATGACAGAGGAGGGGCTGGGGGCTAGACTCCTGGGTCTGAGGGAGGAGGGGCTGGGAGGAGGCCTGGACTCCTGGGTCTGAGGGAGGAGGGGCTGGGGGCCTGGACTCCCGGGTCTGAGGGAGGAGGGGCTGGGGGCCTAGATTCCAGGGTTTGCAGGGGCAGAGGACAGGTCTTGGCAAGGGGAAGGGTTGGGGTCCTGGGGTCCTGGGCTGGTTAGGTAACGGAGATGTGGAAACCAGGAGGCGGCCACCCCTCCTGACTGGCCTCCTCGTCCACAGGCCCAGCCCCAGTGCAGACGTTCAGGTGAGCAGGCTCAGTGTCCATCAGGCTCTTCCCCGCTTCTCAGCATCTGCTGCAGTAGGAGTGGTCAGACCTTCCCCTTCTCCACTGGCCAAGCCCCCTGCCCGTCTCCCTGTGTCCTCCCTGTCAGAGACACTGACTCAAAACCTCCCCTCCTCTGCAGTCATGATTGTTAAGCCCAACTTTCCTTACAAGTTAATGGCATCTCAGAGACAGAAGAAGACCAAGGTGAGCAGGCCGGGCAGGACTGGCTGCGGATGGGTGGGGGCTGGGGGTGCTGTGCCTCCTCTCTGCCCTCCGTCCCTCCTCCCACTGTCAGACCCTCAAGCGCAGATTCAAGTCTCAGGCCGTGGGCGACTCTGTGCCTCTCATCTGGTCGCGTCTGGAGCATGCTGAAGCTAAACAGAAATCTGCAGAAAAGTAGGCTTAGGGTCTTGCTCCTGGTGGGAGGCAGGGGAAGGCTGAGGACCCTGGTACAGATGCCATCATAGTCACACCACTTTGCCTCCACAGGTCCCAACCAAAACTCTACGCTGACACATCTCGGACAAAAATCCAGGTTTCTGGTGAGCACACCTCCCCCTCTATTATGGATCCGCAAAGTTCTCGCCCTTCCCCTGAAAGCTCAGACTACTTTCTTCCCACCCAGAGAAGCCCAGCATCACCATCCGTACCATCTTCAGCATCATTTCCAACACCATCAACAACACACAGTCCTCTTCCAAGGCAGCTATTTACTGGGGGCCCAACTCTTGGTCTGAGGGAGGAGGGGCTGGGGGGTCTGGACTCCTGGGTCTGAGGGAGGAGGAGCTGGGGGCCTAGATTCCTAGGTCTGAGGGAGGAGGGGCCTGGGGGCCTAGACTCCTGGGTCTGAGGGAGGAGGGGCTGGCGGCATGGACTCCTGGGTCTGAGGGAGGAGGGGCTGGGGGCATGGACTCCTGGGTCTGAGGGAGGAGGGGGCTGGGGGCCTGGACTCCTGGGTCCTGGGTCTGGGAGCCTCCCCTGGTCCTGATCATCCTTCCCCTTCCTTCGGCCCATGTGCAGGGTTGCTCCTCTGACTCTGAGGTGGGCACGGTCCTGGGAGGTTTAGTGGAGACCCCGGTCCGCTGTATCTCGGAGGGCAGCCGTGAGCCTTCCTTGCTGGGCTCGTATGGTCACTTGGACACATACCTGTGGCGGCAGGCCATTGGAGAGCTGATGGACCCGAATTCCAGCACCCTGTCCTCTTCCGTCTTCTGCCCAGCGCCCGGCCCTCCGGCCTTCCCCCTCCCTGCCACTCTCTCCTTCCATAAGCACAAAGGAGAGGCTGGGCACAGGCAGCGGCCGCCACTCTCCCAGAAGACGCTGTCTACCCGTGCTGCCCCTTCGAAAGTTCCATTCATCCTCGACCAGTCCAAGAAGGTCTCAGCAGCACGTGCTCCATCCCAGAAGACCTCGGCCGCCCCTGGCCCATCCCGGAGGGCCCCAGCTGCACCTGTGGCTCCTCAGAAGGCCCCAGTAGCACGTGGCCCGTCCCGGAAGGCCCCACCTGCTTCGGCTACTTCCCCGAAGGCCCCAGCGGTACATGGCCCGTCCCGGAAGGCCCCACCTATACAGGCTCTTCCCCCAAAGGCTGTGTCCCCGACTCTCCAAAGGAGGAAATCTTTCTTCATCCCTACCCCGTCCCAGAAGGCTGTGACCTCACCTCGTCAGTACAAGATGACGCCGGATGGGGCCGATTTTGGCATGGTGCCTGAATTAAGTCCTAAAAGGGATGGGCTTGCGAGAAGGAAGCATGAAGGGACTCCACAGCCCATGTTGTACTTGGGCACCCAGGAGATGGACGTGCTAGAGACGAGGACCCAGAGAACATTCATGGAGCTGCCTTTCACCACCACGAAGAAGCAGTCAGAGGAAGTCGTGATCAGCAAAGCCCGGGAGATCACCGTGGATGGCCTGAAGGGCAGGGGCACGTTGGAGGACAGGGTCCACAAAAAGAAGGAGAAGATATCCCTGGACATGCCTGGCTTCAAATCCAAGGAGAGAGGAGAGCAGCAGAGGTGGCTCAAGACGCAGGAGCTGGCCATTGAGGGAGGCCCAGAGGAACAGAGCAGGCCCTTCTCGGTGGAGGGGCTCACCCTTGCCAAGATGATGATCATGGCCAACTGCAAGGAGCCACCCCAGAGGCCAGCTGCAGTCGGTCTGCCCTCCTGGCTCTCAGCTCCCCAGGCGTCTGCTATGTCAACAGAGGGCACAGTGCCCTTCAGCCCCCGTCACGTGTCCTCCCCGGAGGGGAAACCGGGGGCGGTTAGGGAGCAGTCCCCAGTGGGCATCTGGGTGCCCTCGCTGGAGGGGATACCAGTGGGGGTTAGGGAGCAGTCCCCGGTGGGCACCTGGGTGAAGGGGAAAATGCATCAGTGGGCAGAGAGGAGCAAGCAGCACTGGGTGAAGGAGCTTTCTCAGGACACAACAGGGCCTTCCGAAGTGCCCTGCATCACGGAGCTGGAGATGGACAGTGCCTCCCAGTCTCCCATCCCTCTGCCCGCATCGGAGTGGGAGGGTGCACCCCGGTCGCCCATCTCTCTGACCCCCATCTCCAAGATGGAGGCTGGGGTGTCCCCACAGCTCACCAGTGTATCTCAAGAGCCTCAAGAGCCCAAGAAGATGTCAGATCTGAGCCCTCTGACCACGACCGGCTTGTCCTCAGAGGCTCTCTCACCCTCACCCTTGGAAGTGGAGTGTGTCAGTGCTTCAGCCAGGTACTTGGGGTGACAGCTAACATGTTCTGTCAACTCCATTCTCTGCAAGGTAGAGAGGATCATTCCCTCTTTTTTCACTTTTATTCATGGACTCGATATATAGTGGGTTTAAGTTCTAAGTACTGGGGACACAACACCGAGCAATTTGGGGAGTATATATGCTCCTGCCACCTGCTACGTAGAGCCCAGAGATGCTGTTTAACATCCTACAATGCACAGGATGGTCCCCCACCCCCACCCCCAACTACGAGCGATCCACACAAACTGTCCGTAGTGCTGAAGTTAGGAATCCTGACAGTAAAAACTGAATCAATTATAGTGTATGATATAATGTGAGAGCTCCATGGGAAGACAGCGGGGGGGGGGGGGGGGCTAGGCGTGAAGGTAGGCAGCCTCCAGGATGGGACTGGTTGGTCCAGGAGGGCCTCAGTGAGCTGATGTCACTCGTGTAAAAGACCTGGAGGGGGGGGGACTCCATGCACACATCTGGGGAAGATAGGTGTGTGCAATATTATGTTGGACCAAGAGTGAGTTCCAGGGGGCCCCAGAGTACAGAATGCCGTTGGAAGAGTCAGGGAAGTGGTGGCGACCATGGGGGACCTTGCCGGCTTTGCTGCTGCTGAGTGAGCTGGGGTGGGGGGTGTTGGTGAACAGAATGGCTGGAAGTGATGTATGTTAGAAAGGGGCTCTCTCTGGCCCAAGCATCGGGAAGGTAAGGGGGCAAGGATGGAAGCCAGAAGAGTAGGCAGGAGGCAGGAACCATGATCCAGGCACGAGATGATGTTGGTTTGGACAACAGGGGAGGTGTTGGAAGTGTTGAGAAGAGGCAGGACTCTAGATATGCTCCGATGGCTGGGCCAATGGATTGGCTCATGGGCTGGGCCTGTCCATGAGGCATCAAGGGCAACTGTAGGGTTTGGGATCTGGGACACTGGAGAGATGTTGTTCGTGGCCCTCAGCAGCATTGGGAGAAGCTGTAAATGCAGTAGGTGGCAGGTAGAGCATCAGGAATTCCGTTTTGGACATCTGAATTCCAAGATGTCTGGCGAAGATGTGCAGTAGGTAGCCGGATATGTGAGTCAGGAGTGACTTGGGAAATCATCGGCACATGGAGAGTTTCTGGAAGCTATGGGGACTGGAGGAGGTCTCCAGCCAGCGAGTGTAGACAACGAGAGTGTTTGGAAAAGGGGAGACCATAGTCGTGGTGTGCAGAATGGTGAGAGACGGGCATCCTGACCGCCACGGGAAGGGAGCAGCTGTGTCTAAGGCCACAGCGAGGTGCAGGACGATGGGACTGAGACAGGGCCTCTGGATTCATCAGCAAGGATTTGATTATTTGTTACACAGTGGTAACAAAGACCTGAATGGGGCAGGCCTAAGGAAGCACAGGAAGCAGGGAGTCACCTGCTGTGATGCTTGAAAACATGATGCTGGGGGAAAGGAGCCAGATGCAAAAGGCCTCCTTGTGGATGATGCCCTTTGTATGAAGCTTGCCGGGCAGGCAAATCCAAGCAGAATGGTGGTCGCCAGGAGCCGGGAATGATGGGAGGAATGGGGAGGCATCGCATACTGGGAACAGGGTCTCTTTGTGGGGTGATGAAACGTTCTAGAACTAGGTGGTTGTGGTCCCACAATGTTGTGAATGTAATTAATGGCACGGAACGACAGTTTAAAATGGTTGCGATGGTAAATTTTATGTGATGTGTATTTTCCCACTATATACCTACTTACCTACCTCCGTACTTTCGCAAAGAGGGGCTTCGGAGAGGAGGAGCAGACCAGCTTTTTGCAAGCAGCTTGCTGGAAGGGGAAGAGGGACCTGGAGAGGTAGCTGGTGTAGGAAGTGGTGGGCACAGAGAGATTGGGAGGAGAGGGATGTTAGTGCACTTGGGTGTGGTGTGAAGGATGCACAGCTAGGCTGGAGAGCAACTAGGCAGGAAGGAGAGGAACTGGGAGGTACACCGGGGGACAGGAAGACGCGGGGGGCGGGGGGAACCCTGTTCCAGCTCACGCTTCATTTAGCACGGGTTTACTGAGCACTCAGGGTGCTCTCCCTGTGGCCCCCAAAGCCCCCTTTGGCTTTTTCTCTCTCTCCAGCATGCTCAGTTCCGAGAGCCCTCAATAGCGGGATTCGGGGGACTCAATCTCAGTTGCCAAAGTGTCCAAAGGAGCCCAGCCTGGCCAGGTAGCCGGAGACCCCACAGACCCGCCTCAGTCCTGGCACCGGAGTCCAGGAGCTCAGACCCCACCCTGGCTCTTTCCTCTTCCCCACAGGCCCCCAGGGTGCTGTGCACCTCTACCGTAAGAAGCAGGGTGCTGAAAAGACCGGGCGGGGGGATGCTCCCTCTCCAGTAGAGACCAGAGCTATCTATACGTTTATATATTGGGGGGCGGGGAGCGGGACAGGGGAGAGCCCGCGGGGAGCCCAGCTTCGCAGAGATTAAAAGCCTGAGTCTGAGACTCGGCAAAAGTGCCTGGGTGCCTGTGTGTGCGTGGGGGACCCGCAAGAGCTTCGTGGGGCTGGGGGCAGGAGGCGGCGGGTGTGGGGGTCCACGCAGACCCCGCCCCGCGTCTTGGAACATCCCCTGCAGCGCCGCGGCTCCCATTGGCTGGGGTCCAGGGGTCCCAGCCAATCCTGCCAGGGGTCGTGTTTCTCCTGGGCTGGACCCCCGAGACTCAGAAGCGAGGGGCACCCCTGGACGGAGCCACAAGCACAGCTGACCTAGTGACACGTTGACATCACTCTGGTGAGGGCAGGGCGGGTGGGATCAGGGGCTGGGCTTCGGGGTGGGGGCCAGCAGCTGGGTGCGGGTCGCAACGAGGGGCGCCCCCAAGCCCCACGGAGCCCCCCTTCCCCCGCAGGAGCTGCCGCCTCCGTGGATGTTGGATGTTGGTTCCCAGAAGCCCCCCAAGGGGAAATGGTCAACACCGCCCTTCGACCCGCGCTTCCCCAACCAGAACCAGACCCAAAACTGCTACCAGAACTTCCTGGGTGAGACCTTGCGGGCCAGGTTAGGGGCAGGGGGTGAGACAGGGGAGGCAGGAAGGGGAGCACCCCACCTGAAAATGGTAAGAAGGTCTGGGACCCGCCTTGGCGGCGGAGACCGTTGGGGTGGAAGGGGGAGGGGGAAAACCACGGTCCGCAGGGGCGGGGCCTGGTGTGGAGGGGGCGGGACCGAGTCCTGGAGGGAGAGGCGGGGCCTGGCCGGGAGTGGGCGGGGCCTGGCCTGGAGGGCCTTGACCAAGTCCTGGAGGGGCGGGGCCTGGTCTGGAGGGGGTGAGCCGACAATGGTGGGGTGGGGCCTGCCGGGAGTGGGCGGGGCCTGGCCCAGGGGGCCGGGACCTAGTCCTGGAGGGGCGGGGCGAGGGAGGGAGAGGCAGGGCCTGGCCGGGAGTGGGCGGGGCTTGGTCTGGAGCGGGTGAGCCGACCATGGTAGGCCGGGGTCTGGCCGTGGAGGGGCGGGGCCTGGAGGGGAGGGGCGGGATTGAGTCGTGGAGGGCGAGCGGACAGAGGGGGTGGGACCATCATTGGGGGAGGGAGCAAGGGGCGGTGCTAGGCCGGGAGGGGCGGGGCGGGGCGGGGCCGCAGAGCCACCCCTCCGGCCCGGCCCGCCCACCCTGCAGACTACCACCGCTGCGTCAAGAGAATGAATCGCCGCGGGAAGAGCACGCAGCCCTGCGAGTATTACTTCCGCGTGTTCCACTCGCTGTGCCCCATGAGCTGGGTGAGCAGGCCGAGGGGGCGCCGGCGGCCGGCCGGCCGGGGCTAGGGTCAAGGGTCCCGTGTAGCTGAGCCGGCGCCCTCTGCCTCCCCCCCCCCCACTCCCCCCCCCCCCCCGCCAGGTGCAGCGCTGGACCCAACAGATCCAGGACGGGACCTTCGCGGGCAACATCTGACGGCCTGAGTGCCGCTCCTCCGAAGGATCAGCGCACTGACCCCACATCCTGCCGTCTCGCGGAGACCCGGCCCCCGCTATCCACTCCAATAAACCACCAATAAAGCTCCGTTGCTGCTGATATTTCTGCCTCATATCTGGCGTGGGGGCTGGAGAAGTCCTTCCTGTGTCAGTGCCCTGCAGCTAACACTACTGGTTCTGATGGGGAGGGGGCAGGGTTGGAGGGAGGATCGTCAGGTCTCTAGGGCAGGATCGAGCCCAGCCCCTCCCGCCCCCGCTCCAGTGCCTCCAGCGGGCAGCAGCCGCCCGCCCAGGCTCCGTGGAGGACAACACTTGCCCACGAGGGTGCTCCTGACTGTGCATCCCCACACCTGGTCCGCCCTTCATCTCCTCCCTCAGGATCTTCGCCTCTTACCTCCGCAGACTCCTTTGGGACTTGCATTCCCAAGTTCTGGGGGGTTGTTTGGTTGTGTACCCCCCAGCGCTGACCCCAACCCTGCCTCCCCAGCTCCGGACCCGTCCCCAGCTCTTCACCACTCTCCGTCACCCCCCTGCCCCTGTCTGACTCCATTTCCTTCCAAGTACACCCCGGCCTCATCCTGCGCGCCCCTCCCAACAGTCTTCTGCACGCCTGGCCCCGGCCTCCCAGCACCGTCCCCAGCCAGAGCAGTCTCCTCCTTCGGTCTCCACAGATACTTGTCACATCAGTTTCTCCAGGATGCTCCCCCAGGACGCTCTGAGCTCCTGTCTGGATGATTCTTTGCTCCTGCCCCATCCAGGCGCTGGGCCTGCCTTCAGCCAGCCTCAGAGGTGGCAACGCTGAGATTCATTCTGATTCCAAATGCCCCTTGAAACGTCACCTGTCTAACCCTCCCACCTGCACCCTGGCCAAGTTTGAGGAGTGACACCTAACGAGCACGGAGCCCTGGGATTCTAGCCTGGCCTAAGTCCTGAGCAGGGGGAGGACTGGATCCCACTGTTTCTCCCTGAAGCTGATGCTTCCTGGGGCAGGCTGGACCCACGCTCTGCCTGAAGTAGTCTCAAGAGGCCTGTTCAATCCCGGGGTTCAAAGGTGGCTATTACTAATCATAACAACTGAACAAGCCTCTTGAGCTGTGTGCACCTCAGTTTCCCCAGTTTTTAACCCAGATGGGGCAGAGTCCCGTTGCCAGGAGAGGTGGGATGATGGGAAGGGCTGAGCGGACTCAGGGGAGGACTGGCCCTACCCTGCTCCTCGCTCCTCCCGCCCTCCTTGATGACCATCCCCTCGCATACCCTTCACCCTGCCCTCATCACCCCACCCAGGGCACACCCCAGACGTCCCATCTGCTGGGATGGCTGCACCCAGATACCTTGCCCCAGGACTCCCTCTCTCCAACCACAGCCTGAGAGGCAGGAGGGCAAGTGAGGGTGCAGGGTGCTGAGAGCTGCAGGAAGGGCTGTCCTGCTCTGGTGCGGCTGGATCAAGGAAGGGACACGGGCAAGGCAGCTCTGAGTCACCGAATGGGGCTGACGGGTGTCTGACACTCAGGTCACCCAGGTAGCCTCTGACCACAGGGTCTGACACCTGTGCAGCCCTGGCCAGCCTCTTGACCTCACCCAGGGTACCAGTGCCTGGAGTGCACTTTACCCCGTTGCCCAGAAGCCACTCCCAGCCTTCCTCCTTCTCTCCGTCTTTGGCCCAGGATCCTCCCCACCATCATCCCTCTACCACATCTGGAAAAAAAAAATTTTTTTTAAGATTTTATTTTGGAGAGAGAGAGTGTGTGCTTGTTGTGCAAGCTGCGGGGAGGGACAGAGGGAGAGGGAGCAGACTCCCTGCTGAGCACGGAGCCCCGCACGGGGCTCGATCTTACCACCCTGAGATCATGACCTGAGCGGAAATCAAGAGTCAGACGCTTAACTGACTGAGCCACTCAGGCGCCCCATTCTGGAACATTCTTTACACTCTGCCACACTGTCCTACGGATGCCTGAGCCGGAGGCGGGGTCTGCGCCAGCATCACTGCAAACTCCCAGGCCCTGAACTCTGAACACCGGTTCCACCGCTCCCCCACCAGCTCCTTGGAAGCAGCCTCCCAGGCCGCGCACCCGGTTCCCCGCCCCTCCCCCCAGTCTGCACCCCTGCTAGCCTCACCACCCCCTTCCCCACCTCCCCCTCTTCCTCCAGGGCCATCCCCTCGACCTCAGGCCATCTCTCCTCCTCCTCCTGTCTCCGTAGACCCTCAGCCAGCTCCTTCCTCCCTCTCCGCAGAGAGGCTCAGTCAGGTGCTTCCCTCTCAGAATCACCAAACTGCTCAGCTGCCCTTCGAGGCACCTCCTCTCCCTCTCCTCCCCGCGCCCCGTGGAAGCCCTGAGACCCAGCTCCAGCCTCCTCTCTCTGGTGTCTGCCTCTTTGTCAGAGCCTGAGGAACTCTGAGAAATGGTTCAAGTCCCAGCTGCACAGCGTACCGGCCCTGTGGCCCCAGACAAATTCCCTAAGCCCCCTGCCCCATGGTCTTTTCATCCCAAATGCGGTGGTGACAACACGTGGACTTCGTAGGGCTGTTGGGGAGGATGATGCTGTTTCAGGTTACAGTCGTCTAGCCTGGTGTTCTCAGGGCGTGGCGGGGGCGGGGCTCTGTCTGTGTCAGCAATCTGAGGGACCCAGAATCAGCGTGGCCGTTCGATGCTGGCGCCCCATGCCACACTGGACGGTGGGAGTGACGGATGGATAGCCAGCTGCCCTCCTCCATCAGCAGCTCCAGGATGGCCAGCCTGTCAACAGGGGCCTGGAGCTGCCGGAGACATCTGGTCAACGCCACGTGCATGCAAAAGGGTCAGAGAGCAGCGCCCCCAAGGAGACACATGGGCCCAGGATTGGGGTGCCCGGCCTGGATGGCCCTCTTGGCTCTGCTGCAGTCCCAGCCACCAGAGGCAAGGAGAGAGCTGGGGAGGGGGGAGCAGAGCGCAGACCTCGCCCCGTGAGCTGCAAGTATTCCGTTTCCTGCAGCTCCTTCTTACCTTCACCGC
The DNA here is from genome assembly GCF_009762305.2 of Zalophus californianus. NCBI lineage: Eukaryota > Metazoa > Chordata > Mammalia > Carnivora > Otariidae > Zalophus > Zalophus californianus. The sequence goes on along the minus strand of NC_045611.1, from coordinate 57,304,180 downwards.
CCAGGTCTTCCCTGTGCCCTCGCTCAGGCTGCCGTGGGTCTGACGGGGCTCCAGGCCCTGCCCTGACCCTCACGCTCCCCTCCCCCTGGGCCTGAGCCACCAGGGGGCGCTCCTGACGCCAAGCCCGGCTCCCGCCCCCGCCCCCGCCCCCAGCTCCGGACACTTCACTGGCCACAACTTGAGCTCCTTGCACTTCCCTGTCGTGGTGGGGGCCATTTTCTCGGGGGTCAGGGCGAAAACTGGCAGCAAGGTGGGTGCCCGCAGGCCATTTGTAAAGGGGGGAACCCTGGGAGCGCTGTCGTGAAGGCTAGGCAGCGTCAGGGCCGCCGTTCCTGCCCTGGAGGTCTTCCCTCCCCATCCCCTCCTCGTCCAGCCCAGTGACTCTCAGCAGAGGTGGCTTTGGCCCCAGGGGAACATTGGGCAGTGTGTGGAAACACCTTTGTCACAACTGGTGCTCCTCATCCTACAACACAGAATTAGCTGGCTCCAGGTGGCGGCCGTGCCAAGGGTGAGACCCTGACCATCGGTTTCTGATCTTTGTTTCTGGGGTTTGAGACACTCTTGAGAATCCGATGATGGCTTCAAACCCTCTCCCCTGAGAAGAACACGCTGGAGCACATTTAAAATAGAATTTTCAGAGGTTCTTGTAACCCTCAGTGGCCGTCTGGGAGGAGAATCCTGTCTAGAAGCCAGGTCCTGCCTAGAAGCCACGGTGAAGGCGCCTGCAAGGCAGTCCATGTAGAGGCCCAGTTCTTTACGGACGACGCCATCCCTCTGCATGCTCTTCTCCCCCATCTTTAACAGGAGGGAGAAACCTAGCAGGGGCAGTAGGAGTTGCAGGGGAGAGAGACACACTCTCACTCCCGCTGAAAGGAAGTGGGCTCTCTGTAAATGAAAGGAATTTCAAGTAAAAAGATTACAGCTCTGCAGGGTCGCCCCCTCCCTGCCCCACCCGGTCCTCAGCCCCCCAGCCCAACCTGACCCTCAGGCATGGGTGAGGCCTCAGGGCCAAGGAGGAAAACAGCGCCCGCGGGGCCGCTCACTGGTCTTGTTAGCTGTCTGCATTTCTTGCGTTTCTTGTGTTTCTTCTGCACCACCAGGGTGGAGGTGACAATGAAGAGGGATGGCAGGGTCCCCACTGACCTGGATCCTGAGCAGCTTGAGAAGGTTCATTGCCTTGGTCCCACAGAGCCAGGCCGACCAACAGGACACGGATGAGGGAGCGGGGCAGCTGACTTCAGAGGGGCAGCCGGCCCCGTGTGACCGTGGGTGAGCCCCTCTGCTTGCTGGACCTGTTACCTCGTCTGAACGATGGGGCGCGTCCCCTCCTGCGTGTGAACGGCTCCGGAAGCACTCTTCAGAAGTCTGGTTCGGGCGGGGGTGTGATTCTCACCTGTATCTTCCGCCATCCTCAGGGGCATCCTGTGGACCCTTCACCCTTCCAAAGCTTGTAGGCCCCCAAAGCCTGGGCCGCCTCCCCCGGCCCGGTCTCCCCAGCAGGGCTGAGGGTCTCACCCCGCTGACAAACATCCCCTCAAAACATCAATCAAAATGAAAAGCTACAAAGGGCACTGCTTATAACAAGGTTTTAATAAAATAAAAAGTTCAAGTGCTTCCAATCCCCCAACATACCCCATTCTGGTGTGGGGGAGGGGAGGGACCCCCACACCCCAGTAGCACCAGGGATAGCACCATGAGAAAGATGAGGTCGCATCCGGCCTCCCTGAGACCCACGGGCTGGTGAGGACGTGTCCCAGACACTTCCCCAGCCTGCCCCCCACCTCGGACAGTCGCAGAGCTGGGAGCAAGCCCACTCCCCTCCGTAGCGCAGTCTCTAGGCAGTGCCACCCCCAAGTCAGTTCGGCCTCCTCCTGAGGCCTGGGCTTCTGGGGAGATGCCATGGGGTGGCCCCCACCCCTTATGGCTTTGCTCCCTGGGCAGGAGGTGGGTAGGGAAGGGAATGGCTCCCACAGTCCTGAGGCTGGAGTTGGGGTGGGAGGGCAGCAGTGGCCAGGGCACCCTGCTGGGGTGGGGGTGGCTCAGGGGTCAGCAGTCACAAAGGGTCAGGGGTCAGATCCCTGGGTGTCTCCAAACCAACCCAGTCCCGGGCAGAACTGTGCTGGGGCCAAGGGCCAGCTCCCTCCCAGAGGTCCAGCGGCTCCTTCTAGAGGTCAGTGAGTCCCCGAGAACTTGGGGCTCGGGGGGAAGGGGGACGAGGAGGGACTCCTTCCTCTCCTGGCCTGGGGCCTCCCTGTCTAGCCCATCACGGCCCGTCACCGTTGACATCCAGGTCAATGGAGCCGTGGCTGACCACCAGCCTCAGGCGCTTGGGTGGGGAGAAGGGGGCGAAGGCAAGGGCCTGCTTGGGGATGGGGGCAGGGCCTGGGGTCCCGGCAGGCGCAGGGGCAGCGGGCGGGGCCGGCGCCACGCGGCTCAGGTCCACACGCACCACGTAAGGCAGCCCGTAGCGCCGGGCCCAGTGCCAGTCCTGCTGAGGAGCCCAGTGGGCGCGGGGGGCCGGGCCCAGGGCCACCAGGGCCTCTGCACGCAGGCAGCAGTGGGGACCACAGCCTCCCCACTGGTGCAAGGAGACGCGGGCGGTGCGGAGAATGGGGGGCGCTGGGGCCCGCCGGGGCTGAGGGCGCCGGCGCCTGCGGGGGCGCACCCGGAGCTGGGGCTGAGGCAGCCACTGGAGCCAGAGGGGCGAGGCGTCAAGGCGGGCACTGCAGGGCAGGGGGCGCCTGGGCTGGCAGGCGGCTGCAGAGGCCGGGGGGAGCAGGGAGAAAGGAGTGTGAGCAGGGCCTCTGGCGGGGACCCAAGGGTGGGAGGCGGGAGGTGGCGGGAACAGACAAGGGGTTGGGCCTGGGGGGCTCACCACAGAACGGGTCCCGGCGCAGCGGGGAGAGGTGGGCACAGGCCCTTGGGCCCACTGGACCCTGCCGGCCACTGCCATCCAGGCCCTGCTGCAGCCTCCGCTTCGTCTCCCGGAGCTCATACTTGTCCAGAGGCCGAGGGGGCAGGGGTGCCCGGGGCTGCAGGCGGAAGGCTCCTTCGCCTTTCCTGGGGTGGGGGGGGAGGGAGAGAGAAGGGAGCGGGCCCTGAGGAAGCACTTCCGGGTTCATCACAGCGGCCCCCTTGCCGCTGCCCCCCTCCCCAGGACCGCTCCTGGGTGCCTCACCTCTCACACGTGTAGCATTCACAGTGCTCATTCTTCTCACCAAAGAAGCCCTCCCCGTAGAAGCAGGTCACCTCGTCCCCTGGCTCAATGTCCCGGAGCACCTTCACGCAGGCCGCGTTCCCATCTGCGGGCACAAACTGGGGGCCCGGCTGCTCAGCGGCCTGTCCTGGGGGCCGCCGGGCTCCACCCCGCCTGGCCAAGCGCACTCCCAGGGACTCGGACCAGGAGAGGGATGGGTAGGGGCTGGGAGCCCCCGGGAGGCCACCTCTCTGCACACACTCCCTGACCTCCCGCCCAGTTGCTGGCCTCCACCCTCCCTGCAGGATGATGATCTAACTGGCCCCTGGCAGTGTTAGCAGCCCGCACTGCCTGCCCCCTCCTACACTCTTCCTCCGCCCCTCTGACCCGCCACAGCCCACCCCCTCTCCCCACCAGCCTGCACCCTGGCGGCCAGGTCCCAGCTCTGGCCGGCTCCCTGCCCGTGCCTGTGCCCGTGCACTCTGCAGCTCCAGTCTGGGACGGCTCCCCCAACCAGCCACTCCTGCCCCTGCCTCTGCCCCGCCCCTGGGAGGAGTGGGACTCCCAGGGGCCCCTGCACTCTAGCCTGACACACGCGCGGGTAGGGGTGGCTCTCACCACCGCCTGCCCGACCCCAGGCCAGCAGGCTGGAGCTTCTGTGCGCGGCGTCTTGCGTCCTTGCCCTCTCTACTGCCCCGGACTCTCACCCAGTTACGCAGCAGGTCACACATCAGGTCACACGCCAGCCTCTGGCCCCTCTCCTTCCTGCCAAGCCTCTAGCTCCTCAGCTGCCAGGCCATCTCAAAACCCAGCCCCATTCTTCACCCAGGAGGAGCGTCCATGGCAGACTGGAGCTCCTCTGTGGCACACGAGGCCAGAGTCACCGTGCCGGGCCCGCCTCCAGGAGGCCCTCCACTGAGACGTATCCGTCTGGGATGCCCTGACACGCCTCAGTTTTCCTTCAACACCTAGGAAAATCCTAGTCCTCCTTCAGGGCCTGGCTCTGGCGGGACTTCTGGGCAGCCTCCCTGCTCCGCATGGTGCCCGGCTCCTGGGCCCTCAGGTGGCTGTCACCCGCCTCACGAAAGCGCCTTGTTTTCTGTCCTACCCTGCACGTTTCCCACCCCCAAAGCCACGTCACGGGCCTGCAATCACAGAGCACAGGAACCATGGGTGTGTGCTTCACCTCCGTAGCAGGAGGCCAGTGGAGAGGAGTGAACGCGGCTGGGGGCCGCTGGGGGCCGCTGGGGGCCGCTGGAGCCAAGACTCGAACCCAGTTCTAACCCCGGAGCCCCAGCGCCAAACCCCTGCCACACCTCGGGGCTCCACACTTGGCAGGATGTGCACCCGAGGCCTTCCCGAGACAGCTTTCTCACACTCCACACAAAACACAAAGTGGTCCCCCCAAAACACTGCTTACCCAGCTCACTCCCTCGGCCTGGAAGCCCAGCCTCCCAGAGCCTTGTGCTCTGGGGCTCACCCCGGCCCCACCCGGGTGGCACGGATTGGCAGGGTCCTGCCACCTGGCCCCCCTGCCTCCTGCTGTGGCCAGGGGGCATCTCCATGTCAGGCCTGGGGCTCCAGGTGCAGGGGCACTTTCTGTCTCCCCATCACCACACTCCCCCCTCCAAGTGGCACATGACCCTGGCTGAGGCCCCCTTCCCCAAATTCTGATAGACCCTGATAGCTGCAGGCACAAACTGGGTTGTGGCCGGGGTGGGGGACTCTGGGCACTTTCTGGCTAGTCACTGACCCAAATGCCCCTCCCCGGGGCCCCTTTGTTTCCCCCATGCCCACTCCTGCGGGGGGCGGCCCAAGTCTCACCTTGCAGTTGGGTTTGCAGTCTGGAGCATCAAGGAGAGGGCGGGGGAGAGAAGAGACTCAGGTGAGTGGAGGGCTGGGCAGAGGAGAGTGGGGGGCCACCCCTCCATGCCCCCCCCGCCCTGCCCCCGCCCCCACCATGGTTTATGAAGGCTGCGGGGCCCAGCCACAGCTGCGCGCTGCGTTTTCGGGTGGAGTACATGATGCTGAAGTCGTTCTCCCCGGCCCTCAGCAGCCCCTCGTCGGCCTCCCGCAGCTCTGCGATGCAGCCCACCAGCAGTTCCAGCTTCTCGTTCTTCTTCCTGCCAGGAGGCCAGGCCGTGGGTCTGTGAGCAGGGCCTCCAACCAGCGTCTCGGCTGACAGGGGTCTCTGGGGGCCAGGGGCACCAGGCCTCCTGCAGGCCGCTGCTGGCCACTGTGGTCCTCCTCCCAGATTTCTCAGATCCACCCACCTTCCTGGGGCACGCCCTGGATCCAGCATCCTCCGGGACAGGATGGCGCCCAGACAGGACACCACGTGGACCCAGGCACCCCTCCTGCTGTCCTCTCGCCCTGGGCTCCTCCTGCAGTCCCAACTGCCCTGGGGCTTCACACAAGTGCTCCTTCACCTGGACTCCCCATGAGCCCCAGTAACTCCTCGCAAGCTGCTACCCAGCCCCCCCACCCCCCGCCACGCTTCAGCAGACCCTCTGGTGGGCCTCTGCTTAGGCCTGGTTCCCAAGAACACTCAAAATTCCCTTGTGGCTGATGAAGCACCAAGCAACTGAGGTCAGTACCTGTGTGTGTCCTCGGCTACCACCTGCCTTCTGTCTACACTGTGAGCGGCCGGCAGGGTCCATCCTGCTCATTGTCCTGTGTTTTACGCAGCAGTGCGTGCTAGGCCCCACTGGCACCAAGGGATGGCTGCCCCACTGGCCACTCCTGCCCCTGCCTCCCGAGCACAAACAGTACTTCCCTAGCAGGACCTGGAACCCTGGGTCCCATGGGGTTCTCATCCCCCATCGGGGCTGCTGTAGGCGAAGAGGGTCTGTGAGCTCCGCCCTCTTACCAAGCTCTGGTAGACACAATCTTGGCTCCATTTGTCTCCATGGAGTAGCGTGTACAGGGTAGGATGGTAAAGCCGCTTTCAGGCAGGAAGGCTCGGAGGTAGCGATAGATCTGGGGGAGGGGGGGGGCGGGTGAGGAGCCGGGGCAGGGTCGTCCTCGGCCCTTTCTCTCCTAGTCCTGCTCTGCCACTGACGTGCTGTGTGGTCTTGGGGGGACTCACTGCCCCTCTTGGGGGCTCAGTTTCTTCATCTGTCAAATGAAGAGGTTGTACTCCATCTCAGAGGACCCCCAACTCTCCTCTCCTTGGATCCTCGGAGCCTCGTCTCAGATGGTCCCAATGGTTGGGAAGTTAGGGAGTCTGGGGTGGGGAACTTCGCCGAGGGGTCTGGAGCCTGGGGCTCCAGAAGTTCTGCCTGGCAGGGTGGAGGACCCAGGACACGCCGAGGTGACAGGGAGGACACATGGGCTGAGGGTGGGGGAAGGGAAGGGCGCCCTCACGTGGGTCTTGAGGGCAGCCTCCTGCCGCGGGCCCCGGCTCTGGAAGTAGTGGGCCATCCAGCCTCCCAGCGTCAGGGCCCGGTACGCAGCCTCCAGGTCCCGCTGCCTCAGGAAGGCCTCCAGCGCTGAGCGCAGGTGGTGCTGTCGCCGCAGGGGGGGCACGGGGCTGGGGGAGAGGGCACGCCTGGGTCCCAGGGCCTTGGCCTATTCCCTCCGGGCCTTCCCGGGCCCCGCCCCCACCCCCACTTGGGGCTGCAGGGGCCGTGGAGTAAGGGAAGGGGTCCCCGCCGAGCCCTCGGTCCACCCTGTCCCGGGCCGCCTCACCTGACGTTCATCTTATGGGTGCGGAAGCCGAGGTAGGGGTCCAGGACAAGGCTGGTGGCAAGGTCGTCATTCTCACACAGCTCTCTGGCTGTCACTCTGTCAGGTCCCATGGTGCCCCACGGACCATGCTGCCTCTGGCCCAGAGTGGAAGGCGCAATGGAGGGGCAGGGGCAGCGCCCCGGGACTCCCACGTCTGAGCTGCCCAGGATTTGGCAAGCCTTTCAGTCTCCAGTCTCATCTACAAACCAGGGAGTAAAGGCAGGCTGACTTCACAGGGCTCTCAGTGAGGACGGATGCAACAAGTACTTCCGACAGTGGGGAAGCCCCCCAAAGAAACGTCAGTCATCGTCATGAAGATCTTCGTGCTCTGGAGCACAGATACCAATCCCCCAAGCACACACGACCACCTGCTGTGCACACCCACACACTCACAAGCAGGTTCCCTCATGTCCCCACGAGGGCACGCGCGCGCGCGCGCGCACACACACACACACACACACACACACACACACACACGGGCGCGTGCACGCACAGTCCCTACTGGCCCAGGCAAGGCTGATTAATTGGCAGTCAGGGATAACCCTAAAGGCTTAGCCCTGCAGGAGGTGGGAGTCGGGGGAATCCATCTCCACCTCCAGCCCTCACCAAGGAAAAATCCAAGGCTTCCCACCCGCTAGGACGGACTGTTCCTCCACCCACCCCCATGCTTGCTGGCCTCAGCCTCCACCTCCCCCCTGTCCCTCCCATCCTCCCTACCCCACCAAGCAGCCCTTGGGAATCATCAGGAGGCTCTGGGTGAAGCCCCAGGCAGCCTGGAAGGGGGTGAGGGGAGGGAGAGCGGAGGACGGATCCCAGCACCTGCTCCCTCTCCAAGGATTCTGGGGGAGGGGGGGCTCAGAGGACAAAGCGGGGAAGGGGGCAGAGAAAAGAAACGATATGGAGAGGCAGAACAGGTCTATAAAAAGGGGAGAAAAAAGGGAATTAGCAAAAGGAAACAAACAAGACCCCTAACCCTGACTACGGAGGGCCTGCTGGGCATCCAGACCCTGGTGCTTCAGGGAGAGTCCATGGGGGACGGCAGGGAAGGGGGAGCAGAAGACGGATCAGCAGCTAGAGCTGGGGGGGAAAGGGGTTCTAGAAAAGACAGGAAGGCTGGAGATAAAGAGGGGGAGCTGCGAGAGGGCGCCGGGACAGAGCGGAAGCTGCAGAGAGGCATGTGGGGAAAGACAAAATACACAGACTGCACCGAGGGGAGCTGGGGCAGGGAGAAGAAGGGCCGGGGGTGCCTGCTGGACACAGAGCGCGGCGGAAGGCTTGGGGGTCAGGGATGACCCCACCGAAGCCAGAGTGGAGACCTAGGGTCGACGGTAGGTCCTGAGGAGGTGGAGGGGGGCCTAGGGGTCCATAGCCGGGCTTGGAGAGGCAGAGAAGGGGCAAGTCCTGCGCGTGCAGGGAGGAGCGAGCCTGGGGTCCAGGTAGGGACCTGGGCAGGCACTGAGGGTCCAGGAGCGGGGGCTGAGGTCCGCGGGGCGACACTGGGGAAGCAGACAGGGGCCTGGCAGCCAGCGAGAGTGCAGGGGAAGGGCCTGAGGTCCAGGGAGGGGAGTAGAGAGTCAGAGGGCGACCCGAGGGGTCTGCTCAGGCCCGGGAGTGCGGCGAGGGGCCTGGGTGAGGAAGCACAGGGAAGGGGCTGGGCGCCCGGGGCAGCCTGAGGCCCGCCGAAGGGCCAGGAGACGTGGGCGCCTGGACACGAGGAGGGGCCGGGCGGGGCGGGGGACGGTCGGGGCTGGGGGCGACCGGGAGCCAAGGCGGCGCGGGCTGGGGGCCGAGAGGGGGCTCAGAGGTCGGGCCCCGCGCCGCCCCTCACCCGCTTCTCCTCCTCCTCCTCCTCCTCCTCAGGCACCCGCGCCGCCGCCGCCACCACCTCCCACTGCCTGCTCCAGCTCTCGTCAGACACGGTCGCCGCGCCTCCCGTCTGCGCCGCCGGGCCCGCCCCGCCGAGGCCAGCGGGAGCTCTCATTGGCCGAAGCCGCCGCCACTCCTCAGTGGCTGCGGCGCTCAACGCCGCTCCCATTGGCCGAGTCCCACTCGGCCCCTCCCCGCCCGCCCTCCCGTCCGTGCCCCTACGAAACCCCGCTCCGCCCGCGCCGCTGCCAAGCGCCGCCGACTGCGGCTAATGGCTCCCGTCCCTGTCCTTCCACCGCTGCCATGGAGACTTGCCCCGCCCACTGCTCGGAGTCGACGCCCTCATTGGCCGAGAGCGTCGTGGCTCCAGGCTAAACTCGGGTTTGGGTCAGGTTATTCGGGTCCAAGTGGAAAGGGGGCGGGCTCTGCCGGCTCCACAGCGCGCGCGTGATTGACTGGCCCTGGAACGGCTCGTCCTTCCATAGGCTAAGGGCTCCGCCCGTCACCGTAGAGTCGCGACTGGCCCATTCTCTTTCTCCGGTGAAACCTTCGCGAACCGCGGGGAGGAAGCTGGGGCGGGAGCGAGGGGTGGGTGCGCGGGCGCCTCCGTCGACCCCGCCCGGCCTGCCGTTGCCAAGGCGACAAAAGTTTATTGACAGCCCTGCCCCGGCTACAAAGGGCGCCTCGCTCTCCCTCTCTGCTCGACCACCTTCTCCGCCCCACGTACCCCGGTTAATTTCGGGAGCACCCACGGGAGCTCTGCGGGTGAACGGGTCGCAGAGGAGGAGCCCGAGAAGTGGGGCCTTTGGAGAAGGCTCCCACCGGGCAACCCCCTCCCCCCAACCTGCTCCAATCCTGGAGGCATCCATAATTAGCAATTCGTCATAATTACGCCCAGAGTAATAAGCTCCGCGCTTGGAGCAGGCGGTCTTTGTTTTGCTCAGTGCTGTGTATCATGGTGCGCTTCGAACAATGCCTGGCACGGAGTAGGTGCTTCCTTAATGTGTACTGAATGAATGAATGAATGAATGACCAGCCAGTGAGGATGAAGCGGACGGTTTCTGCGTCGCTCTGTGACGGTGGGAAGTGGCTTGCCCTCTCTGGCCCTCAGGTTCGCGTTTGGAGAACAAGGACCACACTGGTCCCTCTCTGAGGGTTTCTCCTTAACACCCTCCTAGGTGTCTTCAATAGCGCTTCCAGCCTCCCCACCCCCATCTCTGTTTATGCTCTTCCTTCCCCAGCTGGGACTACCCCCAACTCTGAGACTGCTCTTCCCAACCGAGGTACCCCCTACAGCCCCCCAGTAAGGATGGCCACAGCTCCAGAGGAGAGCAGCGGCCAGCAAGCAGAGAGGACTCCAAAAACTGAGCTCTCTGGCAAAGTCCAAAGTCCTATCAGTATGTCTGAATCTTGGAAGTGCATTCCTTATGTACACCCTCAAGAAACACTCGCAAATGTGAGCAGAAAGATAAGCTCCCAACAGTGTTTGCAGTGATGAAAAAAAAAACCCAAAAAACTGGAAACGGCTTAAATGTCCATCACATGAAGAATGGATAAATGGATCGTGACATATTCATACAGGGGAACACCATACAGCAGTGAAAGGGAATGGACCAGCACTCCGGATATCAACCTGGACGACGGCAAAGCATGTTGCTGGTTGTGGAAATCTGCATAGTTGAGTGCGGGAAGTTTTAAAGCACAGAACACAAGGGTTGTGGGTGGATGCGTGTCTTAAATGTGTATAAACATGCATTGGCGTGACAAAAGGAGGGGCAAGGCCCTACCGGTGACCCTGCAGGTGGGACGGAAGGAATGCAATCAGGAAGCCACACAGGACATTGATATTTGCCCTTTTTTTTTTTTTTTGTAAGCCCAGAGGTGGAAATCATGAGTTCGCTATATTCACTATCTGTTGTTTTTCTATGCGTCAAAAGATTTCTTAATATGAATAAAAATTTGACCTGCCGGGTGCCTGGGTGGCTCAGGTTATGACCCCAGAGTCCCACCTCAGGCTCCCTACTCAGCAGGGAGTCTGCTTCTCTGCCCCTCCCCGGGCTCGAGCACTCTCTCTCATGCTCTCAAATAAATAAATAAAATCTTGGGGGAAAAAAATTGACCCGCCAATTCCACTGCCAGGGTTTTTTTCGAAGGAAATAACTGACAAGTGTTAAGGTATTTATATATAAAGATGTCCGTTTCAGTGTTGTTTAAAACAGAAAAATAGAAAGAGCCTTAATGTCCAACAATAGAAGATTGGTTGGATCACTTACAGCAAATCCACCAGATGGAATAATGACAATGCCTAATAGTTACTGAGCTCTTAGCACAGGCCAGTGATTTTGCAAATAGCCCTGTGGGGAATGGGCTGTTGTGACCCCCATTGTACAGATGAGCAAAGTGAGGCTTACAGAGGGAATTGAACAGGCCATCAGACACCAGAGGTTTATTCTCAAACTCTGGGCTGTGGCGCCCAGATAGCATCCAGCGCGTTCTCAATCTCAGATGGCATAGCAAAAGGCACCCCAGAGAAGGCATGAAACTTGGACACATGCTATAACATAGATGGACCTTGAAAACATGCCAGGTAAAAGGAGTCAGACACAAAAATTCACCTATGGAATGATTCAATTTCTTTTTTTTTTTTTTTTAAGATTTATTTATTTTAGAGAAAGTGCGTTCAGGGAGGAGGGGCGGGACAGAGGGAGAGAATCTCAAGCCCACTCCCCACTGAGTGTGGAGCCCCATTTGTGGCTCGATCTCACGACCCTGAGATCATGACCTGAGCGGAAATCAAGAGTCACACGCTTAACCGACTGAGTCCACCCCCCCCCCCCGCCCCGCCCAGCCACCGGGGAATGATTCCATTTCCAAGGAATTTCCAGAATAGGTGAATCCATAAACACAGAAAGCGGATTCATGATTGCCAGGGGCTGGGGACGGGGAGGTGGGGAGGGACTAATAAGAGGTATGGGGTTTCCTTTTTGGATGAAGAGGTTCTGGAACTAGAGAATGGTGATGTTGCAGAACATCGTGAATGTACACAAAGCCATTGAATTGTATACTTCAAAATGGTTAAAAGGGTAAATTTGATGTTAAGTGTATTTCACTACTGAGAGGGAGAGAGAAATAATCACCTGGGAATATAATGAAAATAGAGATTCTAAGTCTCAGCCTCCAGAAAGCCCGGTTGAGTATTTAATAATTAATCATTTTATTTTATTTTTTAGATTATTATTTTTTAAGGTATTTAGTTATTTATTTGACAGAGAGAGACACAGCGAGAGAGGGAACACAAGCAGAGGGAGTGGGAGAGGGAGAAGCAGGCTTCCCGCGGAGCAGGGAGCACGAAGCGGGGCTCGATCCCAGGACCCTGGGACCATGACCTGAGCCGAAGGCAGACGCTTAACGACCGAGCCACCCAGGCGCCCCTAATAATTAATCATTTTAGGACAGTGCTGCCCAAGTGTAGCCTGTGTCCCCGCAGCTTCAAGCAGGATCACATGGGTGCTTGGTGGGAATGAAGAATTTTGGGCCACATCCGAGAATTCCTAAATCAGAATCACCCAGACTAGTGGCTGGAATGCTCTGGAATGCTTGAGAAGCAGGCCATAGAGAACACCTTTGCAGGTGGCTTCTTCAGACCACACATTCGCAGGCTGGAGGGATGTTGTGGGCTTAGTAACTCCCAAAACTTGTTATAAGACCATAAATTCAGGATGACCATATCACTATTACAAAGAGATATCTGCACACTCTCGTGTTTATTGCAGCATTATTCACAATGGCCAAGATGTGGAAACCACCTGAATGTCTGTCCACGGATCGATGACAAAATAAAATACTGGCTATGTATGCATGATATAGTATTATTCGGCTGTGAGGAAGAAGGAAATCCTGCCGTTTGCAACTATATGGGAGAAACTGGAGGGCATGCTGCTGAATGAGATAAAATAGAGAAAAACAAATACTGCACAATCTCACATGTATGTGGAACCTAAAAAAAGTTGAATTCATGGAAGCAGAGAGTGGGGAGGTGGTTACCAGGGGTTGGGGAGGGAAGGGGAGATGTTGGACAAAGGGTACACACTTATAGTTATGAGATGGATGAATGGCCAGAGTTAACAATACTGTGTTGTACACTTGAAGTTTGCTAAGAGAGTAGATCATAACACACACACACACAAAGGGTAACTGTGAGGTGAGGGATGTGTTAATTAGCTTCATTGTGGTGATCATTCACAGTGTGTATGTATACGGAGCCATTATACTGTATACTTTATTTTTTTAAAAGATTTATTTATTTGTCAGACAGAGAACACAAGCAGGGGGAGTGGCAGGCAGAGGGAGAAGCAGGCTCCCCACTGAGCAGGGAGCCTGATGCGGGGCTAATCCTAGGACCCCAGGATCATGACCTGAGCTGAAGGCAGACACTTAACTGGCTAAGCCACCCAGGCGTCCCTACTGTATACTTCAAATATTTAAATTTTGTTTGTAAATTGTACCCCAATAAAGCCAGGAAAAAATAAATGGTTGTGGGGGAAACTGTCTCTCTGTTTTCATGTATGCCTTGTGTAATGACCAAATGTATATAATAAAAGAATAAAATACAAGTATTACATACTGTATGTTAGTTTATAAACACCTATATCCACATATATATATCTATGTATATGTATGCACGTAACTCTATATCATCATCATCATCATGCTCAAAGTTCAGCAATGAATTCACACCTTGGTGGTCAGCCTCCAGGATGACCCCCAGTGACCATCACCCCTATGAGACTTCACAACCTTGTGCACGTCCTTCCACTCTGAATAGGGCTGAACTGGTGCCATGCGAAGGATAGTGCAAACATAATGGCATGCCCAAGGCCAGCTCACCAAGGACATGATGGCTTCCATCCTTGCTATCTCTGGGATCACTCCTCTGGGGGAACTCAGCAACATTCTGAGAGGTCATCAAGGCCACCTTATGGAGAAGGCCACCTTATGGAGAAGGCCATGTGGCAAGGAACCAAAGCTTTGTGCCAACAGCCGGAGAGGAACTGAGGATTCCTGCCAAGAGTTTTGAGTGTCGTGTGAGTGAGCCACCCTGGAAACGATCCTTCTATCTCCAGACTGTGCCCCAAATGACATCTTGATTATAACCCGAAGAGCAACCCCAAGCCAGAGCCAGCCAGCTCAGCTGCTCCTGAATTCTGGACCCACAGAAATGGTGTGAGGTGACAAATTCTTATTGTTTTATGCCACTATAGTTAATTGATAGGCATCTGGATTAAAATCCAACATCCTGGGCACCTGGGTGGCTCAGTCAGTTAAGCGTCTGCTTTGGGCTCAGGTCATGATCCCAGGATCCTGGGGCTGAGCCCCACATCAGGCTCCCTGCTCAGCGGGGAGTCTGCTCCTCTCTCTCCCTCTGCCCCTCCCCCCGCTCCTGCTCTCTCTCTCTCAAATGCATAAATAAAATCTTTATTAAAAAAAATCCAACATCCTTACAGTGGCCCCTCCACCATTATTCCTCTGATCTTAATTATTAACTACTCTGAATTGCTCACTCCATTACAATCCCATTGGCCTCTTTGCTGGAAGCAAGGCCCTTCTTACTGTCCTCTCTGCTAGGAAATCTGCCTCCAACTATCCGCAGAGCTCCCTCTCTCACCTGCTTTAGGTGTTTGCTCAAATGTCACTTCCTCAAGGTGACCTTCCCTAAGGGCCCTGGCTGGAGAAGCCCAACTACCCCAGTCATCCCCTTACTCTGCTCTGTTGCCTCACAGTCCCAGGATCAGGTACTTAATAATTTGTGGGTCCCAGAGCAAAATGAAAATGCAAAGCCCTTGTTCAAAAATGGCCAAGAATTTCAAGATGGTAACAGCAGAGCATTAAACCAATGTAAAGCCCTGAGCCTACACAGCTCCCACACCTACAAAACTGGCATTGCAAAGCACCGACCCTGGCCTGACATCATACGTCTCTTTGTTTATTGGCCTCCCCAGCTAGAACAGAAGCTCTAGGAGGGCAGGGACCCTTGTTTTGTTCACGGCTGAGTTTCCAACATCAAGGGCAGTGCCTGGTGCATCGCTGACATTTGCCAAAGATTTAATGAATGATTAAACAAGTAACAATGAAAGAAGCCTGACCCTGAAGGACAGAGAAGGCCCTCAGAAAAGGACTGTTACCCAGTCCTTTTCAAAAAAAAACAAAATAACATTTTTGCCAATCATCTATCTGATAAAAGATTTGTAATCTAGAATATAAATCGGGGCGTCTGGTTGGCCCAGTGGGTGGAGCGTGCAACTCTTAATCTCAGGGTTGTGATCCCGGGGTTGGCTGTAGAAATTACTTAAAAGTGAAATCTTAAAAAAAAGGGGGGGGGTGACTGGGTGGTTCAGTCGGTTAAGCATCTGATCTTGATTTTGGCTCAGGTCACGATCTCAGCGTCGTGACATTGAGCCCCACGTCAGGCTCTGCACTGGGCATGGAGCTTGCTTGGGATTCGTGCTCTGTCTCTTTTTCTATTAAAAAAAGAAAGAAAGGGCGTGGCTCGGTTGGTTAAGGGTCTGACTTCAGCTCAGGTCATAATCTTGGGGTCCTGGGGTCGAGCCCCACGTCAGGCTTCTTGCTCAGGGAGGAGCCTGCTTCTCCTCCTCCCTCTGCTCCTCCCTACACTCGTGCTCTGTCTCTCAAATAAATAAATAAAATCTGAAAGAAAGAAAGAAAGAAAGAAAGAAAGAAAGAAAGAAAGAAAGAAAGAAAGAAAGAAAGAAAGAAAGAAAGAAAGAAAAAGAAAGAAAGGAAGGAAGGAAGGAAGGAAGAAAGAAAAACTTGTACGTGAATGTTTATCACAGCATTATTCATAATAGCCAAAAGGTGGCACTAACCCAAACATCTACAAATAAGTGAGTAAACAAAACGTGTAAAGGAAATTGTGACACAGGCTACAACATAGATGAAACTTGAAAACATTTTTTTTAATTTTTTTTTTAAGATTTTACTTATTTATTTGACAGAGAAAGACACAGTGAGAGAGGGAACACAAGCAGGGAGAGTGGGAGAGGGAGAAGCAGGCTTCCCGCGGAGCAGGGAGCCCGATACAGGGCTCGATCCCAGGACCCCGGGACCATGACCTGAGCCGAAGGCAGACGCTTAACGACTGAGCCACCCAGGCGCCCTGAAACTTGAAAACATTTTGAAAGTGAAATAAGCCAGACACACACACACACACATGAAAATATTGTATGATTCCACTAACATGAGGTACCTGGAAGAGTCAAATTTATAGAGACAGAAAGTGGGGTGGTGGCTGCCAGGGGCTGAGGGAGGGGAAATGGGGAGTTATTAGTTAATGGGTAAAAAGTTTCTGTTTGAGATGATGAGAAAGATCTGGAGAGGCACAATGGTGATGGTCGCACAACAGTATGAATGTACTTAATGCCGCTGAATTGTACACTTAAAATTGGTTAAAAGGACAACATTTATGTTATGTACATTTTACCACAATAAAAAAAATATAGAGAAAATTCATGTTAATGTTGAAACACTGAAAGCTTTTTATTTGAAATGAGGAACAAGACAGGGATGTCCCCTCACCACTGCATTCAACGCTGTTCTGAGGACATAGCCATTGTAGTGAGGCAAGAAAAAGAAAAAAAAAGGTGTGAAAGAAACAAAACTGCCATTAATCACAGACATGATTATGTACCTAGAAGATCCAAAAGAAGCTCCTGATAAAATATCAGAATTAAGGATGGAATTTAGCAAGGCTCTGGACACAAAATCAATATACAAACATCAATTGTATATCTTTATACCTGTGTGTTGGGGGTCCCCGAAGCCCCCCAAATGTTTGGAAATTCACTAGGACTTATAGAGCTCAGCACAGAGTTGTATTCGTGGCTAAGCTTTATTACAGCAAATGGAGAGGGGAAAAGTCACAGGCCAAGACTGGAGGATTCACAGGCAGGTTTCCTCATGCTCTCTCCCTTCATGAGGATCACACAGAGCTCACTCTTTCCCTAACAAAAATGCAACAAAACGTGGGGTTTTGTTGCATTTTTGTGCAACAAAACTCTTGGTTTCGGCTCATGATCTCAGTGTCGTGACATGGAGCCCTGAGTTGGGCTCTGCGGTGGGCATGGAATCTGCTTGAGATTCTCTTCCGTTCCCTCTGCCCCTCCCCCTGCTCACATGCTCTTGCTTTCTCTCTCTCTAAAATAAAAAAATAAATCTTAAAAAAAATGCAACAAAGGGACGCCTGGGTGGCTCAGTTGGTTGGGCGTGTGCCTTCAGCTCAGGTCATGATCCCAGGGTCCTGGGATCAAGTCCTGCATCGAACTCCTTGCTCAGCGGGGAGCCTGCTTCTCCTTCTGCCTCTGCCTGCAGCTCCCCATTTGTACTGTCTGTCTCTCTCTGTCAAATAAATAAATAAAATCTTTAAAAAAAAAATGCAGCAAGGGGCGCCTGGGTGGCTCAGTCGTTAAGCGTCTGCCTTCGGCTCAGGTCATGATCCCAGGGTCCTGGGATCGAGTCCCGCATCGGGTTCCCTGCTCCGCGGGAAGCCTGCTTCTCCCTCTCCCACTCCCTCTGCTTGTGTTCCTGCTCTCGCTGTGTCTCTCTCTATCAAATAAATAAATAAAATATTAAAAAAAAAATGCAGCAAAATGTGTGTGATGTTTTTGCCCAAGGGAGCCCATTAGAAACTCAGCACCCAAGGTTTTTATTGATGACTGATCATATAGATACTGTCGGCCCAGCATGCACCAAAATTCCAGATTCCCAGAAGGAAAACAGGCATTCAGCATTAACCACAGGGTTTGCACAAACAATCCAGGCACAGTGAGCCACTCAGAATAGTTCAAGAGCCAAGTCCGCAGACACAAGACAAACACAAACCTTGCAAGCACGATAGCTGATTCAGATCTGCTATGTGAACCATTTTCTGTACAACTAACAAAGTTCTAAAATAAAAATTAAATAAATATGGCTTACAACAGTATTTCTAAATATCCAGCAAGGGGGAATAAATCTAACGAAAGATATACAAAACTTCTTCAAGAAAAATCTGTAAAACCTTATTGCGAGACCTTAAAGAAGATCTAAAACAGGGAGATATATACCATGTTCATGGACTGGGAATGAGAAGGGAGATGGGGGATGGGAGATTTACGGAGAATGAAAATATAGGAAAGAACCAAATTTTAGAATCAGACAGACCTGTGCTCTGGTCCCAGCTCGTCCGCTCAGGAGCTGAGTGATATTGGGCAGGCATGGTAGCCAAGGTGGATCTCCCTTGAAGAAAGAACTTAATCAGCTGTGAAGAATGCCTTTGGAGGACAGCGGTACTGGGAACTCCTATTGGGTCAAGGTCATGTTCTTTTCTGGCAGCCCCCAACCATGACTAAGCATCATGGGTGGGGGTGGGGCAGGGGGAGGGGAGTACTAAGGAGTACTGGCCAGTCCCACCTAATGTGACTCCTCCAATGGCAATCTTTATCTGTTCTTTTTTTTTTAAGATTTTATTTATTTATTTGAGAGAGAGAGAGAGAGAGAGAGAGAGAGAGAGTGTGCGCGCGCACACAAGCAGAAGGAGGGGCAGAGGGAGAAGCAGGCCCCCCCCCCACTGCCTGCCAGCAGGGAGCTACACATGAGGCTCCATCTCAGGACTCCAGGATCATGACCCGAGCTGAAGGCTTAACTGACTGAGCCACCAAGGCGTCTCCCCCCACCTTTTTTTTTTTAAAGATTTTATTCATTTTTTTAGAGAGAGAGAGGGAGCGAGAGCACGCCTGAGTGCACATGCAAGCAGTGGGGGGAGGGGCAGAGGGAGAGGAAGAGGGAGAGACGCTGAGCCCCTGCTGAGCTCGGAGCCTGAGGCGGGGCTTGATCTTACGATCCTGAGATCATGGACAGAGCTGAAATCAAGAGTCAGAGCCTTAACCCACCGAGCCACCCAGGTGCCCCTCTGTTCCTTTTCTAATTGAGGTAAAATTCACACACCACAAAATGCAGCACTTTAACCATTTTAAGCAGTATAATCCAGAGGCATTTAACAGTCACACTGTTGTGCAACTGCCCATCCTCTATCTGCTTCCAAGACGTTTTCACCACCCCCAAAGAAGTGATTAAGCAATCAGTCCCCATCTACCCCTCCCTCCAGCCCCTGCTAACCACCAACCTACTTTCTGTTTCTATGGATCCGTGACAAGAAATCCTTGCAATTCACCTCCCCTGTTGGCCGGCTGTGATTTCTCAGAGCTGTACCCTCTGAGGCTCTTCTTACCCACACTTCCCTTCCCCCTCTTCTTCCACAGGTGGCCCACCCACTTCCTGGCCCAGTCCTGCTCCCTCTCCCCTCTGTCTCTCACTGGCATCGCCCCCCAGTAAGTCCCTTGTATTGCTAACACCCTTGCAACATTTGCTTCCCAGAGGACCAGATAACACAGTAAGACGCTCTGAGCTCCAAGTATCTACGAAGCAGTGCAACTTCTCAGAAATACCGTGACTCGGACGACCCGACGATGTTCATACTCCCATGGACTCCCTCCTGTACCCTCACAAGCGTGTGGCAGGGGCACCATTCTGATCCTTGCTTTGGTAGGTGAGAAAATGGAGATCCAGTGCATGGGCAGCTTCCCGTCTCTGGGAAAAACGGTCCTCACCACGAACCAGAAGCAGTTTCCTACACACGGAAGTGAAGTGTCATCTCACCCAGAGGAAGGCCACATGCAGCCTCCTACCCTTGGCTGAGCCTGTCTAGTAAGCATATTAGCTTGTCATCCCCCCCGACCCCGACCCCTCCTTCTAAGTATGGCTTGTGAGACCTTCCTGGCCTTCCCTCGCAACCAGAATCCACTGGACACCATGGCTAGTTAGCCACCTCCTCTTCTGAGGGCCACCATGCCCTGTGCCACCTTCAATATAATACCTGTATTCTAATTTTCGGGTCCAAGGGCGGCTGCCTTCCAGCCTGGGAAGCCACTGTAGGCAGGGGTGGGATCGGGGCCTCCGCTGATTGCTGGCTCTGGCCTCAAGGAATGTCCCATGTCTGTCTGTCAGCACCTTCACTTTCTCATCTGTACCCTCGAGGAAGCTGACAGCCTGAAGTCCTAGTTGCTGGGGCTGTGGAAATGCAAGAGCACAAGGAAGAAAATGTGGGTTTCAGACTCCTAAGTCCCCAGGGACATAGGGTCAACGGAATTCTATTGGGCCACGGAAAGGGATGAAGTGCTGATATGTGTGCTAAAACATGGATGAAACTCAACCACATATGAAATGTCCAGAATTAACAAATCCACAGACAGAAAGCAGTCTGGTTGTGGCCAGGGCTTAGGGGCAGTAGGAAATGTGGAGTGCCTACACTTAGTGGGTACAGGGTTTCTTCCGGGGTGATGAGAAAGTTCTGGAACTAGATAAACGTGGTAGTTCCACAACACCGGGAAGGTACAAAATGCCATTGAATTGTTCACTTTAAAATAGTTAATTTTATGTTTTGTGAATTTTACCACAAATTGAAAAAAAAGAGGTGGAGTGCTGAGGGAGAAGGTACTGGAACTTCCAGGTGTGAGGGAGGAGGGGCCGGGGGCCTGGACCCCTGGGTCTGAGGGAGGAGGGCCTGGGGTCTGGACTCCTGGGTCTGAGGGAGGAGGGCCTGGGGACTCCTGGGTCTGAGGGAGGAGGGGCCGGGGGCCTGGACTCCTGGGTCTGAGGGAGGAGGGGGCTGGGGGTCTGGACCCCTGGGTCTGAGGGAGGAGGGGCCTGGGGCCCGGACCCCTGGGTCTGAGGGAGGAGGGGCTGGGGGCCTGGACTCCTGGGTCTGAGGGAGGAGGGCCTGGGGTTCTGGGCTCCTGAGTCCAGGGGAAGCAGGAAGCGTAGGCGCCCAAATGTCTGATTAGCAAGAGGGAAGGAAACCCAAAAGTTGAGGGTTGTTATGTGGAACAGAGAAAGGATCAGAGTAGAGGAAGCAATTGCTTTCAGGGGGGAGGTTCATCGGTTGGAGATTTTGACACCAAGGTCTCCCTTCCCACCCTGTGCCAGCTCACTGGGGAATTCCAGCAGCTGGCCTGGAGGAAGGGAGAGGGGAGGGCAAGTGACAGGAGGAGGCAGGTCACCACAGCCCCATCCCCAGCAGCTTAAGGACAGAAACTGCACCCAGAAAGGAGTCTGACCTGTGGGCCTGGCTTCTGGGGCCTCAGAGGAGATAAGAGCTAGGAGGCTGGACCCCAGGGGCTAGAAACCAATGCAGGAATTCTAGAAGCGACTGGGCCTGCTGGGTCCCCAAGGGAAGAAGGGTAGAGAGAGCTAGAGGCTCAGCATCTGGGTCCTGGTAAGGACAAGGGCTGGGGTCTCGGACTTTGAACTTATAAAGCCGAAGGAAGGAAGTTGGGGGCCCCTTGAAGCTAACTAAGGTGCTGCCTGCTAGGTTCTGAGTGGGGAAGTGGCGGTTTGGGGGTGAGGTCCCGAAGAAAGTGGCGGGTCAGAGGGTCAGACGGCCCGACTGCTCTGCAGCTTGGACTTTGGCTCTGCCACGACACCGCCCAAGCCCTACCCCACGTCCCCCCTCCTTTTCCAACCTCTCCCACAGCCCCAGGCCCAGGACTGGGAGAGCGGGAGGGAGAAAGTTCGGACAGGTGAGCACTCCGGGGAAGCCCAGAGGCTGGCAGTGGAGGGCTGGCCGGGAGAGGCTCAGAAGCTGGGTTGAGGGAGGCCAGCTTGGAAAAACTGGGAGGTCGGGATGGAAAGGCAGCTGTTACAAGAGGGAAAGTGCCCCAGGCTGAGAGCTGGCCTCATCACACCAGACCCTCACCCATTGTTTCTGCCCTGGGAGCCAATGTGGGTGTGGGCCTCAGAGCCTGAGGGGCTCAGAGCCTGGAGGCCACCTTCTGATGCAGCTGGACCCTTAGGGCGGGTTCCTCACCTGAGAGAGAGAGAGAGAGAGAGAGAGAGAGAGAGAGAAAGGTTCCTGGTCCCTCTTCTTCCCCTGCAGAGCCCGGCATGTGGGGTTACCTGTCCCTGCTGCCTGCCTTCCTGGCCCTTTGGGCTACTGCTGGAGTCTGGACCGTGTGAGTGTTAGAGGCAGGAGACCCCTGGAGGGGCTGGGGGTCTGGACTCCCGGGTGTGAGGGCGGAGGGGCTGGGGGTCTGGACTCCCGGGTGTGAGGGCGGAGGGGCTGGGGGTCTGGACTCCCGGGTGTGAGGGAGGAGGGGCTGGGGCCTGGACTCCCGGGTCTGAGGGAGGGGGGGCTGGGGCCTGGACTCCCGGGTCTGAGGGAGGGGGGGGCTGGGGCCTGGACTCCCGGGTCTGAGGGAGGAGGGGCTGGGGGCCTGGACTCCTGGGTGTGAGGGAGCAGGGGGCTGGGGGCCGGGGCTCCAGGGTCTGAAGGGGAGGGAGTTAGAAGTCCTTATTTCTGTGGGTAACAGAAGGAAAAGGTGTCGTTAAAAACCACTTTGATGTCTCTCTATACTTCAGTTTTGCCCTTGCCGTGACCAACAGGTCTGTGAACCTCACCGAGGGTTTCCCCTATATCAGGTAGTTATGGCGCTGGCGGGGCGGTGGGGTTCCGAGGGAGAGGAGGAGGGGGCCTGGCTCTGAGGAGCCGCAGGATGATCCTTCATCTTCCCCAGCCTCTGTGGATCTTACCCCCCTCAGAGCTGCATCTTCAGCCAGCTGCTGAACATGGGAGCTGCTATGGGTAAATATTCTCAGCCCTTTCTGCTCAGGGCGAGACCCCCCCCCCCCCCGACCCCGACTCCAGCCAAGGGGGCCCAGCCCGGCCCCGGCCCCGGCCCCCGCCCCAGGAGTCCAAGCCCCCACCCCTCCCCTAGATGTGGGGGTTAGGCCCCCACCCCTAGACGCCCAGTCTCTCCGCACCCCCTCCCCAGGAATCCGGGCCCGGCTTGCCCGCCCACTTCCCTCTCCTCCCAGCCGCCTGGATCTGCATTATCCGTTACCACCAGCTCCGGGACTGGGGAGTCGGAAAATGGTTTAACCAGCTGATCCTGTGGACGGGGCTCCTGTGTGCCTTGGGCACCTCGGTGGTGGGCAATTTCCAGGTGAGACGGTATCCGCTCGTGGAGCCCAGCCAGGCTGGCCGACCAGCCCGAGTCCAGGACTACAGCTCCCAGCATCCCCTGGGGCCGCTGGCTTCTCGTTGTGGGGGCTCTTCCGCGCATGGCCTTCTGGGACTTGTATTTCTCTTAGGGTCCTCGGACAGGGAAGGGAGGTGAGCTCCTCCGCTGTTTGAATGGAGTCCCGCGAGGGAGGCTCTTGGTATAATTATTTCACTGAACCCTAGAAGATTGGGGGTAATTTACTGCCGTCCCTTGCCCCTTTCCTCTTTTGATAATGAAATTACTCAGAGCCACTCATTCTTGCCGCTTAGATGGAGCGTTCACTCTGTGCGGGGCGCTAGGCTTTACACTGTGTAGGTTTTCTTTCTTTTTTTTTTTTAGACTGTGTAGGTTTTCATCCATCTCCACAAGAGCTCTAGCTCAACTCTTTTTGGTCAAATCCGACAGAGGGTTTTGTTTTTGTTTTTGTTTTGTTTTAATCAGCTGGTTCGTGGCGGTCAGAAATGAACCCAGATTCATAGACTCTAGAACTCACATTCTTCGCCTTGAGGTTCAGTAGATATTTGTAGAACAAAAGGACATTCGGTTGGAGAAAGCCTATTGATTATTTTATATTGTTATTTTTAATTTTACTGTGATGTCTCTGAGTCCAAACCTCTCCCGTGAAAGTACTATAGGGTAAGAGGCTGCCTCCCACTTGGTAAGAAAAATTCCCCATTACTTATTCGTTTCGTTTATTCCTGTGCTCCTCAACTTTAACTTCTTTAAAAAAAAAGTTTTTAAAAGATTTTTATTTATGTATTTGAGAGAGAGAGAGAGCGCGCATGAGAGAGAGAGATTATGAGGAGGGGGCAGGGGTAGAAGGAGAAGCGGACTCCCTGCTGAGCAGGGAGCCCGATGCAGGGCTTGATCCCGGGACCCTGAGATCAAGAGCTGAGCCAAAGGCAGACGCTTAAGCGACGGAGCCACCCAGGCACCCCACTTCTTAAAATTATTATATTGCTCCCCTAAGGAGCCTTTTAAAGTCATTTCTGGTCATCGCTTCCCCTCATTAAACTTTTAATATTTAAAAAATATTAAATAACATATATTATGTATCTGCAAACCACAAACCATTGTAATCTTTAAGAACTTTTCACTCTTGAGGTGTCTGGGTGGCTCAGTTGGTTAAGCGTCTGTTTTTGGCTCCGGTCATGATCCCGGGATCCTGGAATCGAGTCCCTCATCGGGCTCCCTGCTTCTCCCTCTCCCTCTTCCTGCCGCTCCCCCTACTTGTGCTCTGTCACTCTCTCTCTGTCAAATATATAAAGAGAATCCTAAAAAAAAATAAATAAATGAGAACTTTTCGCCATCCAAAAACCAATTTTTGCCCCCTGGGTGGCAATATCAGCCCTCCCTCTCCCCGGTTGAGAATGAAAGATTTATTGCACTAATATTTCCCGAACGTCTACGATGTGCCAGGCCCTGTATTAGGGAGTGAGGCCGCAGCAGTGAGCACAGTCTCTTGGGTGGGTCAAAGACCCCTCCCCCCATCACAGCCCTTGCGTCTCGCACCCCCCCCACCACCGTGTATCTATCTTCCTCTCCACTCTTTTCCCTTTTCCTCCCAGCAAAAGAACCAGCTGCCCACGCACCTGATAGGGGCCTTCTTCGCCTTATTCGTGGGCAACCTCTACTTCTGGCTGCAGCTTTTTCTCTTCTGGCGGATGAGGAGCCTGCCCCAGCCTGGGGCCCCCTGGATCAGACTGCTCCGCCTGGGCCTCTGCAGCCTCTGCACCATCCTCATGGTGGCCAATATCCTTCCTGGGGTTGGTGGCAGGCGTTGGGGGTTCTTCACTGGGGTGGGTCGGCTCCATGCAATGTGCAGTGCCCTGTCCTTTCTTGGCCTCCGTCTCCTCAGGATTAGAGCGTCATAGAAAGTGTCAACCCAGGGGTCAGGCAGCCTGGGTCGGATTCCACTTCCCCCACGTCCTAGCTGTGGGGAGAAACTCCACTGGCTGAACTTCTCAGTGTCTCAGCTCCTTCAGCTATCAGATGTGGATAATAACAGGGCTGCCCCCGGAGTTGTAAGGAATGAAGGGAGTAATGCATGTGAGGTGCTTAGATTGGTGCCCAGCACAGTGAGCCACCAGCAGATACTGGGAGGATGGCTAGTCAGCGAGAGCAGCCTGTTTGGGGTACCTGCCCTGTGCCGGGCATCACGTTGGCGAAGACTGGAAACTGAGGCTCAGAGAGGGGGAGTCTCTTGGCCAAGGCCCGTCATGAAGCCCGACGGCGGAGCTCGTGGTGGAGGCAGGTGGCTTGTACAGACTCTCGAAGGCAGTGCCTATCTCTTCCCAGCTCCGTGTTTGGTGCTGTCGTATTATCCCGCAGGCCTCGGTGGGAGTGTTCGCAACACAGAAACTGGCCAATGTTGCAAATCAGAGCTGGTTGTTAACCATTTACCAGCATGCCTACCACCGGCTGAAGACTCTACCCAGCCCAGTTCTGAGTCACCCGAGCCCAGATGCTTTCCGCCAGCCCGGCACTCCTCCAGGTGACTCAGATCACTGTGCTTCAGTTTCCATATCTGTAAAATGGAGTTGTTTTGATCATAGTAATGGTCATTACTGATAAAGTGCCCTGAGAGAAAAGAGGCTGCAAACTCAGCCTTAGGGACCGATTTCCTCCCTGGGGAGAATGCAGGGGAGGCCAGAAGGCCGCTGGTGTTCAGAAGAGCTTACCAGGAAACCAACTGAGGTCCTGTGCTGGCTGCATGAGGGACATCTGCTTATTTGGGATTATCCCAGCAAATGGAACGGGCAGTCCTATATCCCAGCGCAGCAAACTGAATCCCATTGAAGAGGTGGGAAGGGCGGCCCCTCAGCTAAGCCTTTAGCTACTCCAGCTGGACAAGCAACATCTCCCCTCTGCAGAGGCTCTGTTGGTGATAAGATCCAGCTGGCCCCTTGTGTTTTGTTATTACTTTTTTAATTTTTTGAACATTTTATTTATTTATTTGAGAGAGAGCAGGAGGAAGAGCAGAGGGAGAGGGACAAGCAGACTGTGCTAGTGTGGAGCTTGATGCGGGGCTCCATCCCAGGACCCTGAAATCATGACCCGAGCCGAAACCAAGAGTCGGTTGCTTAACTGACAGCCACCCAGGCGCCCCGTGCTGGGCCCTTTTAAAATCCCAACTGGGCCGATAATCAGTTTGGCTGCAAGGTCCTTATTCTGTGGCGCTCAAATATCCCTAGGCCCTGGGGCCAGGAAATGGACCATAAAGATGGCCAGCAGAGTGTGATTGATAGGGGCTGGGGTTCTGCAAGGATGGGTCTGAGAACTGGCAGATTCTGAGCTGGTCTTGCAGAACTAGCTGCTTTTCACCTGCTTTGGGAGGTTGGGGACACACCACAGGTGCATGCTGAGGGTGGAAAAACCAGCTTGGAGATAAGGCCACTGGCAGGGCCTGAGATGTGGATTTCCAGTGCTAAGGTGAGGCTTTAAAGGCTCGAGTGTCTTCCTGGGGGCAATAGGGAGCCATGGGAAGCTTACGAGCAGGGGAAGAACAAGACCAGTTCTGGCGGTAACCACCTTGTGTGTGGGTGCTCTCACCTCTCCTTTGCTCTAGGATTCACGGGATCTGGGGTGATGTCGGCCTTATCCGCGATCTAAAAATCCTTCAATGAATGAAATAATGTCTAAACTGATCTAGGAGTGAGTGGGGGCTAGCTTGGCTGAGAAGCAGGAAGGTTGTTGCAGTGATCTTGGGGCTGTGAGTTCAAACCCCACATTGGGTGAGGAAGGGAGGAAGGAGGGAAGGAAGGAAGCAAGCAAGCAAGCAAGCAAGCAAGGAAGGAAGAAAAGAAGACAGGGCAGACCAGGAGAGAGACACAAGACAGAAAGAGATGGGCAAGGCCAGGAGGATGAGCCTTAGGGTGACCAGTTGGCCGTGAGGATGAGGAGAGGGAGGGGGTGAGGGCGAGTCCCCAGGGTCCGCTAGGCACATGAGTGGGTGGCAGAGTTCTCACCAGGTGAGGACACCAGGAGGAGGAAGACATTTTAGGGGCTGAGCGGGAGGGGCCTGTGGGCCACGGGTGGGGGATGAAAGTTGCCAACGTAGCCTGAGGCTGGCGCCCGGCTTGGGGGTGTCTTTAGGAAACCCTGCATATTTTGAAGGAAGAAGCAGTTGGCGGGCAAGTGGAAGATGGTGATGGTGGGGCCTTGACGGGGTCAGGGAAGGCCGAGGGTAAGATGAGAACCTTGCTCTGGGATGTTGGAAATGCAAAGTGAGCAGGAGAACCTGCAAGGGGAACATTTGGGAAACAGCCTTAGATGGGGAGGAGGGCATCCCCGTGACAGTGTCTGGGAGCCGCGGAGGCCTTTCCGGCCTGGGCGGGGCGAGTGCGTCGCGAGAGGCCACCCGGCCCCGGTGACCCAGCTGGGTTCCCGGATCCTTCCTGTTGGTGTGGCCCTTGACCCCAGGGTGCAGTGGTCATCCTCCATTCCTGGCCGCTGCGCTCGGCCTCCGCTGCGTGCGAGTGGGCCGTCGCCACACTGCTGTTCGCGCTCTTCGGCCTGTTTGCTGTGGATTTTTCCTGCCTGGACGGCTGCACCCTGTGTCTCCAGCCGGGCCCCAGCCTCAGCCCCCCGCCGGCCTCCCCCATCTCCCTGCAGATCCCCCTGTGAACGGCAGTCCGGGCGGTGTGGTCTGGTCCCGGTGCTGCTGCTAGGGCCACCCAGGAAGTGAGAGGCCAAGGCCAGCCAGCCATCCCTGCTCAAGGCTATTTATTATTATTATTATTAATTTTTTTTTTTTTTTTTTTTTTTTTGCCGCCGGCGGAATCAGAGACACGGACGCAGGCAGGGTCACGCGAAACCAGATTTCCTTCCGGAGAGCAAATCCGTACAGAAGGTTGTGAGAGGAAGGGGGAGAGCCGGGGAAGGGGGGCCCGGGAAGGAGGAGTTGGGGACACAGGGACAGATGGCCCTCTCCGTCCGGATCTGCTAAGCCACCCCGACCAGCCCCCGTCCCTCCCCCACCCCACCCCGCAGAGAGATTGATCAATAAATAAAATAATAAATTAATCAATAAATAAAATAGAAACAGCTCCCCCGCCCTCGGCCCCCCCAGAACCACCCCCCATTGGGCACGGCCCCCTGAGCCCCATCCCTGCAGGGCAAGGCCGGGTTGGTTGTACCTCTCCCCTCCCTACATACTCCTTGGGCCCTATTTACAGATTCACAGTTGGGGGGCAGGGAAGGGGGGTGGAGGGGGCTCCCCTCCTTCCCCGGCCCCCTGGGGTCAGGGCAGAGGGGTCCCGTTGGTGGCCAGGAGCTTCTTGTCCTTAGCGGGGCCTCGGCGGGGAGAGCTGGTCAGCTCTGGGTCTGGGCGGCCGGGTGGGGGCTGCAGGCTTCGGGGTGGGGTGCCAGCAGGCCGGGTCTGGGCCCCGTTCTTCTCATCTGCGGAGAAGGAAGCAGTGTGGCCTCAGGAACCTCAAGGCTGCCGAACCCCAAGGAACACGTTCCAGCAACATCATGGTGAGGCCAAGGGCCCCCACTGCGGGGCCGGAAGCCTGGGGCGGGGGGGATGGCTGCCAGGAGGACACCCATCTGCAACCAGACCTGGCAAGGTCATGGACAGCAAGCAGGTCATGCATCCTGGGCCCCTCTGGCCCCCGTGGCTTGGGAAACTGGGCCAACTTAGTCCCCGTGAGACCCAGAGGCCCCACTCCAGGGGGCATTCTCACGGACTCTGGCTATGACGCTATCCACTAAGGGACGGCTTATCACAGCAGCAGGTCCCACTCGAGTCCCCAGATCACAGCCAGAGGTCCCCTTGCCTTCTGCTCTCCTGGTTGTTAGGGCAAACGCTCATCAGCAACAGGGGAGCCTACAGGGGGTTGTTTGGGGGATCTGAACAAACCTGGATGGTCGATTGCCCCTCTCCAGAACACCGTTCCAGAACTTTTGTTAGCAGCAAGTTCCATGACCCCAACACAGAGACTAGTCAACCTCTGAGGGATCCCTGGAGGTGCCCTCCCTAGCCAGGAGGCCTTCTCAGGTTGGGATGGCCCTGTTCCCTGGATGGAGCTTAGACCCCAGCCTCTCTGAGAACCTGTGATCCTCGCCCACAAACCAAAGCCCTGGGGCACTTGCTCAGCAGGCGGTCTCCCCTCCAGCCCACAGGATAAAAGAGGGACACGTGGCTTTAGGCCCCTGCCTCCCACCTGCCAGGGCCTGCACGGAGGGCTGGTCGTGAGTGCTCAGCAGTTGTGCCTGGATGGTCTCCACAACTCGCTTGAACCGACGGCTGGGACCTGGAGGGGATACAGAGATGGACTGACTTAGGGACAGGGACAGGGAAGGCCCTCCCACCCTGTGCAACCCCGCAAAGGACTCTCCTCCTCTTGGTCTCAATTTGCTGCCCTGTGTTGGGGCCAGGAATAAACCCACCATTTGCAAATGGGGCTAAGAAAGATTGGAGTTAAAATAATGATGGGTGTGGCTTTCTATTTAAATAGGTTGTATTACTTGTTAGTTTCTAGCTGAGGCCATGAAGAGCCAGAAATATAAGAAAAATAAGCGGGAAGTGAAAAAAAAACCTTAAAATCAAGGAAGTCCTGCATATTAATCTTTAAGGGAAGGGAAAAAAATGCACCATAATTCATTTTAGTGATGTAACACTGGCAGGAAACTCTGGGAGCAAGCTCATCTCCCAACTGTGACATAGTAAGACTGCTAACAAGGGTAGCACACAGAAGCATCTCTTGTTATTCAGACTGTTCTCATCAGGGCTCGGAAAGCAAGCCGAATCGGAAGCAAGACATTTCTGTGGTTTTCATCTCTGGTGCCAACTCTTGGTTGGTCATGGCGGCCTGCAGTTTCTGAGGCTGCAGCTGAGCTCCGCAGGAAGAAGTGCTGTGATGGACTGGTGATGTCTGCTCTGGGTGCAGGCATGACACTGGACTGCTGCGAGCCACGTCTTTGCCCTTCAGTGTCAGCAGGGCTGGGTTGAGCCTGGCTCTGTCGCGGTTTGCGGTGTGACTCTGTCAAGTCAATTTACCTCAACAGGACTCTGTTTTCTCCTCTGTCAAGTGGGTGAGCACTAATACCTCAAAAGCTGCTGGGAAGCTTCAATGTAATAGTGCATGTAAAGCACTTGGAACATCATAAATGTCCATGAAGGGGCGCCTGGGTGGCTTAGTCCGTTAAGCGTCTGCCTTCAGCTCAGGTCATGATCTCGGTTCTGGGATCGAGCCCCACATGAGGCTCCCTGCTCAGCAGGGAGTCTGCTTCTCCCTCTGCCCCTCCCCCTGACTTGTGCCCTGTCTCTCTCTCAAATAAATAAAATCTTAAAAAAAAAAAAAATGTCCATGACATGTCCCTGAGAAAGGGGGGAAGGACAGAATGTGAGGGTCTGAATGAGGGGGCCACCATCCCAGCTCAGCTGTCTTGTGCATCCCACATGCCAGGGTGGAGGCAGTCTCTAGCCAAGGGATGCTTACCGGAGATGAGCGTAAAGGTGACGGAGTAGATGCCACCACCGCCACTGCTGTCCCGTCGTGGGGAAGGCTCTGGACCCTCTGAGGAGCTGATGTCCACCTGGAATCGGACGGGCTTCTGGAAGACGGAGGGGCCGCCACTGGCCTTGTACTCGGCCCTGAAGCTGGTCTGTGACAGCACACTGTGACTCAGGCTGGGGATCTGAGACAGGCAGGGGACGAAAGGAGGGGGTGATTCCAGGGAATGGAGAGCCACGACTACACGTTCCATCAGCCACCAGAGGGGAAAGAACAGAAAAGCCGGGGGGAGCCCGCACTGCCTGCTGGGGCTTGTAGTTTTCTTGTCCAACTCTAAACAGGGTATCAGAGTGGCTGATAACAGGGACTTTCACATCTAGGTGTCAGCCCCAGGCTCCAGAATCACATGATACAAACTTCTCTGCCTCCACAGGCATTACCATTTGTGTCTCAAAACCTGCAAGTCCCACTAGCTCCTAGAGCAAGAACCAGAGGGCCCAGTGGAAAAAGTGGTTCCGTCTGCTGATCTCAGACCTGGTGATGGGGGAATGGCAGCTCACCAATACTCTGGGGAGTTGTTCTTTGCACCGCCTCCAAGCCCCAGGGTACAGTAAACCTCTGCACCTCCCGCCCCTACAGTGACCCAACCCAACTCTGAACGGAAAACTACAGAACCCATGAGCCTCAGGAGGCAGTCAGGCCAGCGCGAAGGCAGCGGACCCCAGGGGCTGCTGGGACTTGTAGTCCGGTGCTGGCCAGGACACAGTAAGACCCGGGCCCCTCACCGACAGGAAGGCGTGGACTATGTCCGCTTTGATGCTGCTGAGAGGTTTGTCCTTTAGCACAAGGAATATTTGTTCTTCTTTGTCCAAGGAGATGAAGTTCCCAAACCAGGAGCGTTTTGCCAACCTGAGTGAAAGGGAATGGTTGGAAGGTGGGTCAGGACGCCGATCAGGGAATAAACCCTCCCCCATCCTCTCACTTCCCTTCCCTGTCAGACTCACTCTGGAGAGGACTCTGGCGTCAAACTGGACATCTCCTCGGCAGTGGGGACTGGCGGGCGGGGAGCGAGGGGAGAGTATGGTCAACACTTGCCCATCATCCTGGGGTCCAGCACGTGGGCCAGGAGTCCCCTCCAACCAGAGGTTCCAGATCCTGGTGCCCATTCACCTCCCGGTAACTAAACCCCAAATGGCACGCTGCTCGGTGGTCCTTCTGGGGATGTTCGCCAACCCGTTAGGCCACGCCCTCTGAGGGTGGGACTTGCTAGCCATGAGCCAATGGGAAAGTGAGCCAGGGCACTGGAGGGAGGTGTCCTTGACAGAGGCTCCCCCTCCAGAGCTGGAAGCCACACCCCCTCTCCCCAACGCCTGAATTTCTACTCCCAGCCCCATCTTCTCTCAGGAGGTGGGAAGCCGGGCCCCCAGCCCCTGCCCCCTCAGGGACCCTGTACCCTGCATCTTGCGCCGGTGAAAGCGAGGGGAGCCCAGGAAGCTGTTGCGGATGGAGTTGAGACGACTCCTCCAGGCGGCTCCCCCGACGCCACCGCCGGGGCTTGGGGGTGGCGTCGTTCCCGGCGTCCCAGTGGGGCTGGCCCGGGGCGTGTGCAGGGGCGAATGCAAGGGGGTACCCCCAGAGGAGCGCGGGGAGCCTGGGGGACCAGGCAGGGGCGTGGAGCGGGCACTGGGGGGCGGGGGCTGCTCCCCGGCGCCCCCACCCCTGGGGCCTCGAGAAGGCAGCGTCTGCGTTTTGGAAGTCGGGGAGCCCCCGCCCCGAGCCTCATCTCCGGCCCCGGGCTCAGGTGAGAAGGAAAAGACAGGACTCTGTGGAAGAGTGGAGAAGGGTGAGATGGCGGACTACAACTCCCAGGAGCCTCTAGGAACCCCGTTCGCACATACTCACGGAGGTGGGTCCCGATGCATGCTGGAACTTGTAGTCCAGTGATTTCCCCCTCCCAACCCACATTGTTAGGGGGACAGAGACTTTTTCTATCATGTTCACTGCTGTAGCACAGTGACTGGTACACAGTAGGCGCTCAATTAGCTTTTGTTCCGCGCGTAAACGAACCCTTGACACACACTAAAACCCCAATCCTATCGGAGGTGGAAGTGCCCAATGCACTAAAATACTTATGCGGCCTTAGGGTTGGGGGCCCTTTAGGGACAGAGAGGCTATGCCTCAAGACTTCATGGGAGTTGTAGTTCCTGCTGTTCGATCTCGGCTCCAGCGTCTTCACCCCCTTACCCCTTCCTAATGACTAGGGGCTTACCCTTGGGCTGCTGAGAGGGCTGGAGGACAGACCGGTGGAGGCTCCACTGACACTGCGGGATCTGTTTCCAGGAGAGACGATGATGATGATGATGATGATGATGATGATTTTTAATCAGGTGTGTGGGTTTCGCAAGGCGCAGATGTCCTCTCCCTTCCACACGCCTTTGCGATGCGGACTTGAGGCCCGGAGAGGGGCCACTGCGGCGGAGCTGGGGCTAGAACCCCGAACCCCCTCCCCACCCACACTGTGGGTCCGCGGGAGGGGCGGCAGCTCCCACCTCTGACTGTGCTGGGCCATCTCCAGGGCGCGTCGGGTGGGCACTGGGGAGCCGCCGCCCCCAGCATCCGTGATGCTCAGAACTTCCATGGACTTCCGCTCTGGCCGCCGCTTGCCGTGACGGCTCAGCATGGGGGAATCCACACGTTTCCGAGGGGGGTCTGAGGGCGGAGAGTTTCAGCCCGATCAGAAAAGCTGGCTTCGCGCAGCCGTGCGTGGCACTGGTACCCGTGGGGGAACAGAGGCCCGGAGTACAGACTTTTGACAAGGCCACGGAGCAAGTCGGGGGGGTGGGGTCTAAACGCAGAAGCTACGGGCTTGCAGCCCCTTCCTCCCTCCGGAGTCCGGAGTCCGGACCCCCAGCCCTGCCTTCTCACCGACATCATTCCGGGGAGGCAGGTCCTGGTCCTCACAGCTGGGATACCGCTCCTTCCGATCCAAAAGCAGATAGTAGATCATCTTTTCTTGGTTCTCCCTGATGGGGAAGGGAAGTGAGGGGGTAGGAGGGGATTGGGGTCAGGGGTCGGGCTCCAGAGGTCTTACCCCCTCCCTGCAGCTGTGGCTCTCGGGGGCTTAGTACACCCAGTACCTCTGTCCATGGGTCCATCTTCCTAGGCATCAACATGGTCAGCTTTTTTGTGTCGGCGTACATCGGACCCTTACTTAGCCGTAATAACACCTAATAACTGAGCACTTACTACTTGTAAGCCCTGCGTGGGGCACTAAGTCTGTCTCAGCGCCTGGCGATACTTTGCAGCATCTAGTCTTTTTTCCGCCGGTCCTACCGCCCCCTCGTGGTCCCTCCGGGAACAGCTCCACGTGGGAACTTTAAGCCACGCCCCATCCAGCGACCGGGGCGCCACGCCCCAGGGAGTCTGCGCGTGCGCGGGGCCTGGGCGCGCCCTCTGCTGGCTGGCTGGGGCCCTGCGGCGGCTCGCGGGACATGGACTGCTGGTGCGCGTTGGGGCAGGGGGGGGCCTTACTCCTCGCTGCGCAGCTCGCGGTGCAGCCGCTCGCGGTCCCTGAAGCAGCCCAGCGAGGCCATGCTCTCCAGGACGTCGGGGTCCAGCTCTCCGTTCGATGGCAGGCTCCGCATGGCCACCCGGCGGCCTGGGGCTGGCTCCAGGCAAGGGTCCGGCTCGTGTTTCCCGCCCCTGGGGAGGGGGAGAAACGTTACCGGGGACCGGGCCGGGCGTCCGGGATTCGAGCCCTCTCCACCTGAGACGCAGGTGTCCTGGGCCCCAACCTGCTCCTCTCTTAGGAACCCAGAAGTCCCGGCTCCCAGTCCCTGCTCCACCTGTGTCCCTTCCCCTAGGACCCAGAAACCTGAGTCCCTAGCCCCTCCTCATTGAGGAACCATGGTATCCCACCCTCTAGCTGGTTCTCCTGCTGGGGACCCTTGATGTTTGGGCCCCCTGCCTCTCTCCCCCAGGGACCCAGGTGCTTAGTTGTCCCATACTCACAGGTACCAGGGATGTTTCTGAATTTGCTCCAGCTGAGGGAGGGAGAGAAGCAGAAATAGGTCGTATGAACACAGCAGCCCGCAGGAAAGTAGATGAGGTGGCCTTGGGGGTCCCTAACAGTGTCCCCTCCTCTCCGCCAGGGGCAGGATGACAGCTTAGGTCTTCCCCTAGTGGCAAGTGAGCGCCTCGACCCGCGGCTACCGGGGACGGGCCTGGGACACGGCCCGCACGCACAGTGGCAGCCCTCCCGCGGTGGGGGTCCTCCCCAGTGTGGAGCTCATTGAGCGAGCCCGGGGACCGACAGGCAGGTCCTGGAAGTCCAGCCTCATGCGCCCCCTCTAGGGGTTCTATCCTCACGACCCACCGCCCGCCCCCCCAACTCACACTGAGCCTTTTCTCGGGCTCCACTTCGATCATCCCTCTCAGGAGGCTCTGGCAGTCTGGAGGGATGAAGTGGGGCATATGGAAGACGCCCCGTTTCACCTTCTCCAGCAGCTGACGGAGATTGTCATCATCAAAGGGCAGAGCCCCCTGAGTGAGAAATAACAGGACCCCTCACATAGAGCTCGGGATGTTCCAGGCGAGACCCCAGGTGCTTGACAAATCGGCACATTTAGTCCTTGCCACAAGCACTGGGAGGCAGGGGACCATTATTATTATTATTATTTATTTATTTATTTATTTTGAGAGAGAGAGAGAGAATGAGAGAGAGCACATGGGGGGGGTCAGAGGGAGAAGCAGACTCCCCGCGGAGCAGGGAGCCCCATGCGGGACCCGATCCCGGGACTCCAGGATCGTGACCTGAGCCGAAGGCAGACGCTTAACGACTGAGCCACCCAGGCGCCCAGCAGGGGACTATTATGATCCCACTTTACATGGGGGAAACTGAGGCATGGAGCTGTCCAGCAATTTGCCCAAGGCCTCTGAGCTGGTAGGTGGCAGAGCAAGGATTTGGCAACAGACAAGTCAGGCTCCAGGGCTTACGAGGCTGGGGTTGCAGCTTGGAGGCTGCATCTTAAAAAGAGGTTTCTCCCCAGACCAGTTGCAGGAGGGGTAATCCTCACACGTTTGCTCAACAAAAGGTGAGCATCCATTTTGGGTCAGGTCTCTCGTAACAGACAAAACAAGTCCTCGCCCTCCTACAGCTCACACCCTAGATTGCGATACCCCAGTGAGTGAATGAACTTTAGCAGCTCTGTCATCATGCGGGCACCCCTGCTATCTCCCAGGTTCTGATCTGACCGCGAGGGATGGAGCAGGGGACACCAGGTCCCTGGCCCCATGGAGCCTTGTCTAGAACAGTGCCTGGCACACACGGATTCATAAGCAGTGGCTGTTGGATGAGTAGTGGGAGGGCCAGCAAACAACAAAGGGACACATGGAACGAGACAGGTGGGAGTCTGGGCGATGAGGAAACACGAGCAGAGCGAGCAGGTAGCGAGAGAGGGGAGCCGGGTCTAGCAAGGGAGTCGGGGAAGGGGTCTCGGAGGAGATGATGGTGGACAAACACTTGCAGGGGTGACAGCATGAGTCTCAGGGCTTTTCCAGGCATTGCCCCTAGTGTCAGAGGCCTCTGGACAGAGGATGCAAGGTGTAGGGGAGAGGAGGAGAGGGGCACCCCGCAATGCTGGTCTAGGGCAGGGAAGCCTGGATGTGACTTCCGCTTGTCTCTCTCATTCAACGTGGCTGAGTGTTTGTTGTCGGCCTGGCGCCTGGATTCTACACTTCCCAGCCTCCAGAACAGTGAGCAGTGAGTGTGGTTCATGCCGCCCCGTCTACCTTTGTTATAGGAGACCAGACTAAGACAATTTGTTGACATTGAACATGTGGCCAGCAGCATTCGAACTCACACTGGAAAGAAGCTTATCTAGCACAGGTATTTTCTCTGTGACGGACAAAACAACCTTCCCGTCCTTAGGAACGCATAACGACACTCTGCGGTGGGACGATTTAAAATCACCAACAGGGGCGCCTGGGTGGCTCGGTTGGTTAAGCGAATGCCTTCGGCTCAGGTCATGGTTCTAGGGTCCTGGGGTCGAGCCCCGCATCGGGCTCCCTGCTCGGCGGGAAGCCTGCTTCTCCATCGTCCACTCCCCCTGCTTGCGTTCCCTCGCTCGCTGTGTCTCTCTCTGTCAGTCTTCCCTGGGGGAGCCGCGAGCCCCAGGCACACCCGTTCAGCCCCGGTCCCCTCGGTGTCACATAGGCTCGTGGTGACGAGACCAAACACTGATCCCAGCCCTGCCGCTGTCCAGAAGTGTGCCCGTGGGCCGGTCACTTCTCGTCTCTAGGGTTTTTGAGAGAAGTGCACAAGGTAATGTGCTTGGAACGGTGCCTGGCACAGAGTACACCACCAATTTATTCACGCCACAGCTGCTAAGGAGGACTGGCCACAGGCCAACTCGGGTCACGATAGTGATCCAACAGAATAAAACAACAAAGATAAAAGCCCTGACTTCTGGGAGCTGATGATTTAGAAGGGAAGGAGAAACCGCACAACTCGACGCACAATAGCGTCTCTGATAGTCACCAGGAAGCAGAGAGCCTCCCCCCAGAAGGTCTGACCTCGTGAGGGGTGGGGAGAGAAGTGGGAGCGGAGAGAAGTCTCCGTGTGAACTAGATGAGCAATGGGACGGGTAGGGGTGGAAGAGCAGGTTGAGCCTATGCTCTTCTAGGCAGAGAAGAGCAGGTGCAAAGGCCCTGGGGAAGAGCCGGGCTGACAGGCTTGGTCTGATTATACTAGTTATTACCATATTGCAACAAACACCCTAGAACAGCCGCTGCCCCAAGCCGCCCAAGGGCTCCTGGCTGCCCCGTCCCTCTCTGGGACACCCTGGACCAGTTCACAGTGCTGTGCCTCAAGAGTTAGCTCTGGGCACAGGGGTGGCGGCAGGGGGAAGGGTGCTCCAGGATCTTGGTCCACTGGTTCATACTTCCCACCTTCCTGATGCCAGTTAAGTATTTGGAAGACAAGCCCTGAGGGAAAGATGGAACGTAATGTTCTGTGCTCCCACCAGGCAGGACTGCTCTAGAAAACGGGGCAGGAGAGGGGACGGTCCCCTTACCACAAGCAGGGCAAAGAGAATGACTCCACAGCTCCACATGTCTGCCCGGCGGCCGTCATACTTCTCCCCCTGGAAAGGAGAAGGCCCGGCCATGACAGGGTCTCTCCACCATGCTCCCCCCACTCCTCCGTCCTCTCCACGTGCTCACTCACCTTAATCACCTCCGGACACGCATAGTGGGGGGACCTGCAGCAGAGAGGCGGTGTGAGCCTCTGGTGGGCTTCTCGCCCCCTCCCCGGGACTACGGAGGCCAGGCCCCCACTCACCCACAGCTGGTCTCCAGGAGGCTGTCCCCCACCTGCAGGGACGCCATGCCAAAGTCTGCGATGCGGATGTTGTTTTTCTCATCCAAAAGCAGGTTCTCGGGCTTCAGGTCTCTGTGGCTGAGACAGGCAGGTGGGGCTCAGGCCTCCGCCCTCCTCCTGGAGGCTGAGGCCCCATTCGCTATCTCCCAGAGGCGGGCACTTCTGGAAGCTATTATGGGCAATTTCAAACATGCTCCCAAGTAGTGAGAAGAATATAAGGAAGCCCCAAGTACCCATCCCCCAGCCTCACCTGTATCAACTCAGGGCAAGTCTTCCTTCATCTCTACCCATACATACTCTTTCCTTCCTCTGCTGGATTATTTCGTAGGAGGCCCCAGACAGTGTATCATTTTATCCACAAATATTTGAATATGTGCCAAGGAGGTAAGAAGGCTAATGTTGAGCTACTGAAATATTGAAATACTTCCATACTGAGTAATAAGAAGACTATGGTCACCCCAAGCTAGTCACTGGTCCCTCCCTGGAGACACCAGCCCTCTCCCCTGGAGCAAAACTCTCTCAAATTTTAAGGGTTGATGTCTGGGGGGAGGTGGGGCCTGAGGATTCTACAGTTTCTGTGGGAAGTGGTCAGTAACTGGGTCATACTTATTGCTAAATATGTTGACTATTGCCCCCTAGAGGTCAGCGCTTGTAATGTCAGGGTTTTGACTGGGTCGTGTCAATAGGGAGGTGTTGACAATTTAAAGGGGTTGCCTTTCCATCACCAAGCTTTATCCCCACCTTGTAGCCCCTCCACCCTGACACCCACCCCAGTTCCAATCCCCATCCCAGAGAGGGAAGGGGCGCAAGCAAATGAGGCTGAAAGATGAGCTGAAGGCCATTCGGTGAGGAAAGGACAATCTTTTCATATGGACATTCACACGCCAAAAAAAAAAAAAAACAAAAAAACAAAACAAAACAAAACAAAACGAACCTCAACCCTTGCCTTCCATCACAGACAAAAATTAATTTGAAATGTA
Source organism: Zalophus californianus (assembly GCF_009762305.2). Lineage (NCBI taxonomy): Eukaryota > Metazoa > Chordata > Mammalia > Carnivora > Otariidae > Zalophus > Zalophus californianus. Next base: position 57,265,460 of record NC_045611.1, on the reverse strand, counting down.
TCCCAGGCCAAAATGCAAGAGCTAAAACTATATAACTTCTGGAAGAAAATGTAGGAGGAAGCCTTAGGGACCTTGAGCTGGGCAAAGGTTTATAGATAGGGCAGAAAAGACATAAACTGTAAAAAAAAAAAGATACAAACTTGAATTTATCAAAATTTCAAACTGGCTTTTCACAAGACATTGCTATAAAAACATAAAAGCGGGGAGCCTGGCTAGTTCAGTCAGAAGAGCATGCAACTCTTTTTCTCCCCCCCTTTTAGAAATTTTATTTATTTGAGAGAGAGAGAGAGAGAGAGATAGCACGAGTGGGGGGAGGGGTACAGGGACAAGAAGACTCCCCGCTGGGCGCAGAGCCCCATGCGGGGCTCCATTCCAGCACCCCAAGATCATGACCTGAGCCAAAGTCAGACACTTAACCAACTGAGCCACCCAGGTACCCCGAGTCTGTGACTCTTGATCTCAGGGTCATAAGTTCGAGCCCCATGTTGGGTGTAGAGATTACTTAAATAAAAAACTTTAAAAAAATTAAAAAACAATGAAAACTCTAAAGTATGTCACAGACTGGAAGAAAATAGTTGAAAAATATACAGTTAGTAAAAGATTTGTTCTTAGAATAAAGAACTCTTAGGAGAGATGCCTGGGAGGCTCAGTTGGTTAAGCATCTGCCTTCGGCTCAGGTCATGATCCCTGGGTCCTGGAATCAAGCCCCGCGTCGGGATCCTTGCTCAGCGGGGAGCCTGCTTCTCCCTCTTCCTGCCGCTGCCCCTGCTTGTGCTCTCTCTCTGACAAATAAATAAATAAAATCTTAAAAAAAAAAAAAAAAGAACTCTTAGGGGTTATTCCTAGAGCTATCTCTTGTTCCTAGAATAAAGAACTCTTACAACTCAATAATAAAAAGACAACTGAATAAAAAATGGGCAAAGGATCTGAACAGACATTTTTCCAAGGAAGATAAACAAACGGCCACTAAGCACATGAAAAAATGTTCTATGTCATTAGTCATCAGGGAAATGCAAATCAAAACCACAATAATGAGACGCCACTTCATACCCACTAGGATGGGTAAAAAGTCAAATGATAACAAGCGTTGGCAAGGATGTACAGAGATTGGAACCCTTGTGGGCTGCTGGTGGGGATGGTGAAGGGTACGGCTGCTTTGGAAAATGGTCTGGCACTTCCTCAAAAGGCTAAGCAGAGTTCCCACATGACCTGACAATTCCACCCCCAGGGATATACCCGAGAATCGAAAACACAGGTACACACCAAAACTTGTACTTGATTGTTCCCATGTCCATATTATTTACAAGAGCCAGAAAAGGAGATACAACTAAAGTGTCCATCAACTGGGGAATGGATAAACGAGATACGGCACAGCCACACAATGGAGTATTATTGAGCCACGAAGAGGAAGGAAATACCGACACATGCTACAACATGGATCAACCCTGAAAACGTTTTGCTGAGTGAAAGAAGCCAGACAGAGACGACCACATATAGTATGATTCCATTTATATGAAATGTCCAGAATAGGCAAATCCATGGAGATGGAAAGCAGATTGGTGGTCGTCAGAGTCTGGGGGCAGGGAGGCCGGAGGGGTGACTGCTTGCTTCATGGGTACGAGGTGATGATTTCGGGGGTGAGGAAAATGTTCTACAATTACACAGCAGCGATGCGCAACATTGGATGTACTAAACACTGCTGAATTGTGTACTTTAAAAGGGTGAATATTATGAGACGTGAGTTTTATCTCAATTTTTAAAAAGGAATAAAGATTTATTTTGGGGCTGCACCGCACTGGCTTCCAGTGAGCCTTGTGGGCAGTGCTCATCCCGGCCTCCCCTCCAGCTGCCCCCTCACCAGATGGAGTAGCTATGGCAGAAGTCCAGCGCCGATACTATCTGGCGGAAGAACTTCCGGGCCTCCTTGGGCGTCAGTCTCCCCTTCTTTACTAGGTAGTCAAACAGCTCACCTCCAGAGACGTGCTCCAGAACCAGGTACCTGGGGGACGTGGAGGGGGCAGAGGGCTGGAAGGGGCATGTGGAGCACCAAAGAGCCTGGTCTCTCTCTTTCAAAATCCCCTGGACCCCCACACAAGACCTCAATCCCACTGGCCCCTGGAAGCAGAGAATCCCAATTCCCACGAGTCCCTGGGAGGAGGAGAAGACTCCAATTCCCATGAGTCCCTGGGAGGAGGAGAAGACTCCAATTCCCATGAGTCCCTGGGAGGAGGAGAAGACTCCAATTCCCATGAGTCCCTGAGCAAAAGAGACTCCAAGTCCCATCAGCCTCTAGGAACCCAAAACTCAATTCCTCTCAGTTCTGGGCAGCAGAGACTCCCATGGCAACTTTAGGAGTATCAATACTTGGACTCTCAGTTATTTCAGGAGATAAGACAACTCTGTTAGCGCCTGGAGGACAGGAACACCTCGATTCTCACAGGACCCTGAGAGATAAAGACACCTCCCCCTCCCCCACTCCCATCAGCTTTTGGAAAGCCAAGCCTCTCATTCCTATAAGCCTCAGGGATGAAGAAACTCAAATTCTCATTAATTCCTGGCAATAACAATTGCAGTGTGCATCAATCTAAGGCAACAACCATGAGGTAAAAAACTACAAGTCCCATCAGCTCCTGAGAGGTTTAAAGCTCCCAACTCCCATAAGCCTCTGGGACACAGACTCCTAATTCCCATCAGCCACCTGGATCCTTAAGACTCCAAATCCCATCAGGCCCCAGGAGGCCAAAACTCTGATTCCCATCAGCCCCTGGGAACAAAAGCGCAATTTCTATGAGCTCTTGGAAAGCTGATAGTCCTCTGTGAAGCCCAAACTCCCATGGGTCACCCCCTATGCCTACCTAGGTGGAGGAGTGGGAGTGATAGCTCCGCCAGCTGGTGAAAAAGCCCCTCCCTGCCGCCACACCTGGGGAAGCCTGAACTACAATTCCCATGAGCACCTGGGGCCGGGCCTCTTACTGCCTGGGGAAACCCTCCCCAGCATCTGATGGGTCCTGGAGTCAGTTCATCCGGGGGTGGGGGCAGGGGTCTGTCCCCTCACCCGCTGCCCAGCCCGGCTGTCCCTTGGGTCACCAGAGTCCAGACAAAGGCCTATTGTCTGTACCCTGGGCAGCTGGACTCTACTCCCATCTTCCTGAGGGGTAATCAACTTTGAGATACAGACTGGGAACTCCTATAGAAGGCCACTGTTGGGGTGTCCATCATAGCCCCCAGAGTTATGTGGGAGGAGGAGGGGGGCCTGCAATGCTCCAAGAGGTTGGGGGTAGGTTTAGGAATAAGCAGGATTCACTGAGCCTCAGGCTTTGCTAAGCCCCCATTGCCTCAGCAAAGAGGAACAGGGTGGGGAGCTGCCCTTAGCCAGCTGGGTCCGGTTGAGGACATCTGGATTATCTAGTAGAGAGTGTTCCCTGCAGTGCAGTAGGGCGTGGGCCTGGGGCTGGGGAAGAAGGGCCAGGATGGACCTCTGTCCCCCACCAGGATGGCTGACACTTGGCCGTGCTCTTGCTAGGGAACGTTTAGCTCTCAGTGTCAGGCCAGGTCAGGCCAGTCAACGTGGGAACGAGGAGGATTATGTGTGTGTGTCTGTGTGTGTGGGAGGGTGTTCTGTGCAGGAGCGAAGGGACTGGCTGGCCCTTCGGTGGCTCCAGCCAGGAGAGCTTAAGTTTCTCCAGGCCCCTCCAGGCCTTGTTTCCAGAAAGGTCCCACCCTAGGAACTTGGGGTGGGGGTGCATGGGGGGCTGGGTGTCTATAAATACCTACAAATATTTCTTGTTCTCGTAGACATCGTGCAGCTTGAGGACGTGTGGGTGTTCAATGAGCTTCAGGATGGCGATCTCCCGCTCCACCTGGGGGTCAGTGGGGACGCAGGAATGGAGGTCAGCATGGCCTCCCTCGCTCCCCCCACCCAGCCCCAAAGGGGCACCCTGCCCCAGTGCACACACACCTTCATCAGCACCGACTCAGACAGCTTCTCCCGGTTCACGATCTTGATGGCAACCTTCTGGCCAGTGATGCAGTGGACCCCGAGTTTAACCAGCCCTGCGGAAGCAGGACTGAAAATGTGGGGTGTGCTCCCAGAGCACTCTCCCGGCCTCGGGCTCCTGAGTCCTCCTTACTCCCCACTTTCCTCCTCCTTTCCCTGCTGGCCGTTTAACAGTGGCCTGAATCAGCCTGACCCGAGCGCTAAGGGCTCTGACAGCTACCATTCCCATGAAACACTCTCTTCTTCCTGTTGCCCGTAGACATGGACATTCTGTTCGGTCCCTTCTTTATTCCCCCGCCCCCCCTTAGGTAATTTCTACACCCACGTGGGGCTCGAACTCACAACCACAAGACCAAGAGTCGTGTGCTCTACTGACTGAGCCAGGCAGACGCCCCTGTTCTGTCCCTTCTGAGTGTCCATCCCTCCGCCTGCTGTCACCTCCACAACCACCCCTGGTTCTCACCCGGATTCTCTGTCCTTCTGGTGTGACCCTTCAAGTCCGTCCCTCCACAGAATCTTTCCTCACCGTGTCTCCATAATGTTGTCTCCCCGACTGCCACCTTTGCCACCTTCAACCCCTCTCTCTTTCAACCCATCACTTCCTTGAATTCTCTGCCCTTCAATCTTCTGGAGACTCCCTGTCTCCCAAGGAATATACTTTCACGTTTGCCCCCCTCCCGGACCATCCTCCGCCTCCTCCTAAACCCTGGCCTTTCAATTCCCTTCCTGATCTGCTTTTAATAGCACCTGTGGCTGGGAGCATGCAAACCCCAAGAGTATGCCCACTTCCCAAGGGTAAGCCCCAAAGCCACAGAGCCTGGAGTACGGCCCCCAGCCCCTCCCCCCTCAGACCCAGGCGTCCAGGCCCCATGGTCCCTTCCTCCCCCATAACTCAGGAATTCAGGTCAGTGACACCTTCACACTCCTACCGCTAGGATCTTGAGGTCTGAGCCTCTCCCCTTCCCTCGTGCCCTCAGCTTCCACAAGAGATCCTGGGCCCACCCCTGGACCTCCTGCCTAGGACACGGGTGTGCAGATCCTGCTTCACACCCACCCACCCTCCACCTGGCAGGAAAGAGGCCATGGCTGGAGCCAGGGTTTAGCAACAGCAAAGGATGACTCCTGATTCCACAACCACTCCTGGGAGATTTGACTCTCAGATCCACCTTTCCACCTTCCGTTCCTGTTCCCCATACTGAGCCAGCACGCTGGAGAAGGGGGAGAATGCTGCAGACCCCATCACCCTAGCCTCACTGCTGGTCACCTGGACAGCCTGCCGGGAGAGCCTGAGGCCCTCCTCAGCCAGAGAGCAGTGCAGAGGAAAGTGGCTGCCCAGGGTGCACCCCCATCCCGCGGCATACTGCAGCAAGGACCTCGGCTCCCAGTGCTGGCCGATCCCCTGCTGCAGGCCGGCCTCCCTTCCCCACCGAGGCCCTGGAGCCCCTCCAACTTCTGCCCCCGGGAGGTGGGAGCCTTTGGGCCTCAGCACCTCCCCACAGGAATCCAAGCCCCCAGCCCCCTCCATCCTGGGGACCCAGCACACTGGACCCCAAGTCCCTTCTCTGTGAGGGACCCCGGGGTCTGGGCGATCAGCCCCTGCCCTTTGAATACCCATGAGTCCCGCCCTCTGCCCCCCAGCTCTCCTGCCCACACCCCAGGTGTCCCCTCCCCTGACTCACCTGTCTGTCCTTTGCCCAGCGTCTTCTCCAGCCGATAGGGGCCCACATATTGGGCGTGCTGGGGTGGGTGTGGGTGTGGGTGCGGGAGGTGGTAGGCGGGGGAGCCCCCGCCCCCCTCCTTGGCCCCGGACGACATGGTGCCCTTGGTGCCGGTCCGACTGGCCCCCCGGCCGCCCCCCCTGCGGCAGGTCGCCCCGTCCCTCCGGTGGGGGCCGGCGACAGCTCCGTCCCGGCCCCCCCGGCTGCCCCCCACCTCTCCGGGGGTCCCCAGGGGGCTGGGCTGGGCCCCCCCCCAGTCGGCGGGCCGCGGAGCTGGGGGAGGGGGGGCTGGCCCGGGGGGGGGGTCAGGCCCCGGGAGTCAGCCTGGCCCGGGGGGGCTGCGCGGCCCCCCCTCCCCAGCCCGTCTCTGGCCGGCCCCCCCCTTCCTGCGCCTCCCCCCGCCGGGGGGGGTCTGAGGTGCGGGCCGGCGGATGCTGCAGGCCGAGGTCCCCCCCGCCCCCCCACGCGCCCTCTCTCCTCCGCCTCCTCCTCCTCTCCGCCTCCCCCCGCCACCTCGTCCTTTCTCTCCCGCACGCTGACATCACCATCCGGGGACTCCGGGCCCTTCCCCAAAGTTAACCCTTTCGGAGGGGGGAGGGGGAGCGGGGGCAGGGGGCGGGCCTGGGCGCCGGAGGGATGGAGAGGAGGTGGGAGGGTGCAGGGAGGGATGGAGGGATGCAGGGAGGAGAGAGGATGGAGGGAAGGCGAGGGAGAGAGATGCGGAGCAAAGAGACGGGGACCGAGATGGAGCTACACAAAGGGAGAGGAAGTCTGACATGGAGACGGGGACACGCGCCGCGGGCTAGAGAGATGGAGACAACCGGAGACCGCGCCGGCGGCGGGGAGTCGGGCCGCGGTGGGCAGAGCCAGGAGGGCAGAGCGGGATGAAGAGCGGGAGACATAGAGACGGGGAGATGGGACAGAGTCGGAGGAAGGGGCCCAGCTGGGGAGTGTCGGACACGGAGAGGCAGAGAGGAGGGGAAAAAAGAGGGAAGGAGGCAGCCAGAGAGATGGAGAGAGATGTACAGAAACGCCGATGTGAAGGGGAAGGGGAGAGAAGGCGAGAGGGAGAGACACAGGTGAGGGGAAGAGACAGGGAGGTGGGGGAGAGAAACGGGGAAGAACAGAGAGACAGGGACGGGGAGGGAACGATGTGGAGGTGAGTGAGGCACACGGGCAAGAAGGACAGACAGGAGGACGGAGGGTCAGAGAGAAAAGTGGGAGAGAGATGGAAAGGGATGGGGGCAGGAAGAACAGACAGGTGGAGGGAGAGAGAAAGAGAGATGCACAGAGAGTGAGCCATGGCGAGGGGGGCCCTTAAGAGAACAGTGGTGTGCATACAGGTGCAAGGCACAAGCTGGGGAACATGGGGACAGAGAAAGAGGGCGACAAGCAGAGCAAGGGAGAGAATTTGGGAGTTGCTGAACCAAGACTCAAACCTGCTTCCCCAGGCCTCCAAGCCTCCCTGTCCCACTAGCATCAGGGGAATCCATATCCACTCACAGCCCACGGCGCACTTTCTCCGATCATCTTGGCCCCACACCTCCATTTAGGATCCTCAATGCTCCTACAGAGAAACTTCCAGAACCCCCTCCCTCAGGTCCCTGTGTATTTTTTTTAGACCCCTGACTATTCTCTATGCCCATCCTAGGGTCTCCTTCATCTTCATGTGGGCCTCCCTATAATTTTACATCCCCTCCCCTCTATGGGTCTGTGTTCAGATAAATCTCCACATAATCCAGGACTCCCCTGTGTGAGGTACCCAAAGGTGTTAGGCACCCCTTTAATCTCCAAGTCCCCTTTAAAGTGGACCCAGGGCGCCTGGGTGGCTCAGTCGTTAAGCGTCTGCCTTCGGCTCCGGTCATGATCCCAGGGTCCTGGGATCGAGCCCCGCATCGGGCTCCCTGCTCCGCGGGAAGCCTGCTTCTCCCTCTCCCACTCCCCCTGCTTGTGTTCCCTCTCTCGCTGTGTCTCTCTCTGTCAAATAAATAAATAAAATCTTAAAAAAAAAAAAAAAATAAAGTGGACCCAAGAGCTTCTAGTCTCCTAGTCAACCACCTTCATTCCATAAACCTTTATTGAGTGCCACATCTGAGCTGGCAATGTCCAAGTCATGAGGGGACGGCAGTGAACCAAATCAACAGAGATCCCTGCCCTGTGGAGCTCTCCGGGCACTGGATGAGGTGGGTGATAAGCAAGATAAGCAAAATATACGGTATGTTTGACAGTCGAGGCCAGTGCTAAAGAGCAGATTAAAGCAGGGCGCCTGGGTGGCTCAGTCGTTAAGCGTCTGCCTTCGGCTCAGGTCATGGTCCCAGGGTCCTGGGATCGAGCCCCACGTCGGGCTCCCTGCTCCGCGGGAAGCCTGCTTCTCCCTCTCCCACTCCCTCTGCTTGTGTTCCCTCTCTCGCTGTGTCTCTCTCTGTCAAATAAATAAATAAAATCTTAAATAAAAAAAAAGCAAATTAAAGCAGGGAGGGAGAGAGGAATTATTGGTTGGGTGGAGTGTGATTTTTGATACGATGCCAAGAAGGACTTCTCCAGTGAGGGGACATTGACGGAAAATGAGGGTCAGGGCTGTGTGGACAAAGTACCTTCCATGCAGGGGACAGCAAGTGCAAAGGCCCTGTGGTGGGAGGGTGCCTGGTGTATTGTGGGACCACTGAAGGGCCTGTATGGCCGGAGGGGAGCAAGGGAGGAGGAGAGAGAGAAAATGAAGTGAAGAGGCAGATCATATAGGGCCTTAGAAGCAGGGTAATGAGAGGCCTGGTGTTCTGTAATTATTAATGGGGTCTGTTTGCACTCTGAAGTATCTTGCTATACATGGAAAGTTGTATGCTCACTCTACTTACAAGGTCATTGTAAGGACTATGGCTTTTATAGGATACCTGGGGAGTTTTCATATGGACCACCGTTATGTCGTACATACATTAACATATATAATGTTACGTACAATTACACGTGACTCACACACATATGACATGGTATTATGCATGGTACCATGTGGTAAATAACCTAAAAGGACTTGTATGTAGGTGTATGTACGTATAGTAGGCTGAATTACAGTCCCCAGAGATGCCCACATCCTGATCCCCAGAACCGGTGCATATATCACCTTATATGGCAAAGGGCACTTTGCAGATATGATTGAATTGAAGATCATGAGATGGGGAAGAGGATCCAGGTTATCTGGGTGGGCCCTAAATGTAATCACAAGGGCCCTTCTGAGGGGGAGGCCAGAGAGTCAGAGCAGGAGATGGGATGACGATGGAAGCAGAAGCCAAAGTGATGCAGCCACAATCCGAGGAGCATGGGTGGCCTCTAGAAGCCAGAAGAGGCAGGAAGCAGATTCTCTCAGAGCTTCCAGAAGGAACACAGCCCTGCTCACATCACAGAAGAGCCCTTTTGGACTTCTGACCGCCAGAACTGTAAAATAATAAATCTGTGTTGTTTTAAGCCACCCAATTCTTCATAGTTTAAAGGCAGCAATAGAAAACTAATACAATAAAAGGGCGCCTGGGTGGCTCAGTCATTAGGCATCTGCCTTCAGCTCAGGTCATGATCCCAGGGTCCTGGGATCGAGCCCCGCATCGGGCTCCCTGCTCGGCGGGAAGCCTGCTTCTCCCTCTCCCACTCCCCCTGCTTGTGTTCCCTCTCTCGCTGTGTCTCTCTCTGTCAAATAAATAAATCAAATCTTAAAAAAAAAAAAGAAAGAAAACTAATACAATAGGGCACAGGGGGTGGGGGTGGGAGCCCAGACCCCTGTCCGAGAGCTATTCTGGTCAGTGCTACAAACACCGACCACCGTGCACAACGGCTTTTACACTGTCGTCCTATTTCTGCCCCAAATATAACCCGCCACACCCCAGGCCCAGCAGTGGGATCCACCTGAGGGTGAGTACAATCTTCTCCTGGCGGGGCAGGGCCTCTAATGAAGACTAGAACCCGGGTTTCTTTAAGCCCAGCTCAAGGCAAACACCTCTACAGACCAGACCCATTTCCAGACCTGAACCCCATATGCCGTGCACAGAGTCGGTAAGCCTCCCGGAGCACCTCGTCTGGGCATTTTGCTTCAGCTCCACCTTCAAGAATCCCCTCCCTTGGGCGCCTGGGTGGCTCAGTCGGTTGAGCGACTGCCTTTGTCTCCAGTCATGATCTTGGAGTCCTGGGACCGAATCCCGCATCGGGCTCCCTGCTCAGCGGGGAGTCTGCTTCTCCCTCTGACCCTCCCCCCTCTCATGTGCTCTCTCTCTCTCTCTCTCAAATAAATAAATAAATTAATTAATAAAAAAAAAAATCCCCCTTGCACCAGGCAAGACTCAGGGAGGATTCCAAGAGGGAGGGAGAGCCTGGGTGGTAATAAGTGTCCTCAGAGGAGCTGCAGCGGGAACCAGGCAGCCCCCTTTGACGACTGGGGAAACTGAGGCCAAGAGAGGGGTGAGGTGGGCCAACGGTGCTTACATCAAATATGAGCGGTGAGAACCCAGAGCTCCAGTCAAAGATGGGCTAGGGGTCCAGTGGAGGGTAAAAGGCCAGAGGGTGAGGGACCCGCACGACCTGCAAGGAGGGGTGGGGCCTAACGGGGAGCGACCCGCTCACCAGCACGGGGCGGGGCTTAGGGGCGGGGCGGGGCGGGGTCCAGCTGGGAGAGGCCGAAAGGCCTAGAACAGGGGCGGAGCCTGAGGTAGCAGGGAGGGGCGGGGACATAGGTGTGGGCGTGGCCCAACCGAGGAGGAGCCAGGCTGCGGGGGCGGAGCGTGCGCCAAGGCGGGGGTGGAGCTTGCACGGAGGCCGAGGGGGCGGAGCTCATTAAGGGGCGGGATCCGGATCGGGGGGCGGAGCTTAGGCCTAGCGTGGGCGGGGCCGAGCGCTGTCTCCCACCAGGTTAAGGCTTCAGAGCCTCGCACGCGGCCTCCGCCTCAGGTACGGCCCAGGTTGGGAGGGTGCTTCGGTAACTTCCGGGCGAGACCTGCGCATTTCCGGTCAAGATGGCGGCGCCCACCAGAGTCAGGTGTGGGCGACTCTGTCTTTAGTAGCGGCGGCGACTCGAGGCCCGGGGAAGGTGAGGCCCGGGGAAGTGAGGTCCTCCCCGCTTGGGCTCCCCCTCTTTGGAGAGGAAGGGGGAGATTTGTTGCTAAGACGCCCGAAAGGAGGGTTTGTTGCTATGGAGGCCGGGCAGTGGGGTTGCTAAGAGACGGGAACGCATTTAGTGGAGATGGGGGAGGGGGTTGCTGGTTGCTAGGTGGAGTGGGTGGGGCCTGTTGCGGGGGGGGGGGAAGGAGAGGCCTTTGACTTTGGGGAAGGGTCCCGTTGGTATGGAGGAAGGAGAGGGGGCTGTGGTTAAGGTGGGTGCGGGCAGAGTGGTTTGGGGTCATGGGGGGGCTCGGAGCTCCCCTAAAACGTCACCTTCTCAGCAGACCCTCAGGAGTCGACCCGTCAGGACGCCAGAGGTACCTCAGCGGTGATCACCCCCTACCCCAAACACATCCTTCCCTTCACAAACAGCCCATGGCGGACCAAGGCTCGGGGGGCAGCCGCCTCCCCCTGGCGCTGCCCTCAGCCTCCCAGGGTTGCTCATCAGGGGGCGGCGGCTCGTCGGTGGGGAACTCGGGCCGTCCTCCGCCCCCGAGAAACCTCCAAGGCCTGCTGCAGATGGCTATCACGGCGGGCTCCGAGGAACCAGACCCCCCTCCAGAACCCATGAGTGAGGAGGTAAAGATGGGGACCCAGCGCAGTGGGGCGCGGGGTGCCCTGGGCAGGGGCGGAGTCCAGGGGTGAAGGCAGAGCAGTAGGCTGTATTTGTGCTGTGTGGGTTATTGTAGACTGAAGGTCAGAGCTCACAAGTGTCTGGGAGGGCAGATTCCTGCATCCCAGCACCGCGCTGGGATGCACAGTAGCTTCGTGGTAAAAAGAAGGAGGGGAGGGTTCTCAGAGCCAGGCAGACCTGGTTTCAGCAATATCCAGCTGTATGACCGTGGGCATATCACTTCATCTTTATGAACAGCAAGGTCTTTTTGTTTGTTTGTTTGTTTAAAGATTCTATTTATTTATTTGAGATAGAGCGTGCACAAGTGGTGGGGAAGGGCAGAGGGAGAGGGAGAAGCAGACACCCCGCTGAGCAGAGAGCCCAAGGTGGGTCTCCATCCCAGGACCCTGGGATCATGACCTGAGCCAAAGGCAGACGCTTAACTGACTGAGCCACCCAGGTGCCCCTGAGCAAGGTCTTTATTTGCAAGCTGGTGGTGATAATAAGAGAGTAGTGGTACTTCATAGCTTTTTTCTGACAGTGCCAGGTACAGAGGCAGCAGGCTGTTCTCATGAAGACTTAGGTGTGACTTCAGGCTTTGTGGATGGCTGACTGTGTGACCTTGGCATGTCACAACTTTTCTGGGCCTCAGTTTTCTCGTCTGTGAAGTGGGGATGACAGTAACACTCAGAGGGTTGTCTTGGAGATGAGTAGCAATATCGGTTATATGTGATGTATAGTTGGCATTGGTGTTTCCATTGTATAAAACATCACGCTAACCCAGTGACATCCATGATGTCATTGAAGCTTTAGGGCAATAAGGTAGGAACAGGCACCGAAAGATTAACATCTTGCCCAAATTGTTCCGGGACTATGACTACAGAGCCCGCATATTTGCATTGACAGGCCTGGAGAAAAAATAAAATTCAGTGGCCAGCTCTCAACTGTCATCTTACTTGACCTAATAGGCAGCATTTGATTACTGGCCACCTCCTTGATTTCTTTCTTCATTTGGTTTCTGGAACAACACAGTGTCCTGGTTTTCATCCTCACTCACTGGCTCTCCTTCCCGTTTCTTCTGTCGGCTCTTCCTCATTCCCCAGCCTCTGAATGATGGCACACACCAGGGCTCTTCTCATCCCTACCTGCGCTCACTTCCTTTGTGATCTCATATCATGTTGAGACTTTACGCCGACGACTCTCAAGTTTATATCTCTAGACCAGTGGTTCTGATTTGATTCCCCTCGGGACATTTGGCGACCCGTGGAGACATGTTGCATTGTCCCACTCGGGGTCGGGGGGTGGGGTGGGCTACTGGCGTTTAGTGGGTAGAGACCAGGGATGCTGCTCAACATCCTACCGTGTGCAGGACAGCGGCATCCCCTCCCCCCCACCCCTGAACTCTCCAGCTCAGTGTGTCAGTAGAGCCAGGGTTGAGAAAGCCAGGTCTAGGCTGGACCTCCTCCCTGAGCTTCAGGCAGCCTACTCAATATTTTACCTTGGGTGCGTCATAGATCCCTTGAACTTAACACGGTGGAAAATGAGCTCTAATCTCTACTCCTCTTGCTCCACACCTGCTTCTTGTACCGTTTTCCCCATCTCCTGGTTGCTCTGGACAGACCTGGGAGTCCCTTCTCTCACAACCCATAGCCAGTCTCTCTGTAAATCTAGTCCCTAGAAAATTGTCAGTGGGAAAGACACTCAGTAGGCATCTGTTGATTGAAGTAACAGGGAGTTCTCAGATGTTGACTGTTATAAGTAACAAGTGTTATTCATGAATTCGTTCCTGATGGAGGTTTGCTTCTTTCCCCCACCCTCCTGCCCTGTGTTATACGCCAGAGGCGGCAGTGGCTGCAGGAGGCTATGTCAGCTGCCTTCCGGGGCCAGCAGGAGGAAGTGGAGCAGATGAAGAACTGCCTTCGAGTACTGTCCCAGCCTACACCCTCCTTGGCTGCTGAGGCTGACCTGGCCGCTGACCAGCAGGAGCGCGAGGGGGCCCTGGAGCTGCTGGCCGACCTGTGTGAAAACATGGACAATGCTGCAGGTACACCCGGGCCCACCCGCGGCTGCCCCTTGGTCTCCCTCTGTCTCTTTCCTCCACCTTAGCCCCACATCCTGCTGTGGCTCAGCTCTTGTCCTTTCTCTCGGGGACCACACCATCAGCCTCTTCCCCACCCTTCCACCTCCAGCCTCTACCTGTCTAGTCTGGCTCCAACTGAGGCCCCAGCTAAGACTGCCCTGTCTTCCTGCTTGGTCCTCTTGCCATCGGGAGGGGACTTTCTCTCACCCCACCCACCTGATAGCAGGTCTACCTCCCTGATGTTCTCCAAAACTGGTCATTTCTCCCTAGTCTCTTGGCAGTGCACTGTCACTCCCTAGAATATGAGTGAGGAGGTGCTTCTGGGCGGCATGGTCAGAGAAGGCCTCCCCAAGGCGTGCCATTTGATCGGAGACCTGAAGCGAGTGAGCGGGTTATGAGATCAGCTCTGGATCTCATTTTAAGAAGGCATTCCAGGCAGAGGGAATGGCCAGTGCAAAGGCCCTGAGGTGGGAACCTGCCTTGTATGTGCGGGAATAGCGGTAAGGCCAGCATGGCAGAGTGCACTGAGTGAGAGGCTGGGGGTAGGAGGTGACGCTGGGTGTGCAGGGCCTTGCAGGTTGAAGCAGGCGCTGTGGGTTTTGTTCCAAATGCCGAAGAGCTGATAGGAGGACGGCATTCCTCTTTCTTTTGGAGCGACGTGACATAGCCATTGAGGGTGTAGATGTGTCTTCTCTAGATGTTTCATGTAAGTGGAATCATAGAATATGCGAGCTCTTGTGACTGGCTTCCCTGAGTTTGATGTTTTCGAGGTTCTCCCACGTTGTAGCCTGTATCGGAGCTTTATTCCTTCATATGGCGGCTGATACCCCACATGTCGTTTATCCGTTCTCAGTTGATGGGCATTTGGGTCCTTTCCCCCTTTGGTTACTGAGAATAATGCTGCTGTGAGCCTTGGTTCCCACTTTCCAGGGTTTGGGATATTTACGTAGCAGTGGACCTATGATAACCCTGCGTCTGACTTTTTGAGGAACTGCCGAGCTCACCAGTACCACTTTATTCATAAGAACAGGTGGTGGGCCGTAGTTTGCCAAGCCCTGGTCTAGGGGATGTTCTGATTGTCACAAAGATTGGGGGTCAGTACTAGCATCTAGTGGGCTGGAGTCTGGAACCCTAACCCCCCCAAATGCTGGCATTTTTGAGACATGCTGGCCTTGTATTTTTTTAAATATTTTATTTATTTATTCATAAGAGACAGAGAGAGAGAGAGAGGCAGAGGGAGAAGCAGGCTCCCCGTTGAGCAGGGAGCCCGATGCGGGACTCGATCCCAGGATCCTGGGATCATGATCTGAGCCAAAGGCAGACGCTTAACCATCTGAGCCACCCAGGCACCCAAGACATACTGGCCTTGGAGGGACCCCTGGTTGGGCGCTTGATGGAGCCTGCACTTGAGGCAGGCTCCCCCCCCCCCCCCCCCCCCCCCCCAGTAGCCAGCCTGCCCCTCCAGCCTCACCTGCTGTGTTCGTGTGTGAGGCCTGCCATAGCCTCAGGGGCTGAAACAGAAATGTATTTTCTCAGGGCTCTGGAGGCTGGAAGTCTGAGATCCAGGTGTGGGCGGGGCTGGTTTTCTCCTGGGCTTGGTCTCCTTGGTTTGCAGACAGCTGCCTTCTCCCTCTGTCCTCATGTGGTTTTCCCCGTGTGCCTCTCTGTGTCCTGATGTCCTCTTAGAAGGACACCAGTCTTACCACCAGGATTAGGACTTACCCTGAGGACCTCACTTTACCTGGATGATTTTTTTTTTTTTTAAGATTTTATTTATTTATTTGACAGAGAGAGACACAGCGAGAGAGGGAACACAAGCGGGGGAGTGGGAGAGGGAGAAGCAGATTTCCCGCAGAGCAGGGATCCTGATGCGGGGCTCGATCCCAGGACCCTGGGATCATGACCTGACCCGAAGGCAGACGCTCAACGACTGAGCCACCCAGGCACCCCTACCTGGATGATCTCTTAAAAGGCCCTGTCTCCAACTAGTCACATCCTGAGGCACTTGAGGGGTTGGGCCTTCAATATGCGAATTTTGGGGGGGTGCACAGCTCAGCCCATACCAGCTGGACTCCCATGTCCCCACTCTCTGGCACAGACTTCTGCCAACTGTCAGGCATGCACCTGCTGGTGGGCCGGTACCTGGAGGCGGGGCCCGCAGGGCTGCGGTGGCGGGCGGCGCAGCTCATCGGCACATGCAGCCAGAACGTGGCGGCCATCCAGGAGCAGGTGCTGGGCCTGGGCGCCCTGCGCAAGTTGCTGCGGCTGCTTGACCGGGACGCCTGCGACTTGGTGCGCGTGAAGGCTCTCTTCGCCATCTCCTGTGAGTGTCTGGGGCAGCCGGGGAGGGGCGGATGGAGAGGGGCCATGTTGGTTCATTTATTCCCATTGCCAGTGAAGACTCTGTGCTGGGTGTCGGGGACAGGGTGGCAAGCTGGCCAACCCCTCGCTAGTCGGACAGTCAGATCCTGATGATGCAGGAGCACCGCCCAGCTTCAGTGCTTCACGCGCATCAGGGTCCTCGGCTTCCGCACTTTCGATGTTCCTCGTGGTGAGGAGGGGGCTGGCCTGTGCATGGTGGGGTGTTGAGCGGCACCCCGGCCCCCACCCATTAGAGATACCAGTGGCTCCCACTCATGCTGCCTCCTGGGGGTCAGATGCCGGGATGGGGATGATGCCAGCGCCTGTGGGGCACTCTCTCTATGCCAGGCCCCACGCCAAGCCCTGTGCGAGTGTGTTAACTTGGTTAGTCCACACACACAGACTCTGAGGTAGAGAGACCGGATCTACATGGAGGAGGGACCAGGCCAGGTCGCCTAGGCGAGAGCCCGGGGCACCCTGCAAGGTTATGCAGATGTGGGGTTTGAGCCCAGGCAATGTTCTTAACCATGTGCTGGGCCCCTGTCAGTGTGTGTGCCGTCCTGGGGGCCCCCACTGGACTGTTTCCTCCTCCTTAAATCAGCTTTATGGAGATAGAATTCACAGGCTATGCTGTTCATCCTTTTCAAGTTCAGTGCATTCACTAGCTTGTGCAGTGGCGATGATCACTGTCTAACTCCAGAACATTTCCATCACTCCCAGAAGAAGCCGCATTCCTGTTAGCAGTCCCTCCTCACCCCCTCCCTCCAGCCCCTGGCAGCCAGCAGCCTGCTTCTTGTCTCCATGGATTTGCCTGCCCTGGACGTGTCCACCATGTGGCCTTTTGTGTCTGGCTTCTTTCACTGAGCATCATGTTCTCCGGGTTCATCTGCATTTATAGCCTGTACTGACGCCTCATGCCTTTTTATGGCTGAATAATAGGTCATTTATGAAGGGGCCGTGTTTTGTTTACCCGTTCATCAGTTGTTCAGTGGGACATGAGGCAGTGTCTGCCTCTGGCTGTGTGAATAGTGCTGCCGTGAACCACGTGGACAAGGTTCTGCGTGGTCGTGTGTTTTCCTTTCTCCTGGGTGTGCACACCTGGGGTCGGAGTTCCTGGGCAATACGGCAGCCCCATGGTTCTCTGTTTGAAGTTGGAGGAGAACCCGTTTCTTCCACTCCCAACATTTGTGACACTGAATGTGTGTGTGGGGCTTACAGACGACCAGTTTTCCAACTCTCTGGATGCCTGCCGGGTGATCTACAGTCCCATTCTCTTCCATTCTGATGCTGACTCCCTGGGGTTGGCACATCTCCACAGGTTAAGGGCTCAGTTCTACGAGATGGCCCCTGTTTCAGACACCCGTCGAAAGTTTGGGCCTTCTGGGGGCGTCTGGCTGGCTGAGTCCGTACACCGCGCAACTCTTGATCTCAGGGTCGTGAGTTCGAGGCCCATGTTGGGTGTAGAGTTTAACTTAAAAAAAAAAAAAGGTTGGGCTTCCCGTACTTCCTAGTTACTGGCTGTATATTAGGCGTTCCCATGATCCCCTCCTCAGGTTCGATAGTTTGCTAGAATAGCTCACAGAACTCAGGGAAGTACCTGTGTTTAGTGGCCATTACAAAGGATACAGATGAGCAGCCAGATGAAGAGGTGCACAGGGCGAGGTCTAGAAGGGTCCTGAGCGCAGGAGCTTCTGTGCTTGAGGAGTTGGGTGCGCCATCGTCCTGGCACACCCATGTGTCACTAACCCAGAAGCTCTCTGAAGCCCACCGTTCGGGGATTTTTATGGAGGCTTTCTCATGGAGGCATGATGGATCGTTAAGTCCACCCCCGTCCTTCTTCTCTCTCTGGAGGCTGGGAGATGGGGCTGGAAGTTCCAAGCTTCTAATCATGGCTTGGTATTTCTGTAAGGAAACCCCATCCAGGAGCCCACCCAGAGTCCCCTCACTGGAAGAAAAGATGCTCCCATCACTCAGGAAGTCCAACGGGTTTTAAGAGCTTGCTGTCAGGAATGGAGGCAGAGACAAAATACATATTTGTTGTGTCATGCTGGCCCTGGTAAAAGAACAGGGAGGCTGCAAAGGAATTCTGGCAAGAGCGAGGGAAAGAGTCCTGGAATGGGTGGCATCTGGAAAGTCCTGTCCAAAACTGGAGAGACAGGTGGACACACAGACCTCGGGTGGCTTGGCCATAAAGGGTAGACAGAGAGACTCCGTTCCCCAGAGGTACCAAGAGCCAGAGTGATGCGGGAGGGATGGGGCAGAGTTTTCTTCCAAAAGCTGACATTAATTATATCTCAATAAAAAAAATACTTAAAAGTTAATGCTTATGAAGCACAGGCCTGTCGAAGTTGATAGTGAGTTTGGTGAAGGTGGTGATGATTCTGGTGAGGGTGGTGACGGTGACTTCGAGGCCCCTCCCTCTCTCTCGCCTCCCCCCAGGCCTGGTCCGGGAGCAGGAGGCTGGGCTGCTGCAGTTCCTTCGCCTGGATGGCTTCTCCGTCTTAATGCGGGCCATGCAGCAGCAGGTGCAAAAGCTCAAGGTCAAGTCAGCGTTCCTGCTGCAGAACCTGCTCGTGGGCCACCCCGAACACAAAGGTGGGGCGGCCAGGGCAGGGGGCCCAGGGACGATCCCCAAGGGAGGGTGGGGAGGAGGGGAGTGCCTGGGGGAGGGGTGTGGACTGCCCCTCTGACCCCCAAGACCCTTCCCCCAGGGACCCTGTGCTCCATGGGGATGGTCCAGCAGCTCGTGGCCCTGATCCGGACAGAACACAGCCCCTTCCATGAGCATGTGCTTGGAGCCCTGTGCAGGTATGCTGGGGCCTCCGAGAGGACGAGGCCCTGGGGCAGGTGCCCCTACCTCTCGGGCTGACACCCCTGGGCTCCAGCCCACCAGCCTCCTTCCCTCTAGGATTCAGGACTTTGGGCCTTTCCCTCGGAGGGGGCAGGAATCATTGTGCTGGAGCTCCCTGAGCATTCGTTTATTCACGTGTCAGGGGCTGACCCAGCAGCCTGGAAGGAGGGGGAGAGTCTCTCTGACCCGCACACAGGACCAGCAGATTAGCATCCAGAGAAGATGACAGAATGGAGCAGCTGCTCGAGCAGGTGGCAGCTCCAGCGTGCAGAGTGGGCTCCAGGCCAGGCTCTGTGCTAGGCGCCTTGTTTTGTACAAGTCTCCTCGTAGGCCCTTGGAGGGTGGGGACCGCGTGAGGCCTGTATTGCAGATGGGGAAACTGAAGCCCAGTGTGGGGAGCCGTCTTGCCTGGGCTCCTGGGAGAGCAGTGGCCGGGGTGGGGTGCAGCCCCGTGCAGAGGGAGGTCCCAAGGACTGCTCTCCTGTCCCCGCAGCCTGGTGACAGACTTCCCCCAGGGCGTGCGGGAGTGCCGGGAGCCTGAGCTGGGCCTGGAGGAGCTCCTCCGTCATCGCTGCCGGCTGCTGCAGCAGCACGAGGAGTACCAGGTAGGCCGGCGGGGCCCGTGCGCCCTGTGCGTCAGGCGTCTGTCTCCCCGCCTCTTGGCTCACGTGTTCTCCCGCCATCGGTTCAGCAGGTGCTTCTTGCCCCCTCCCGCGTGCCTCGTGCCATGCCAGCGCCACAGGCCGGCAGGAGAACGAGCTTGGCGTGTTTTAAGGGGTTAACAAAGTCATTTATTTATTATTCACATTTTATAAGTATTTACCTCCTATCAGATATTCAATAATTATTTGATAAATCAATGATAAAAGGCAACCCATTAAATATTTAATTAAAAATAATTAAGTAGATAACGAGTAACAGATAAACAACTCAGCTGTTTAATTAGATAATAAGTAACAAGTGATAAATAGCAGCGCATTAGATATTTAGATAGATCAGTAACAAATAAGTGATAACTCAGATAATTAGATCATTAGTAACGCATACGTGATAAAGAGTGACTGATTGAATATTCATATAGTTTAGTTTACTAAACGATTAAGTGGGTTAGCTGGCTGATGATAAAGTACTGCCCAGATGTTGGTGCCCCCCCTCCCAGGACATCTGCTCTACTCAGTCCGTTCCTCCGTGACACTGTTGAGTGTTTCCAGAGAGCTGCAGGGAGTGAGGAGTGAGGGTGACCAGGAGAGGCACGTTGCCCACCCCCAGATGCTTGCCCTGACCCCATCGTAAGGACACATGGACATACGCGCCCATGGGGTTCTGGGGGTTTCAGCCGGGGAGCGTGTCCGTTGTTGCTTGCTGTATTGGCGCATCCGTTCCCTGAGCTACTGGCGTGCCAAAGCCTGGGCAGGACCCACCTGGTGAGGGAGGCCTCATGCGAACTGACCAACACTCCTTTTGTTTTGTTTTTTTTTCTTTCAAAAAAACTTTCACAACTTTCTTAGGGGTATAATTGTCATATAATAAACTCCACTTACTGCAAGTGTGCCATGTGAGTTTAGACACGGGGACACATCTGTGGAAACCCCATCTTTCCATCCCTCCATTGGTCAGGGGCGGCTCACCCACGCGCCAAGCCCTGAGCTGAGCGCCGGGGATTTGGTGAGGAGCAAAAAGATCCATCCTTGGTTCTCACGGGGCCCGGGGGGTGACAGAGAAACGTGTAGACGAACACACAGAAGGACGTATTTACAAATACACACCTAGTGTGTGTGTATACGTGCCTGTAGGATACAGGCAGTATTTCCATCTGTGTGATTTAACATTCCGTTCTGCATAGTGTGACAGCAGGAAGTTACGACTACGGTGAAGGAGACAACCTATGAGGGGACAGAGAAGGCTGGGCAGTGGTCTTTTCCACACGGTGCTGTGTTCGTTTCCAACAGCTGCTCTAATTCTACCACAGACTGGGTGGCTTAGCAAGAAACGCATTGTCTCACAGTTCTGGGGACCAGGAGTCTGAAGTCAGGTTGTCGGCAGGGGCTGCTCCCTCTGAAGGCTCTAGGGGGAGAATCCTTCCTCTTCCAGCCGCTAGTAGTTGCTGGCAATCCTTGGCATTCCTTGGCTTATCGATACACCACTCCTGTCTCTTCACATGGCCTTCTTTCCTATGTGTCTGTGTCTTGGAAATCTTTCCAGATACTTAAATAGAGGTCTGTTTTAATTTTTTTCTTTTTTAAATTTTTTATTTATTTGAGAGAGAAAGCATGAGCGGGGGAAGGGGGAGGAGCCAAAGGAGAGGGAGAAGCAGACTCCCTGCTGAGCAGGGAGCCAGACACAGGGCTTGATCCCAGGACCTCAGGATCATGACCTGAGCTGAAGGCAGACGCTTAACCCACTGAGCCACCCAGGCGCCCCGAGGTCTGCTTGAATTTTAGCATAATTGAATAATGCAGTTGGCATGGTATTCTGTAAGGTGACTCTGTTCATGACGTAGTCCTCTTTTGTATTTTTGTAGGTAAATTTAAGAATTAAATTTCATGAATGCTTTCTCGTGAAAAGGTCCTGTGGTCATGTGGTTCAAAATTCAAGATGCATAGGAGGGTCAACAGTGATGAGTCTCCCTGCTGCCCCCGTCCCTAACCACCCAGTACCTCCCCCAGTTCCGTGCGTGGCCTTCCCAAGATAGTCTGGGCACACAGGCAAATGTGCGTATAAATTCTTCTCTTTTCCTCTCTCCCTTTTGTGCAAAATCTGCCTGTCCTGACCACCTTGCCTCATTCCCTTTCATAACATCTCAGGAAGGGGTACAGAAGGAGCGTGTTTTGTGTTGGCCATCATGGCTTTTTCCTGTTTCCTTTCATAGCTGCAAGGTAGGTCGCTTCTTTCTTGTCATGACCCCCTTAATGGACACTCTGGTTGCTGCTACCAGCTCTGCTAAAAGAATAACCCTTTACCTATGTTTCTTTGTACGCGTGAGTATGTCTATAGAGCAATTTCCAGAAAGGGAAAAGCTGGGTAGGTTAAAGGTGAACTTACAGAGTTAAGGGCCCTTTTTGCTAGGTATTGCCAAGTTGCTCTTTATAAAGGTTGAACCAGTTGTCACTCCAACCATGAGAATGCCCAAGGGGACCTAAAGCCATTGGACTTTTTTTTTTTTCCTCAAGCTGTTTGGTGAAAAGTAGTATTCTGGTCCGGTTTACATTTGCGTTTCTTCCATGAGTAAAGTTGGACAGCTTTCCTTTCTTGTGAACTGTTCATTCATATCTTGTGCCCATTTATCTACTGGGTGGTGGTTTTTGCAGTTGATTTATTAAAGCTGTTGAACTATTAAATATGTTAGCCTTTTCTAACAAGTTGCACATTTTCCACCCCAAACTGTTTTTCTTTAATTTTTGTTTCTGGCATCTTTTTGCCATGCAGATAACCTTTTATGTTCATGCGGTCCAACCTGTGAGTGCTTCTTTCTTGGTTTCTGGGGTTTGTACCTATGGAAGGGGTTTTGATTTTAAGTGGGGATTAGTAGGGGTCGGTCATAGCCGGTAGGTAGAGCCCAAGGGGCTGAGGTGAGCACAGACCAGTGGGGTGAGACGGCCGCTGGGAGACCCCCGTTCTAGTTCGGTAATCCAGGCACAGGTGAGAAGAGAAAGTGAGCCATGGACCTCAGCTGAAGTCAGAGAACCCTGGGAGGCTTCTGGGGCAGGCAGTGAGGAGGGAGGAGAAGCCATCTCTGGGTGCAGAGCATGCTGGAAGCAGGAGCCCGCTGCGCACTCAGGGCTCCCACTCTTGTTCCCCCAATCCAGGAGGAGCTGGAGTTCTGCGAGAAGCTGCTACAGACCTGTTTCTCCAGCCCGACGGATGACAGCATGGATCGGTGAAACCTGGTGGCTTATCACCCCCTCTCCGTGGGAAGCCCGGGCGTCCTGCCTCCCAAGGGAGAGCAGGGCCTTGATGGTGCGCGGCCAGGGCGTGCCAGCCCGTCTCTGCTCAGCCCCTGCCGGGGGCGCTGAGGAAGGCGCCGGCTCCCTGGACCCCACCCCTCACGCTCTCGCTGCGTTCCCCCTTCTGCGTCCACACTGCTCTTCTAATAAAGGTGTTTCTCCTTCGACTCCTTCGCTGCGGCCTTCATCACCTCTCCTGGAGGGTGCCTGGGGGGGAGGGGCACGACCTTAGGGGACCTAGGCGCCGTGGAGGAGAGGGCAGCGGGCGGAGCCCGGGCATAACCGTGCTGCTCTCTACAATCCAGAGCCCTCGTGTCTCGTCTTCTCAGCCTCCCTGGACAGGGAGGGTGAGGGACACCCGTCCTTCGTTTTGGCTCACCTGTTGTCTCCGGCTGCTCCATCTGAAGAACGCAGGCTGCCTGCCCTGGGGCGGAAGCCATGTCATTTCCCAGCGTCCGTGCAGAGGCGCGTCGTGTGACTTCACGTCGGCCGGTCAGAGGCCACCGCGGGGGCTTCCGGGGCGCTGGTGCTGGGAGACGGCGGGGGCAGGCGCCCTGAGCGGGGGCCTCGTTCCCGCCCTAAAGCGCTGAGCCGTCTCCAGCCTTCTCCGAGTTTGGGGCGTTGAGGCAGGCCTCCTTTCATTTCATAAATTCCTTGTCAGTTTAGCTAAAGGAGGTTTTATCATTTGCAACCCAGGCTCCTGGCCAGTGCCGTTTTTCACACGAGGAATCCGAGCCCGGGGTGCTTGAACCGTGGGCAGAAGCTCACAAAGCCAGGTTTCAGACAAAGCTGTGCTCCTCCTCCCCTATTCGGGTTTCCTAGCTCCATTTGATGTAGACGAATTCCTCTCAGGTGGAATTTACTCGTACTCCTGGGATTTGGGAGGGACAGATTATTTTCACCCTTCTTCCCAAATTCAGGATAAAGCGAAAGGTAGCTACAGGATCCGAGAATTGGAGATCAAGTATCACCTTTATTACTATTAGCAGCGATCAGAGGAAGTGGCTTTAGTCTTGCTGCTTCCACACCCCAGCATTAGACATGCTTGCCTGTCCGGTCACAGGCAGCACTGGATAAGCACAGGCCTTCCCTTGGGTGCAGCAGGCCAGACACTGGGCAGGCTGCCTCTGAGAGAGGGAGAGCTGGAGTGAGCCACGATGCCCATCCAATCTGGCAAATTGTTCCTCAGCCCCTGGGAGGGGTGGAGAGGCCAGGAGAAAGACACTAAGCGGTTGAAGTTACTCCATATGGAAATGTGAACAATGGGGAATGGGTGTCCGCACCAGACACTTTAAGAAGCCGCTTCCAATTCTTTTTTTTTTTTTTTTAAGATTTATTTGAGAGAGAGTGTGTGCCCACGCAAGCAGGGGAGGGTCAGGAGAGGGAGGGAGAGAATCTCAAGCAGACTCCCCGCTGAGCAGAGCTCAACCCAGGGCTCCATCCCATGACCCCGAGATCATGACCTGAGCTGAAACCGAGTCCCACGCTTAACTGAGTCACCCAGGCACCCTGCCCCTTCCAGTTCTAGTGCACATAACAGTATGGTCAACCTGTGAGTTCTGATAGGGTGGAGACACACATTTCAGTCCTTAAAGCTCCTGCAGCTTCCCGGTTCTTCCAGACTGACCATGTCAACTTCTCAGGTTTCATTTGGTGGTTGAATATGGCTACACCCCCATCCCTCAGTTCCTGAACTTATGTGTTAAAATAATATGGCAACTATGCAATCATATAGGCAGAAAAAAACCCAAAATGCTGAGTAAAAGATAAAAGAATGTGACAGAGGAAGAGATGACTCAAGGAACAGAAGGAAATGCCTCCCCCTTGCTTCAAGCTGAATAACAATAGGAACCTGGGTCCATTTTAAAATAAAACCTCAAAGATGAAAAGGTAAGATTGGCAAAACTAAGGAAACAGAGGACTGTGGTGGATTGTTCAGGA
The DNA here is from genome assembly GCF_009762305.2 of Zalophus californianus. NCBI lineage: Eukaryota > Metazoa > Chordata > Mammalia > Carnivora > Otariidae > Zalophus > Zalophus californianus. Next base: position 57,240,822 of record NC_045611.1, on the reverse strand, counting down.
AATACTTGCTCCCTCCCATTCCACCTCCGTGAGAGTGGTACACTTTCCTACCCCGTGGGGTGTGCAGTGTAAATGCCTGTCCCACGACTCTGGGCTTGATCGTGTGACTTGCTTTGACCAACGGATGGTAGCGAGGTGAGACAACTAGGGACTTGAAATGTGCTAAAAGATGGGCTTGACCTCAGGTGCTTCTGCCTTTCCTTAGGAGATGGTGGCCTCGGTAGCCTATGGTGCCAGAATATGAGAGACCTGGGAAGCAGAACCAGCCTTGCAGAACCAGCCTTGTCACCACCCTTCACAATGGCAGCTCCAAGTTGTGAACCTGACCCAGGCTGCCCAGATGGTGACCATCACACGGCAGTAGGTAGCTGTTACAAGGACCAAAAAACGTCCCATGCAACAAATACAGTGGAAATAGCAAGGCCCAGAAGAGACATGTGATTGTAAGTGGACACATGTGGAAATGACAAAGATCGTTACAGAAAGGAGAGAGAAGCTATGTGAAGGACAAATGCATAGTTGGCATCCTTGAAACGGAGAACAAACAACCAGTACAGGAAAACGTACTCAACCATACGATTCAATAAAATGTCTCTGAAATTTAAAAAAAAAGTAAATCTGTGGTTGAAAGATGGAAGTTGATTCAGTACACGCACTCGCTCGTCTGATCCTTACAGTGGGCCTGTAACATGGGGATGGGGGACATAAAAGGTGGGGACACTGAAGCAACAGTAAGACACGGCCCGGGCAAAGGCATGCAGGTGGGACCGAAGTCAGCCTGCAGCCGAAAAGGCGTCAAGAACCGCGCGGTATCGGAGCACCCAGCCTTGGCTGGAGAGAAAACCCGATGTGGATTACCCAGGAGCTGGACCCTGGAGCCAAAGCAGGACTATAATTGGACGAGACGGAGCAGCGAATGGATTTCCAAAAGGAGCGAGCGGGAAGAGAAATCCTGGAGCAGGATTGACTCTGCACTTTGGAACGGAGTCGGAGAGAAACGCCGGCGGCGTGCAACGGCGCTTGCGCATTGGGTCGCCTGGGTTTATTCTGGGTTTATTCGGGGAGAGACCGTTGGCCCAAACCAGCGCAAGCGCATCTGCGCCCTGCGCCGGCTGGGCCGGTGGGGAGCGGCCGGGCCTCCGTGCGCACGCGCACTGCCGGGCCCGGGCGCGCGGCCTCCGCGCACCGGGACGGCGGCGGGTGGGCGGGGCTTCCTGCGTGCCCCTGCGCTAGGGGATTGTGGGATAGTGGCGGACGGAGCCGGGCGTCGGAGGCCCCGAGCGGACTGCAGAGCCCGGAGACCCAGCCGGTTTGGGGAAAGGGGCGGCCAGGGAAGTGGGCCTCGGCTTCCGTTGGCCGCCGCTCAGCGCCGCGGCCTGTCCGGACTGCGCAGGGAGGCGTCTTCCCTGACCGGCCTTTGCTTTCCCGCGCGGCGCCGGGCCGGCCCGGGCCAGCCGGGGCGACTTCCCCGCCGAGGGCCTCCGCGGGCCTCGCGACCGCGCTGACCTCCCCGCGCCCCCCGGCCGCCGGCGGGCCCCGAACCTCCGCCTCCGTCCGCTCGCAGCCGGCGCCGCCCCCCGAAGCCCGCGGCTCGGCGCGCCGGGGGTCTCCCCTAGGCCCGAAAGCGCGTGCGCGAGCGTGAGCCCCCGCCGCCGCCCCCCGCCCCCTTATACCGGGCCCCTGAGCAGGGGCCGGAGCCTCCGGCGGCGGGGCGGGGGGGGCGCCCCGATGAGCCCCGAGTGCGAGGAGCCGCCGCCCCCCCGCGCAGGTGAGCGGCCGCCGCGGGCCCCCCACCCCTCCCGCACCTGCTCCCTCTCAGTCCGCGGGACACCTCTTCCCCGCCTCGCCCCAAGTTCCTTAGTCTCCTCGCAGCAGCCCACCTCCCCAGTCTCTCTTTCAGTCCAACTTCCCCTCCTCGGACCCAGCCCCACAGCCCTGGGACGTCTCCACCGTTTCCTCCCCGGCCCCCTCCCCTGGAGCACCCTCTTCCTGCTCTCAGCCTCCCCGACCCGGGCTCCGGCCCCACCGGAGCAGTAGGGCGCTCCCTGCCCCCTGCCCGGCTGAACGTGTGCGGAGGGCCTGGGAAGCGGCCCCATTTCTGTGAGGGCAGGCGGCGGAGGGAGGGGACACAAAGGCCCGGCCGGCCGGTCACAATTAGTGGTGTTGTGATGGAGGTAGCTCAGGGCCTGCGGGCGGCCGAGGAGGGGCCGGTGAGGCTGGCTCAGCGCTGGCGCTTGCTGTTTGGGAGGGCCAGGAGGGCTTGACAGATGGAGAGTGGGAAGAGGGGCCTTCCGGGTGGAAGGAGCAGCACGTGCAAGTCTATGAAGGTGGGGGCCCGGGACTGGTCGGCAGGAGTGTGGGGAGGGGGAGGACCTTGGTGCCGCTGCCTGTCCAGGCCCTTGAACGTGACCTCCGGGTTAGGGCCCTTTCTTGTGCGCTCCTGTACACCCCAGTGTCTTCGCAGAGGCCACAGAGGCGACAGGAACACCGGCCTGAAAGGCAAGAGGTTTCTGCAAGGGAAGCTGTGTTAGGTGTGGTGCGGGGTTCAGAGTTGTAAAGAAACTTGAGTGGGGTGTAGACTGGTGCTGACGTCAGGGCCCTTCTCGTTCGGTGGCTCTGGGGGTTCAGCGGACTGTCTGGAAGCCTGTAGCGGAATGCAAGGCAGTAGCTTTGACAATGATTACTAGGTTTGGGATCATCCATTGCAGTGGTCCTCAGGGACGATTGTGTCCCCCAGGGGACATTTGGCGATGGCAGGAGTCGGCGGTGGTTAACAACGAGGGGGGTGGTCCTGGGTACCCGGTGGGTAGAAGCCAGGGATGCTGCTCGCCATCACCCAGTGCACGGGACAGCGCCCCCCCTCCCCCCACAGGAGGATCTTCCAGCCCCGAATGTCCTTAGTGCTTCGGGGGAGAAACCCTGCTCTCTTGCTTGGGCATCGTGTAGTTTTTTGTCTTACCTGCCCTATTGCCACCCGTCAGCGGCTGTGTGTTCCAAGCTGTGTATTTTGATTTACTTTCGTGTTTTTGGTGATTTTTGTTGGGTCCCCTACTGTTTTTCTGCATCAGAGGAGAACCTGCTGGTTCCCCCCTCCCCCCAACACCAACAGTTTTTTCCAGGATCTGTGGAAAGTGACTTGAGCCGGTCACTTTCCCCTTCTGGATTTCGGTTTTTTATTAATTCAACAAGTGTTTCTAGCTGTCGGTCTGGCCTTCTGCAGAGGGAGGCAGGTGACAGGAGAGGCGAATCCTGTCACAGAGCGCTCAGACGCTGTCATAGGGTGACCACGGAAGCTGTGGAAGCGTGGAGCAGGCCCCTAACGCAGTCAGGGGAGGCTTCCTGGAGGAAGTGGTGTCTGTGCTGAAGCCTGAAGGACCCAGGAGGAGCTATTCAGGCTCCGAGAGCTGGAGGGGAGGCAGAGGGAGCAGCCAGCCAGGGCAGAGGCGAGGGTGCCTCCGAGCAGTCAGGTGTGGCGGGAGTGTTGAGCGCCATGCGGGTTGCCGCAAGAGATGAGGTGAGAGAGGCCTGGGAGCTCTGGTGAGAGAGAGGGCCTTCCTGGCATCCCCGGGCTCACCAGCTCTCTAGGGCAGGCTCAGCACGTGGGGAGTGGGGACACGCCCTCCTTTCCAGGCCAAAGCTCGGTGTTCTCTTTGAACACTGTTTTATGGGTTTTTCCGTGGGTGGTGCGGTCCTCTAGTCACTGTGAGGTGTCTCCCAAGTGAGGAGACTGAGGCTCGGTGCTGGTAGGACCTGGTCCAAGGCCACAGGGATTAAATTTGGAGAGGCAGGATTGGAGCCTAGGCTTTTCTGACTTTGGATCACCCTGGCACACCGAGTCTGCTCCTCCTTGTGTTCCAAGTGCTATTTCAGAGTCTATTAGTCCTTTTCTTTTCCTCCTGGGAACCCGTAACTGATCCAGGAGATGGTCCTGAATGTGAGCTCTCAGTCCCCTCGGCCCGTGGCCTGGGGTCTACATTTTGTTTCCTAATTATTCTATCCCCAGGGTTGGACCAGAGTGGCCACCTCCCCTGGGAGACTGTGCTCTGGGCTGTCCCCTAACTGGGGATCCCTCCCAGGCTTTCCCAAGCCGTGGGAAAGTCCCAGCTCATCGTCCTCTCCGGCTCTGGCCGGGCCCGCCCCTTGTCCCACGTGGGTGTCCTGCTGTCCACCCTGCTACATCTGTGCTGGGTTCTGCATCCAGCACACACACACGGGGTCCTCCTCAGAGGTCATGGGGTCGCCATTACTGTTGCCCTGTTCTTGGAATCCAAGTCCCCTGCCCCTTTTCCAGACTTGGCAGAGAACGGACAGTTGGCTGGGGGGACTTGAGGGAGGTGGTCTCACCGTCCTTGGGCCTGTGGAGCCCTGCAAGGGGCTGGGGCTGGCCTTTTGGTAGTGGGTTCTCTCCCTTCGTAGGGCTCACGTAGCCCGGGTCTCCTCACAGCGGCCTGTGGGCCTGTGATGGCTGAGGGTGGCAGCTCAGGCCTCCCAGAGGCCTCTGTGCCCTTGACCTCCACTTCCGGGTGCTTCGGGGCCAGGGCAGGCGAGGAAGGGTGGAAGATGAAGGACCTGCCCATGGGCTCCCTGGCAGGCAGAGCTGTGTCTGGACAGATAGAGGCGGTGGTTGCGGCCGCACTGGGAGCTGCCCCCAGGCCCTGCTGGAGCCAGGGCAGGGGCCGGCAGGCTCTTGAAAGGGCAGCTGGTGTCAGAGCCTAACAGTGACCCAGCAGAGCAAGAAACCGGAGGTGATGGTGCCAGGCTGGTGGAGGGAGAGATCGTTCTCGTGTTTAATGGCTTCCTTTCTCGCTTACGGTTTCCCCTTCTTCCGTTTGCAGCCAGAGTCAGGGTTTTCAAACTGCCGCTGAGAGTCAGTGCTAGTCACTTCCGCTTTCTTGAGGGTTGCTCAAAGTTGCACGGGTGGGGGTGGGGGTGGGGGTGCACCTGCCAGTGTCTGAATGACCTGGATCGCCCAGGCAGATCCGGGGGGCAGTCTTTCTCCAGGTTCTCTGTGTTTAGGGCTGTCAACCCCGGGTTCGTGGCCAGCTCCTTCCCTCCTGCTAGGGGTGTCTGGGCTTCCGCGCGGTCAGGGACCCCTGCCTGAGCTGGTGGTCTTGACGGCGTGGCCCCGTTTCACAGATGGGGATGCCAAGTGCCGGGTTCACCCCGTTAGAGAGTGAGAGTGGAACCCCCTCTCCTGTGTCCATCCCATCCCCAGGGCTTCCAGCAGGTTCTGCTAAGTGGGAAGATGGGGTTGGCCGTCAGCACTTGAGAGTGTGTGTGTGTTTAGTTCTCGCGTATCTGCATCTCTGTTCTGTGCAGGGCTTGGGAAGTGATGTCTGTAGGGTGCCCACCACCACTTGCTTGCATCGGGACCTTGCAGGCTCCTCTGATTTTTGGAGGAGCCACCTGAGGGGCTGCCTGGGTCTGAGTACCCCGCACCACCCAGCACCCTCCTGTCTTACTGTGAGTGGCCCCACCCATCACCCCCCCTCACACACACCAGTTCTCTGGAAAGCCCGCTTGGGGAAGGAAGCCCTCCCTGCCGTACCAAGCGGACCTGCTGTGGAGGTTTGGGGGTGGTGCCCGGAGCCCGGGCCCTCTAACTAGGTGCTTTGGAAGCGGGCGGGTCAGGAAGTTCCACCTGTAGTCAGGAGAGTAGGGCAGGCGAGTCCTGCTTCTGCCTCTCGGTGGCCTTGGCTCCGTCCCTGGGGCTCTCGAGTGGGAATCATGATCACGCTTCACCTCCTTGTCTTGGCGTGGAGACAGGGAGCCCGTGTGGGTGCACAGGGTTTTAGGAGACATGGGCTGGGCCCTGTCCCCACCCTGCCCCTCAGCTGTGGGGGCCCCCCCTCCCCCACTTAGCTCAGGGACACTGACAGGGCGGGGAGGGGAACCTAGGCACACTTTCTGTGCCTCTGCTCTTCTGGTTGGAGGCTGCTGTCTTGTCTTGTAGGAGCTCCCGGTGACTTGGACACACAACAAGGCCTGGGCCCAGCCCTGTCACCGCAGCCTTGGGCAACTGTGGTTTTGTTTTTGGTCATGGTTTTTGTTGAGATGTAATTTATATGTCGTGTGATTCATCTACTTAAAGTGCACAAGTCAGTGGTTTCTGGTATATTCAGAACTGTGCAGCCGTCACCGTAGTGGGTTATTTTCACTGAGGTATAATTAAGAAAAACGTGGACAATCAATTTCAGAACTTTTGGTTGTTTTTATTTTATTTTTTAAAAGATTTTATTTATTTGACAGAGAGAGACAGCGAGAGAGGGAACACAAGCAGGGGGGAGAGGGAGAGGGAGAAGCAGGCTCCTGGCTGAGCAGGGAGCCCAATGCAGGGCTCGATCCCAGGACCCTGGGACCATGACCTGAGCCGAAGGCAGACGCTTAACAACTGAGCCACCCAGGCGCCCTGGTTGTTTTTATTTTAAACATGCTTTTCCCAGAAGAAAATCCCTTACCTGTTAGGAGGCATTCCCCCCTGCCCCCCCGGCTTCCCCAGCTCCTGCTTTTGTCTATGGATTTGCGTCTTCCGGACATTGCTTGTAAATGGAGTCCTGCAACATGTGGTCCTTGGTGACTGGCTTCGTTCACTCTGCACAGGTGGCCTTTTGAACCCTCTGGCCTCCTCGTCGGGCATGAAAGTGTCCTATGTGGGAAGAGGTGGAGTGCTCACCCCACAGAGCTCCTTGTGGCCCTGGGTGGTGGCTGCTCGTTGAGGCGGTTCTCGTCCCAGCTTCCTGCAGCTCAGGACATGTGCCCGCGCAGGCCACCAGTGCCGTGGGGCTGGACCTTTGTTTTCTCACCTGTGGCATGAGCCCTGTCACGGCCTTGTCATCAAGGGAGGGAGGATGTCCATTAGCTGTGGAAGGGTTCCTGGAGAAGAGCTGGGAACTGGGCAAAAGGAGGGAGTAGCCGGCTTGCAAAGGAAGGTCGCTGAGCACCTCAGGGTTGGGGGGATGATGTTTGCTTCCAGTGCTCCCTGCCCCCCCCCCGCCCGTGTGACGGTGGCTTAAAGATGGCTGGGGGGGTGACTGGGTGGGATTGATGTCCTGGCAGGAATGTCACCTGCTGCCTCAGAGGGGCAGGGGCCTGATAACACGTGGTGGTGCAGAGGGGGTGCTTTTCTGCTGGTGTTTCCGAGCAAGAACTGCATATGAGGTTGTCGGCCTAGCAGGGACGGTGGTGCCTGTGTGGACCGTTGTCTGGTCAGGGCACGTGTGCTGTGTACCGGCGTACCTGTCGTGTAGGTGGATGGAGGTCGGGCCGCAGGACTGTTTGCCCTGTGCCGCCCCCCCCCCCCCCCCGGGTACGTGCTTGGCAGGAGACCCTGAGGAGGAGGAGGAGGAGGAGCCCGATACCGGGGCGTCCCGTGCAGGCGAGATGGCAAGAGCACAGTTGCTGAGAAGAACCCAGGTGTGGTGTACTCTGCAACCAGAAAGGCCAGTGTGTCGGTGCAGGTGAGGACAGCCAGGGCAGAATTTGGCGGCATTTGACTGTGGAGGGAAGCCCCTGGGCGCCTGAGCACAGACCGGACGTGGTCAGGTCCCATCGAAGCCAGCTCTGCCTGGAAGCCTGTGCAGTGGAATGTGGAGAGCCCAGGGCAGGCCGGAGAGGTGACGGGGCCTGTCGGGGGGAGGGCTGAGCAGGTGGAGAGAAGCCCTGAGATTTCCAGTGGCCGAGTGATGGGCGGGGGTGCTGGCACAGCAGGGCTGTGGGGGCCTGGGCCCAGAACCCTGCACAGACTTGGGCCTGGGCGGGCAGCTGCCTTGGTGAGCCTCAGCTTCCTCACCTGTAAGATGGGGCCGTCCGTGCCTTCCTCGGGGGTGGCTGTGAGTGGGCTGAGCTAAGCCGATCCTGAGAGCGCCGTCAGCACTGCGGCCAGCGCCGCGTGTGGCCCTCACGTCTGGCATCACAGTTGAGTGATGCCGGGAGGCCTGGATGCCCAGCGTGGCGCACGCAGGGACCTCCTCAGGAGAGGCCCAGGCTGGGGTGGCGCACCCCAAGATGGCACCGCAGGACGACGTGGGAGGAGCCAGGCTGTAGCTTGCTCGGGGAGGGAGTGGTTCCAGGGGAGGCAGGCCTGTCGAGGGGTCAGGCAGGTGTGCACACCCGGCCGACTTGGCCGGCAGGCGTGTGACAGTGAACGCCGCGGAGCTGGAGGTCCAAGTGGAGGCTGGACGGGCCCTGGGGTCTCGAATGTGGAGACCTAAGGAGCCCTTTTGGGCTTTTGGCCAGGAGTGAACATCAGGCACTCCAGTTTGTGTTTCAGGAAAGTGGCCAACGTGGGTGAAGGGCGTAGGGCTAAGGAGCAAGTCTCTGTGGGACGGGGCGTGGAAGCCTGTGGGATGTCCCCACTGCCCCCACTGGCGCCTGGCGCTTGCTGCTGTCTTCCCTGACCACGAGTCCTCCGCTCCACCTGCAGCCGTCCCGGGCCAGGATCCGGGGTCACTGCAGATTTAGAGCCACTTGCTCCCGGTCACGGAGGGTGAGGAGGACGCTGGGAGGTGAGTTTCTCCTGCGGAGGCTGGGAGGAAGGGCTGGTGCTGGAGGCGGTGTCTTGAAGGGACCGAGGCTCAGAAGGCCCGTCCTGCCCGAGGCCACACGGGCCCCGCTCTCCCCTGGCTTTAAGTCCTGGCTGCTTCCTGAGTCAGGCGAGAGCTGTGCTCTGCTCCGGGCTGGTGCTCCTTCTGTGGCCGACGAGCTTTCTGTGGTTGGGGGGGCTGTGGGCAGACAGGGCGAGGGACGGCACGTAGGAGAGGCACTGCCATCTGTGGGTCCGGGAGGTGCCCGGGGGCCTCTCAGTCTGTCCTCCGTGGCTTCTGCCTCCAGTGGTCTCCGCAAGGCAGGTGACACATGTCAGCTCTGGCCCGCGCCTGTGTGGTGCTGGGAGCCCCCGACTTCCCTTGCAGTGGGGCGGCCACAGCCCCTCCGAGGGGCATGTGGGTGCTCTGCGGGTTGGACGGAGGGAGTGGGAACGAGTGGGCGGGGAGCTTGGTGGCATGTGCAGGGCGGGCCTCGCGCTGGTGTGGACGGGGCGCCTGTAGGCCCCTCAGAGGAGCGGCTGAGCGCGTGTGCAGAGGGGGCACCTGGTGGTTGCTCGTGGTGTGGTGCTCCTGACGGCAGCGAGCCACCTGTGCTGGGGTGGGTCGGTCGGGGCAGCGCCACGGCCGGGCACGCAGGGTCCCAGTGCCGGCTGGGGACCAGGGTGCCATTCTGCAGGTGCTGCGAGACAGCCCTGTCCTCCTCCCCAGCGAGTCACTGACTGTCCTGGTTTCTTTGGGCCCCCATCAGTGGCTCTTCCGAAAGGCCCTCCTCCCCCACTTGTGCTCTTCCTTGTCCAGCCGCTGGGTGGGGGGTTGGGTGTGTTTGTGTGTGTATGCAGCATCCAGGCAACGGCCACAGCCTGGGGACATCTTAGACTTCCCTCTGCCCCTGCCCCACGCCCTGCATGTGGCATGGTGATTTGCTGGGCTGGACAGCAGCCGCGGGCTGGCGGCCATGGGGCGTTTGAGTTTGTTCAGTGAGTCCGATGCCGGAGGCTTCAGGAGAACACGGCTCCAGCCCCGCCCCTGGGGGTCGCTGCCCAGACGGGGAACAGGGTCACGATGGCTCTGCACAGGGCTCTCCTTTGTGGGGCCTGGGGGCCGAGGGGTGGTCAGGGCAACTGGCCTCTGCTGTGAAGTGACCCCTGGACTCCAGGGTGGCCTGGCAGGCTGTCACGGTCGTCCAGGCGGGCGGTGGCTGAGGTGGAGGGTGTGGGGCAGGCGGGGCCCAGCCCAGCGTGTGACTGGCAGCCCTGCCCTCAGGGCGCCATGTTTTGGAAGTTTGACCTGCACACGAGCTCACACCTGGACACACTTCTGGAGCGGGAGGACCTAAGCCTGCCCGAGCTCCTGGACGAGGAGGACGTGCTGCAGGAGTGCAAGGTCGTCAACCGGAAGCTACTGGACTTCCTGCTGCAGCCGCCGCACCTGCAGGCCATGGTGGCCTGGGTCACCCAGGAGCCGCCGGCCAGTGGCGAGGAGCGGCTGCGCTACAAGTGAGCCCCTGCCTGTTCGGCCCCCAGGGCTGCCCCGGCCTGCTGCTCCTGGTGCCTCCCGGGTGGGCTGCTGGGCCTGTGCGGGTGCAGGAGGGGTGGCGAGGGATGAAGTGGGGTTTCAGGGAAGGTCGGCTGGAGCCCTGGGGGCCGTGGGAGCCACGTGTGGGTTCCAACAGGAGGGCGTGGGGGGCGGTGGGCATGGGCAGACTGCTTCCCTGGCATCGGCCACCCTTTCTGGATGTGAACCGCGCCCCCCCCCCCAGGTACCCCAGCGTGGCCTGTGAGATCCTGACCTCAGACGTGCCCCAGATCAACGACGCGCTGGGCGCCGACGAGTCCCTCCTGAACCGGCTCTACGGCTTCCTGCAGAGTAGAAGCAGCCTTAACCCCCTGCTGGCCAGCTTCTTCAGCAAGGTCATGGGCATCCTTATCAACCGCAAGACGGACCAGGTACCGCTGACCCGAGGCCCCAGCCGGTGTGCAGGCAGGTGAGCAGGCGGGCACAGGCCCCGGGCCCCGCCGTGTGACGTGTGCTGTTCCTCTGTCCCTAGCTCGTGTCCTTCCTGCGGAAGAAGGACGACTTCGTGGACCTGCTCCTGCAGCATATCGGCACCTCGGCCATCATGGATCTCCTGCTGCGTCTCCTCACCTGCGTGGAGCGTCCACAGCTGAGGCAGGACGTGGTCAACGTGAGCGTGGGGCTATGGGGGGGCAGGGAGGGCCAGAGGAGGGCCCTGGGCTGGGGGGGTTGCCGGGGAGGGCGGGCTGTGAGTGGACACCCACTTTCCTTCTCACCCGCAGTGGCTCAATGAGGAGAAGATTGTGCAGCGGCTCATAGAACAGATCCACCCGTCAAAGGATGACAATGTGAGTGTCCTCTCCTTGTCTGCTCGCCCAGCTGTGGCCCGGCCTCTTACCCACGTCTGTGCTTCACGCCAGCCTCGCCCCTCCTCTCTCTCTGGAAGGTGAACTGTCGAGGAAGGAAGCGATTGGTGCTGTGTGCGCATCCTTCCAGTCTCTCACTGACAGGGCTCCTGCCGCCCACGGGGAGCGTGTCTCGTGAGCCAGGAGCTTGGCCCAGCGTCTCCTGATGGGTCAGGGGTCTGGCCAGGGTCTCCAGACTCCAGGGTCCAGCCTGGCCCCCTTGATGCCAGCCTTCCAGGGGCCCCTTCCCTGCTCCCCACTCCTTTGCTGACTGGGACCTGGCAGCTTCTTGAGTCTCTTGTTGCTGGGCACACCCTGCTTGTCCTTGAGCGAGTCCATGCAGAGGCCCCACGTTCTCGCTGCAGCCCGGGGGGTCTCACCTTGTCTTCCTGGGCTGCTGGCTTACAGAGCAGAGCTCCACGGGTGCGGGTAGGTACCCCAGGCATGCAGCCAGCAGGGTGAGGACCACGCAGGCCCAGGGACAGGGGGCCGGGGGCGTCCGTGACGGGCTCTGAAGTGCGGCCCGTGGGGTCTGGACGGGTCTGGGGTCTGCGCAGGTGGGCGCTGGTAGCTGCCTATTGGGTTAGACTTGGAGTCCTGCTCAAATTTTTTCTTGGTTTTTCCTGGAACACCTTTATCCAGATAGGGATTACGTACCATGCGGGTCAGCTGTTTAAAGTGTAGTACATGGCGGCTTTTAGCGTATTCACAAAATTGTCCCGTTATTACCGCGTGGATCTGGGAGTATTTTTTCATTTCTCCAGAAAGGAAAGCCCGTGCCCTTCAGCTGTCACTGTTGCGCTCGTGGCCCCCCTCTCACCCCAGGCAGTGTTCTGTCTCTGGGCTTGCGTTTGCTGGACTTGTCGCGTGAACGCGGTCACACTGTACCTGGTCTGCATGTCTGGCCTCTGCCTCAGCACCAGGTGTCCATGTTCATCCGTGTGCTTCTCCCATCCTGAGGCTGAGGGGTGTTCACAGTAGCTTGTCTGCTCACCAGTCGGTGGACGTTGGGGTCGTTCCCTGCCCCGGGGCTGCAGCAGATGGTGTGGGGTGTGGGATGTCCTCTTCTGCAGAAAGTTTTCCGGGCTCTCTCAGTTCCTCGCCATGTCCTCTTCCAGTGTTTGGTACCTTGTGTCCATTCCCTTGGCACCCGTGTCCCTGTCTGTGTGACCCTCCTCTCGGTCCTGAGGGCCAGGTGTCAGCTCCCGAGGAGTCTCGAAAGCAGGACACGGAGGGCCCAGCAGCTCGGCTGGTGTCCTCAGCTCTCTCTTTGCCTGCGCAGCAACATTCCAATGCATCCCAGTCCCTGTGCGACATCATCCGCCTGAGCCGGGAGCAGATGATCCAGGTCCAGGACAGCCCGGAGCCCGACCAGCTGTTGGCCACCCTGGAGAAGTGGGTTTGCGGTTCCGAGACCCAGGGCGGGAAGCTGTCTAGGGCCCTTCAGCGTGGCCCCCATGCCGACCCCGCCCTTATCCCTTGTCCTGACCCCTGTCCCAGGCAGGAGACGATCGAGCAGCTCCTGAGCAACATGCTGGAGGGGGAGCAGAGCCAGTCTGTCATTGTGAGCGGGATCCAGGTGCTGCTGACCCTGCTGGAGCCCAGAAGGCCAAGGTGAGGGGGGCCAGCCTCCCCAGGTGGCCGTGCCATCCCTTGGAGCCCTGCCCTTCCATTCAGAGGTGAAGGTCGTGGGGACACAGCCTCTGCAAGTGGTCTCTCGTCCTTGGTGGTCACTCGGTCCTGGGAGAGGAGTCCTCTGTTCCTGTCTGAGGCTACGTATATCGCCTGTAGCTTTGAGCTGGCTGAATCCAGGGCCCTTCAGGCCGGTTGTTGCCTGAAACGATGGGGCCTTGCGCTGCACTTTGCCGGGGAGCAGCGTGTCCCTTCCTGATGTGCCGCATGAGTGCGTATCAGGCACACAGGCCCTGCCTCCTGTTCCCTCCTGCAGGTCCGAGTCTGTGACCGTGAACAACTTCTTTAGCAGCGTGGATGGGCAGCTGGAGCTCCTGGCCCAGGCGACCCTGGACAGCACCACGTCCAGTGTGGGCGTCCTGCACGCCCTGCGCCCACGGCTCGGCCATTTCCACCAGCTCCTGCTTGAGCCCCCCGAGGTGGGCCGGGAGGCCAAGGAGGCAGGGTGTCAGGGAGGGTGGCCCATGGTTCTGGGCAGTGCTGAGCCATCCCTGTGCCCATAGCTGGAGCCGCTGCGAACTACGTGGGGCAGCCTGGCCCCGCCACTGGGCAACACCCGGCTGCATGTGGTCAAGCTGCTGGCCAGTGCTCTGAGCGCCAACGATGCGGCCTTGACCCAGGAGCTCCTGGCGCTGGACGTGCCCAACACCATGCTGGTGTGGAGGGGTGCGGGGTGCAGGGGGCCCTGGGTGGGGAGAGGGGGGGTGGGGAGGGTCGGGGGCACAGGGCGGCCCCTGGGTGGGGTGCAGAGGGTGGGCTGGGTGGAGGGGCCTCTCGGTGCCAGCCTGCGGTGCCCCCACCCAGGACCTCTTCTTCCACTATATGTTCAACAACTTCCTGCATGCTCAAGTGGAGTTGTGTGTGAGTGCCCTGCTGAGCACTGCACCTCCCTCCGACAGTGGCCTTGAGATACTTGCCCCGAGCCCCGTCCTGAAACACGTGAGCTGGGGCTCCCGGGCCCCCCCTCTCTGTCCCCGGGTCCCCCTGCCGGTGCTTGCTAGGCAGCTTCATGGGCGGGGGCCAGGGGCTCAGCCTTGTCCTTAGGTCCGTCTGGGCGAGACGGAGGGTGCTGAGCAGGTAGTGCAGGTAGGGGCACCCTTGGGAGGCAGTGGGTGTCCTCTGGGGTGACGGCCGCCAGGTCAGGGGAGGTGTCTCCTGGGATGGATCCCAGGGCCTCGGGGAGGAGCTGTTGAGCAGCACGGCCGCTTGGGCATCCGTGGCCGTCACTGGTGGGAGGCGGCGGGGGGGGGGGGGGTGACTTCAGGTTTGCCGTGTACGTGGAGGGTGGAGGTAGAGTGGGAGCCGAACAGACCGAGCGGCCCGGGGGACGTGTCCTGGGGGTGCAGGGGAGGCGCAGGCAGTCTGGGAGGGGCGTGCCCGGCCCTGCCCCCATGGCCCCTCTGCTCCCTCAGCTGCTGCAGCAGTGCCGCCTGGTGGAGCGCATCCTGACCTCCTGGGAGGAGAACGACCTCGTGCAGTGAGCACCCGGGACCGCCTGTGCGGGCGGGGGGGGACGGGGGGGGGCCCAGGCGCACAGGCCGATCCAGCTGTGGCCTCTGATGTCACCCAGGTCTGCCGGGGGCCCCCGCAAAGGCTACATGGGCCACCTGACGAGACTGGCCAACGCTGTGGTGCAGAACACGGAGAAGGGGCCCAACGCCGAGCAGCTGGGGCGGCTGCTGAAGGGTGAGGGCCAGGGCTGCGGGCAGGGGGGGGGCAGGGGTGCAGGCCAGGGGCCCTCACGCCCTGTCTCCTCCCCACTGAGCAGAGCTGCCGGGAGAGCAGCAGGAGCGGTGGGAGGCCTTCGTGTCTGGCCCCTTGGCAGAGACCAACAAGAAGAACGCCGTGGATCTGGTGAGGCACCTCCGCCCTGTGTCGTGGGGTCTCTCCTCTGCCCGCACCCCCCACAGCCATCCCCTGCCCATCCCGGCCCTCACCCCCGCCCGCCCCCCGCCCCAGGTGAGCACCCACCACCTGCACTCCTCCAGCGACGACGAGGACGACCGGCTCAAGGAGTTCAACTTCCCTGAGGAGGCGGTGCTGCAGCAGGTGGGCTGCGCAGCAGGCGCTGGGGGCCTGCCCTGGCTTCCCGGCCCCACCCGCCCCTGACCGCCGCCCCTCCGCAGGCCTTCATGGACTTCCAGATGCAGCGCATGACCTCGGCCTTCATCGACCACTTCGGCTTCAATGACGAGGAGTTTGGGGAGCAGGAGGAGAGTGTGAAGTGAGTGCGGCTGCTGTGGGAGGGCGGGGGCTCGAGACAGCAGGTCGGAGCGCCGCCCTGTGGCTTCTCCCGCCCGCCTTGCCCTGTCCTCCCTGCTCCCACGCGTGGCTGGCCTGCCGGCCCTAGCGTCTGCGCTCAGCCTGGACGGGGGCCAGTCCTGGCTCCTCTGCCCCCTCCTTGCGGGGCAGTGGCTGAGGGCCTGGAGTGAGAGCGAGGTGGCCAGGTCGTGGTCTGGGAGGGAGCTCACCCTGCGAGGCCGCTAAGGGGAGAGCCATCAGAGCAGAAGATGTCACTCTGAAGGAGTTTGTGACGTTCTGAGGGAAAGCGGAAGGACCACCGGAGGGCAGGACAGGAGTGTTCCTGGTCTGATGGTGCAGGAAGCCGGTGGAGAGGGGCCCAGCTGGCCCCTTAGGGGCGGGCTGGGGCCCGGGGACAGGCAAGAGGGGCCTCAGCTGCCCCTGGGGTCCCCGTCCGCTTCATCACAGTGCTTGTGCACCGGGCACAGCTCAGGCATCTTCCCATCGTGTGCCCACCATCACCCTGTGCTCAGGGCTGAGGAGCCTCTTTACAGCTGGGGAGACTGAGGCATGCGCTGGTCGGTGTGGGAGCGGGATCGCCCCTGTGTAGCTCAGTGGGAGGGCACCGTGACGGGCTCTGGTCAGCTGCCGGCCTGTCCTGCTGGATAGAGGTCCCTTTGGGGGCAGACGTGAGATCTGTGTCTGTGCCCAGTGCCTGGAAGGTCGGGGCCCTAGAGCAGACCCCGCCCAAGGGAGGACAGACCGACCGCTCGATGGATGGTGTTGGCACAGCCAGCTGTCCTTGTGGACGAAACGGTGTTGTCTCCTTTATCACGTAATTCCCGGTGGGGTTAAAAACTTTATAAAAACCGTGAAAGCCATGAAGCGTTCTAGAAGGGAAAGGAGATGAGTATTTTTATAGCCCTGGGGCTGAAGATACTGCCCCGCAGGACTCGTGTTGCCAGGGTCGGCTGCCCCGCCCTGACCCCGGGGGCCGCGCTCGGGCTCCGGCCCCGCTCTGCCCGGCTCTGCGCGTTCTGGCAGGAGAGGTCGAGAGGACGCGGTGCGCGAGCTTGTCTGCACGGCGCAGACGCTGAGGCAGCACTCAGCTTGTGGACTCCCCTCCGTCCGTGGCCCTTTGTGGCCAAGCATTTCCTGAACCAGACAAATGATAGAACATGGGGACAGAGTGCGGACCCCCATACAGACAGACTGACAGCCCCGGAGGAAAAGTGGGCAAAGGACACAGGTCACAGGCCGTGAAAGGAGTATGAAGCAGGCTGTTATCAGCAGTTCCTGTCCGTAGTTAGCGCAGGAATTGTGCTTTCCGAAAGACGGTGGAGTCAAGGGAGGGGGTGTTGTTGGCCTCAGTGGAAGATGGGGGACGCCCCTGCCCTCGGGGCCTCGAGTCCAGGATCCCAGCTGCAGACTGGGTATCTGGGCTGGGGCGGGCTGTGTGGCCCTGCGCTTGGAGGGGTTTTCGCGGACCAGAGACAGCGTCTGGGTGTGCGGCGCTGCAGGCTCCGCTGGAGACGGGCAGGGTGACGGCCACACCCCGGCCGTGGCCGGCGTCTCCTTCAGTGTTGTTTCTTGGACTTGAAGGCCTGGGGGCCTAGGGCAGTGCAGAACAGAGGCAGGCACAGGCTGCTGAGCTGCACACGCCTCTGGCTTACTTCCCGGCTGCCGCCCCGATGGGTGGAGGCCCGGTGAGCCCTGAACCCTCGCTCCTGGTGGAGGTGGGCACCTGGATGGTGGCCTTAAGTCCCAACGGCGGTTTGTCCAGGTAGATGCTGTCTCTGTCTTAGCGCGGAGAGAACCAGGTTGAGACGCGACATGCTCCGTGGCCCGCCTGGGGCCACCCCAACGGCTGCGCCGGGCTTAGGCTCCCGTCCGTTCGGGGCATCCGTGGGAGGGCTGGGGCAGGTGGGTGCCCTCAGCTGCTTGCTGCCAGTCGGCAGCTGCGCAGATGGCCGGAGTGGGCGCCGGCGCTGATGTGAGGCCACAGATGAACTGTAGCTAGTAGGTGGACTCGCAGGTGCAGGAGGGCGGGCGGCGAGGGTGCGTCGAGCGGACGCAGGAGAAGCCGGCCACGGGCGCGCCACCTCACCGCCCTGCGCCTCTCTCGTAGCGCGCCTTTCGACAAGACAGCCAACATCACCTTCTCCCTCAATGCCGACGACGAGAACGTGAGTGCTGCCCGTCCCTGGTGGGGGGGGGGGGCCGCGCCGCAGACGGTGCTGCCCACCCCACCCACGCCCGCACCCCACAGCCCAACGCCAACCTGCTGGAGATCTGCTACAAGGACCGCATCCAGCAGTTTGACGACGAGGACGAGGAGGACGAGGGCCAGGGCTCCGGGGGGTCTGACGACGAGGACGGCGCCTGGCAGGGCGGCCAGCTTGGGGCCCGGGGGGCCCGCCGGGGCCAGCCCTCGGCTGTGCGGTGAGTCTGCGAGCCCGGGTGGAGGGGGAAAGTGAGGGAGTGTGTGTGTCACTCGGGGGAGTTCAGCTGTGAGGGGCAGGGCCCGACAGCCCGCGCGGGGCCGGGAAGCCGGTAGGTCCTTGTGCGGCCAGCCCAGGTGTGCATCCGTCCATCCCCTCTGCTGTCACCGGTCAGCTCGCACTCAGGTCTTCCCGTCCGCCCTCTGTGCCTTCGTGCCAGTAACGGGGGAGCCGGGCTGAGTGTGGGTGAGCTGGCCCCACAGCCACCCACTCAGTGCTCAGGGCCTCTGCCCCCGGGACCCAGGTGTCTGCATCCTACACCCCCCACCCCCCCCGCCCCATGCTGGCACCTGGCCGCTGTGCCCCTGAGGCTGGCGTGGGCCTGACCTGTTCCACTCGTGAGTCCACTGCCCGGGCGCCTGTGCGCGTGTGTCCCATCTGCTGGGTGGCCCAGCCGGTGAGCCCAAGGCCGCGGTTCGCCCTGTGTTCTCTTCCGAGAGCGTGATAGTGCTCGTTCTTGTTTTTCGCTTCTCGGTCTCGTCTTGAGCTAAGGTCTTGTGTGTGGTGTGAGGTGGGGTCCGGCTTCCCCCTGCAGGTGCAAATGCCGCCGTCCCGGCCTCTCTAGTTGGACACACACCAGCCTCTCCCCACCAAGTGCACTTGGTGCCCTGGCCGGAAGCACTTGGCTGCACGAGTGCGGCTCGGCTTCTGGCCTCTCTGGGACCACCCGCCACCCCACCCCCACCCCCACCCCACCCCCGTCTCGACGAGTGTCGTAGTAAGGCTTGAAATTGGGAAGTGGGTCCTCCAACGTGGTCGTCTGCTCGGGCCCCTCGAGAGTCCGTGGGACTGTCAGGATCGGCTGGTTAATTTCAGCAAGGAAGCTGGCTGGGCTCGGGAGGGCCTGCCCTGAACCTGCGTCGTCAGCCCGGGGGCCCGGGAACCGCATTCCATCTTCCAGTCCCTGAGCGGGGAACGTCTTTCCATTTACTTAGGTCTTTTTTTTAGAGAATGAGCTTTAGAGAACAAGCTTTGTGCTTTCTTTGTTCGAGTTTTTCCTGCGTTATTTACGCAAGTGGAACTTTGAGATTTCCCAAGCGTACAGAAATACGGTGGATGTTTGTACGTCGATGTTGGGCCTTGCAGACTCACTCACCGTAACAGTTAACGGATTCCTTGAGGTGTCCTGTCTGTAGTCAGGCCATCTGCGAACAGGGTTTCACCCCTTCTGTTCGGGTCCGGAGGCTCTCCACGTCGTGTTTTTGTGTCCCGAGCAGAGGAGGCCGCCGTCTTGCTCCTGACCTTGGGGGGACAGCGGGTCTTCCAGCACTGACGTGCTGTGGGTTGTGGGTTGGGGAGATGCCCCTTGTCTCCCCCCCGTCTGCCGAGTGTCCTTGTGAATCGTCCACCGTACTCAGCGGCGTGCACGCGGGTGCCTCTCCCGTCAGTGACCGTAGAGACAGCGGCCGGCGGCCGGCTCCCAGCAGCCACGTGGTTCGCTCGGCCGCTCCCCGCTTGGTGGGCGTGTGGGCCAGACGGACCTTCCCCACGGGCTCGGGCCGCGCGTTAGTCCACGTTCGGGCCGTGGGGGCGGAGCACCTGCTCGCGCTGGACGTGGCCCTCGGGCCACCCGCAGCGGAGGGCGAGCGCCGGGTGGAGGGTCGGGTCGGCCCCCCGGAGGGGCCTCTGGGGCGGGGCAGGGCTCCCCACCCGCCCTCCCACAGCCCGGCCCAGGCAGGGGCCCCCCCCCGCCCGCCCCCCCATCCCTGGGTCGGAATAGCCGCTGAGGGCGGTTCCCGGCAGGAGCGGAGGCAGCACAGACAGCGAGGGCGAGGACGAGGACGAGGACGACGATGACGATGACGGCGATGGCCGCGCGGCTGGTGCGGGGAGCGGGTCCCCCTCTCCCCCTGGCCCCGGCCCGCAGCCTCCGGGTGGGTGAAGGCGCAGGGCGGGCCGCGGCGGGGTGCACGCGGGCCGTCTGCCCCCTGTGCTCACCCCCCCGCCCCCGCCAGGCCCCAGCTGGACAGCCACCTTTGACCCAGTGCCTACAGACGCCCTGACCGGCCCCCGAGACTCTGGGGAGAAGGAGCCGAGCCCCAGGCTCCTCGCCCCACAGGGGTCCCTCGGCGTACCCCAGGGCTTCCCCGCCCTGAGCCCGGCCGGCCCTGCGGCCCGCACCGCCCTGCAGCTCAGGTGAGGCCGCTGGCGGGCGCGCCCGGGCCCGGGTCCCTCGGGCTGGAGCGCGGACCCCAGCGGGCCCTCGGGGCTGCCTCTCTCCCCCCAGGTCTCAGGACCCCGCATCCCCGTCAGCACCTCAGGAAGCCTCAGACGGCAGCCAAGTAGCAGAGCCCTCGGGTGAGTGCCGCCACCCAGCCCCACCCGCTCGCCCCGTGGCACGCCTGCCGTGCGCCCGCAGAAGGCGCCAGGCCAGCACCGCGCTCGCTGAGCCTCGTGTCTCCTGGCCTCTCTCTGCACAGCCCCCTGCCAGGCTTTGGTCGGCGTTGGGAACCTCCAGGCCACACTCAGAGGGACGCGCTCCAACCCCAGCTCCTTGGACAGGTGACCAGCTGGGGAGCAGCTGCCCTAGGGGATCCCTTGGTGGGCCCGGCCTCACAGCTGCTCTGTGGGGCCCAGGTGGGACCCCCCCCCCGCCCCTCCCCGGTCTGCACCACTGCCTCGGCACTTCATGGCAGCCGAGGGTCCGGTGCCGTGCCCACGCCCCCCACGTGTGGGTTGCCCTGGAGGCCCCTGGAGCTCAGGGCTCTCTGCTCAGCCCCGGGGGCAGAAAGGCTTCCAGAAGTGGGCAGGCGGTATGTGGAGCCCGCCTCCCAGCCCACCGTGAGCTCCTCCTGCCTGCGGTGGCTCCCGGGGTCTCTGATGGGACGGACCGTCCTGGGCCAAGCACTCTTCCCTGCGGGCACGAGGGGGCGTAGGGGTGAGGAGGGTGTCGGTGCCGATAACCCTGCACCCCCCCCCCCCCCGCAGTGCAACCAGAGACCCTGCTACCTCTGTCCCAGCCCCCGGGGCCTGCCAGCACCCGCGGACCACAGAGGGGGAGAAGAGCCCAGAGCCCTCGGGGCTCCCCCAGAGCCAGAGGTGAGCGCAGGGTGGCCTTCCAGGGCAGCTGGTGTCCTGTGGCGGAGGCCCTGAACTTTTTGTGTCCCTCTCCCCTGACAGTGCCCAGGCCCTCGAGCCGCCTCCGATGCCCAACGGCTCTGCCCCGGGAGGGCCAGCACCCCTGGGCTCCCAGTGAGTGGCAAGGGCTGGGTGGGTAGCAGGTGGGCTGGGGCTGAGCAGGTGGGGGGCCTCGGGGCAGCAGGTTCCTCACGTGAGTCTTCCTCTCGGTTCCCAGGTAACTGCCTGGTCCTGGTGGTGGCGGCTAAATCCTCCATACTCCACGTGGACCCTGCCCGAGTGGGGGCAGGGCGGGTCCCACGATGGCCCTGTTGCCCCATCACCGCATCCCCACCCTGTCTGCCCCCACGTTCTCTCCTCTGGACTCCCGGGAGCCAGGTGCCAGGGAGTCCGGCCCCTACCCACCCCCATTTGCACTGAGAAAAGAAATTATGGAGTTTTGTCTCCTAGAATAAAGAAACAGAATTGAATAGAGAGAAAGGAGAGAGAGAGAGAGACCTATATTATATATTAGAGAGAGCGAGCGAGAGCGGGTGGGTGGAGAGCCAGGAGGAGGCCCGGCCGGGCAGGCAGCAGGTGGGACCCTCATCCCATCTCGGTGGGGGCTGTGTTGGGGTCCCAAGGTCATTGTCTGCCCTCCCCTCCCACCATGCCCCCAGCCTCCGGTGCAGATGCCCACACCCACACTCGGCCCAGGCCCACCTCCGGGGAGGGCTCGAGTGCGGGCCGTGCCTTTGCCCAAACCCTTGCCCTGGACCCTGCACTTTGACCCAGGCTGGGAGATAAAGGACCTTCTGCCTGGCCCTGTTGGCTCTATGGGAGCTGGCGGTCCCCGTCCAAGGGGGTCTCCCAGGTGACATTCCCATGGGGCCCCGATGCACTCACTGAGACCGCCCCCCCACCCCCCGCACTTCCCACGGACCCCGGGGCGGGGGGTTGGCAAGGGTCCGGCTGGGGTCCCCTTCCCATGCCCAAGGATCTGGGGTCCAGCCCAGCTGCCAAGTGACCTTGTCCCAGCTCCCTCTCCCCAGGCTGGTGTGAGTGTGCGTGTGTTCGTGCCGAGCTTCTATTTCATATTGCAAATATAAATAAATAAAGACCGTTTAAGACTCCTGCTCAGACTGTGAGTTCTGGGTCCTGGGGCTGGGGGCCTGAGCTGTCCCTGCACCCTAGCCTCCTCGGGCCTTGAGTTCTGGGACCTGGGGCTGGGAGGCTGAGCTGACCCTGTACCCTGGGTCCCTGGGGCTTTGAGTTCTGGGACCTGGAGTTCTGGGCCTGAGCTGTCCCTGCACCCTGGCCTTGGGCCTTGAGTTCTGGGACCTGGGGTTGGGGACCTGAGCTGTCCCTGCACCTTGGCCTCCTCAGGCCTTCAATTCTGGGACCTGGGGCTGGGGTTTTATCTATCCCTGCACCCTGGCCTCCTCGGGCCTTGAGTTCTGGGACCTGGAGTTGGGCGCTTGAGCTGTCCCTATACCCTGCCCTCGGGCCTTGAGTTTAGGACCTGAGACTGCAGGTCTGGGCTGTCCCTGCACCCTGGCCCCCTCGAGCCTTGCTTTCTTGGACTTGGGGCTGGGGGCCTGAGCTGTCCTTGCACCCTGGCCACCTTGGGCTCGAGTTCTGGAAACGGGCTCGGGGCCTGAAATGTCCTTGCACCCTGGCCACTCCGACCTTGAGTTCTGGGACCTGTGGCTGGGATTTGAGCTATCCCTGCACCCTGGCTTCCGGCTATGAATAATGGGATCTGGGCTGGGCCTTGAGCTGCCCATGCACCCTGGCCTGGGTCCTGAGTTCCGGCATGTGGGTTTGGGGGCCCTAGCTGCCCATGCACTGTGGCCTTGGGCCTTGAATTCTGGGACCTGGGGATGGGGGCCTGAGCTGTCCTTGCTCCCTGGCCTGGGCCTTGAGTCTGGGACATGGGGCTGGGGGGCCTGAGTTGTCCCTGCACCCTGGCCTCAGGCCATGAGTTCCGGACCTGGGGCTAGGGGCCTGAGATGTCCTTATAGCATGGACTCCTCCGGCCTTGAGTTCTGGGACCTGGGACTGGGGACCTGAGCTGTCCCTGCACCCTGACTCCTTCGACCTTGACATCTGGGACCTGGGGCTGGGGGCCTGTGCTGTTCCTGCACCCTAGCCTCCTCGGCCTTTGAGATCTGGGACCTGAGGCTGGAGGCCTGAGATTTCCCTTCACCCTGGCCTACCCCGGTCTTAAGTTCTTGGACCTGGGACTGGGGCCTGAGCTGTCCTTGCACCCTGGCTTTGGGCCTTGCGTTCTGGGACCTGGGGCTGGGTCCTGAGCTGCCCCTGCACCTGGGCCTCAGGCCATGGGACTGGGAAGTGGGGCTAGGGCCCTGACTTGTCCTTACGCCATGAACTCCTTGGTCCTTGAGTTCTGGTTCGTGGGAGTGTGGGCCTGAGGTATCCATGCACCCTGGCCTCAGGCCTTGAGTTCTGGCACCTGGGGCTGGGGGCCTGAGCTGTCCCTGTACCATGGCCTCGGGCCTTTAAGTCTAGAACATGGGGCTGGGGGCTAGATCTGTCTCTCCATGCTCGCCTCTTCAGGCCTTGATTTCTGGGTTGTGGGGCTAGGGTCAGCTCTCCCTGCACTCTGGCCTCCTCCAACCTTGATTTCTGGGACCTGGGGATGGGTACCTGAGCTGTCCCTGCACCCCGGACTCCTCGGGTCTTTAGTTCTGGGACCTGGGTCTGGGTGCCTGAGCTGTCCCTGCACCCTGGCTTCCTGGGGCCTTCTGTTCTTCAACATGGAGCTGGGGTTTGAGCTGTGCCTGTACCCAGGCTTCGGGCTTTGAATAATGGGATCTGGGAATGGGGACCTGAGCTGCCCATGCACTGTGGCCTTGGGCCATCAGTTCTGGGACCTGGTGTGGGGACCTGAGCTGTCCTTGCACCCTGGACTCCTCAGGCCTTGAATTCTGGGGCATGGCCCGGAGGCCTGAGTTGTCCCTGCATCCTGGCCTTGGACCTTGAGCTCTGGAACCTGGGCCTGGGATCTGAGCTGTCCCTGCACCCTGGCTTCACGCCTTGATATCCGGGACCTGGGGCTGGGGACCTGAGCTGCTCTTGCACCCTGGCCTCGGACCTTGAGTTCTGGGACCTGGGGATGGGTACCTGAGCTGTCCCTGCACCCTGGCTTCACGCCTTGATATCCGGGACCTGGGGCTGGGGACCTGAGCTGTCCCTGTACCCTGGCTTCACGCCTTGATATCCGGGACCTGGAGCTGGGGACCTGAGCTGCTCTTGCACCCTGGCCTGGGTCCTTGAGTTCTGGGACGAGGGTCAGGGGGCCCTAGCTGCCCATGCACTGGGGCCTCGGGCCTTGAGTTCTGGGACATGGGGCTGGGGACCTCAGCTGCCCATGCACCCTTTCCTGCGTCCTTGAGTTCTGGGACCTGGGGCTGGGGTCCCGAGCTGTCCCTGCTCCCTGGCCTTGGGCTTTGAGTTCTGGGACGTGGGGATGGGGGCCTGAGCTGTCCCTGCACCCTGGCCTCGGGGCTCCTTAGCCTCTGTGTGTGGCCCTCAGAGAGCTCTTAGGCTCCTGGATCTCCGTGCTCTGCTGAGGGTGGGTCGCTTGTGCTCAGACCAGGAAAGGATGTCCTGGGTGGAGGAGCAGCTCCTGCCCAGTCTTGTCTGGGGCCTGGTCCCCACGAGCTGTTTCCTGAGGTCCCTTTTGTGCCCTCAGCCCTATGTGTCCCAGGTCCATACACCCTCCAGGAGGTGGCAGGCCAGCCTCCAGTCTTGGGGAGGGTTTCATGGCTGGGCAACCTTGCAGAAGTGATGTCCCCTGAGCCTCGTCTCCCGTGGTGGTGGAGCACTGGGTGCCTGGGGGTGGCCAGCCCACCAGTATAGTTGGGCACTTGGTAAACCCTTTCCTGCTAAACCAGGAGTTACAGACGGGCTGAGTGCGCTTGCAGGATGTGCTTGCAAAGCCGCGGCCAGTGTGCAGTGAGGCCCTTGTACGACTCAGCACTGGCACGTTTTCCCTCAGGAGGGTCCGTGGAGGCCGCCTTGGGGAGTGAGTGATGGCCAGAGCTGAGGACAGCAGGGCCAGGTCACGGGAAGGACCCCCAGGCAACCTGCTGGGGGGACAGTGGGTGGGCAGGGGCCTGGGGAGTTTCCATCCTTTCCCGCACTCCGGCCCGGTGGTCCTGCTGCTGACCTGAGCCCGGGGCTGATGGCGCTCCTCTCTCCCAGAGTCCCAGGCGCAGGGGAGGGTTGTAGGACTCCTGCACCGGGTCCCTCCTGGTTGGTTGGGCATGGGACACTGGCAGGGGCATTTATGGCCACACATCCCCTGGCAGCCAGGGGGAAGCCAGGTCTGGGGGGCGGGGGCAGGGTGCCGTGAGGAAGGGGGGACCCCTGTGTCCCCATGGGGCACCTTATCCGTGGTGTCAGGCGGGGCCATCCCCAGGGCCATCTCCCCAGGCCCTGTTATCAGCCCCAGAGTCCACAGGACGCTCCTCGGGTTAACGTGTAACCACACGCTTTCCCCTCCACTCCCAAAGCCACCCGTGCCCACATACGTGCCACTCTGGGGGGTCAGAGGCCGACATGGACGCCTGGGAAGAGGGTCTGCCCGGAAAGCCTTGCTTCTCAGCCCAAGTGAGAGACGCCGGGTGTGGGAGGGGTTTAGGCCTGCGCTCCAGGGAACCTGAGCAGCCTGCCAGAACTGGGGGCCCTGCCCTCAGGAGGCTGGGTTCCCCGCGGACAGTGAGTCAGGTTCCCGGGTGGGGGTGCAGTGGAAGCCCCACGACCTGAGTCCTGGCCGCGTGGCGCCTGCCCCCCAGGGGCCGGGAGCTGGCTGGGCTCCAGGGACTCGGTGACCCCCTTGTCTCCCAAAGCAGCTGCGCCTGTGCCGGCGGTTGAGCCCCTTCTTCCTCACCTGTGCCGTCTACTTCCTCCTCTGGATCCCTCAAGACCAGCCGTCCTGGGTCAGCGCCCTGGTCAAGTGCCTGCCGGTGGTGTGCCTGGCGGCGTCCCTGCAGGTTGAGCGCTGGGGCAGACGTTACCGTACACTCCTGCAGGGGGCCCTTCTGTGCTCGGCTGTGGGGGATGCCTGCCTCATCTGGCCCGACGCCTTCCTCCATGGTGAGCGGAGATGCATGGTCGCTTGTGGACCCCCACCCGGACGGGGACCCCCGCTCTCACAGAGCCCTCCTTCCCCTGGGGGGTTGGGCGGCAGAGCCTTAGAGGGTGTGAGTGGCGTGGAGGGACAGGAAGGGGGGCTTTCGGGTGTCGCAGTCTTGAGTAGCTGGTCAAGGATGGCCTCACCAAGGAGGTAACGTCTTGAAGAAAGTGCAGGAGCCATGGGAGGAGGGACGGTCCAGGCAGGGAGCCAGCAAGTGCAAAGGCCCGGGGGTAGTCAGCACGGGTGGGTGGGTGGAGCCAAGTGGGGAACAGAGCAAAATGGGGAGTTGTAAGCCGAGTAAGGATGGAATGCAGTGTGCCTTTTAAGGTCACTCTGGTGCCAAGGGCAGGGACAGGGGAGCCTGCCCCAGGGAGGCCGGTACGGTAATCCCAGCCGATGCGGGCGGTGTAGCCAGGGTGGACACTGCTGCTCGGGGCAGTCCTTGCCCTCAGGCTCTGAGCTGCGGGGTGGCCCTGTGGGAGCAACAGGTCCTGTCTCCTCTAGGTGTGGCTGCCTTCGCCGTGGCCCACCTGCTCTACCTTTGGGCCTTTGGCCTCACTCCCCTGCGGCCAGGCCTCCTGCTGCCCATCGCGCTGGTCTGCGTGCTGTATTCCAGCATCCTGCTACCCCACCTCCCCACCGGCATGGCCCTGGCCCTGGCAGCCTACTCCCTGGTCCTGGCCTCCGTGCTGTGGCGTGGCCTGGCCAGGGGCGGGAGCATCCGCTGGGGGGTCCTGCTTTTCACATTCTCGGACATGGTGCTGGCCTGGGACACCTTCGCCCAGCCGCTGCCCCACGCCCGCCTGCTGGTCATGACCACCTACTATGCTGCCCAGTTCCTCATCACCCTGTCAGCCTTCCAGAGCCCCAGGCTCAAGACCAACTGACCAGGGGCCCGGACGGACCCGGGCACCCCCTGCCCTCCAGCGAGGCCCCACCAGATTGGAGGGGAAGCCCAGGCTTCTGGACTCCTGTCTGCAGGTGCCTGTGCGGCTGGAGCCACAGGACAGCTGTCTGTGGACACCCACATCCACCGCCTGCCTCCACGATCCCAGCCTACCCTCCTGTGCACCCGCCCCCTTCCCTGCGGCCCTAATCTATTTCATGCCCAAGTAAAGTGGACACTGAAACGGCGACAGCTCCATTATTTGGGGAGGGGCCTTGGGGGAGAGGTGCTCACAATCTCAGCAAATCGTTTTTTCTTTTGTTTTTTTAATTTTAATTTTTTTAAAGGATTTTATTTATTTATTTGAGAAAGAGAGAGCGCACAGGCAGGGGGAGCGGCAGAGGCAGAGGGGGAAGCAGGCTTCTCACTGAGCAGGGAGCCCGGTGTGGGGCTCGATCCCAGGACCCTGAGATCACGACCTGAACCGAAGGCAGACGCTTAACCGACTGAGCCAGCCAGGCGTCCCTATCTTTTTTAAAAAATTTTTAAAAAAACTTTTATTTATTTATTTATTTATTTATTTAGGGAGCCAGCAGGGGGAGGGGCAGAGGGAGAGACTCTCAAGTAGATTCCGCGCTGAGCCTGACGCGGGGCTCCATCTCACAACCCTGAGATCATGACCTGAGCCACAATCAAGAGTTTGATTAACTGACTGAGCCACAAAGGCGCCCCTACTTTTGTTTTCTGAAGCAGCAAAGGACCATTTGAACTATTTTTACACGCATGATTCAGTGACATGAAGTACATCCACAGAGTGACACGCTGCATCTGTTTTATATGGTCTTTCCTGCGGTAAGCACACTGTGAGCTGGAAACCCATTTGTACGAGTCTGATGCAGCATACTACGCTCAGGCCTGGTGCCCCGGGCTTGGGGAACGTGGAGTCCTCCCAGTGTTCCCGGGTCAGAGTGGGTCCAGCCCTCAGTGACTTCTGCACCTCACAAGGTCATCTTCGTGTGTACAAATCCGGAGATCACAGGGAGTGATGTGCAAAGCCAGGACTCCCCGGATAGGGGTGAGTTTTAGGGTTTGGGAGGAAGATTGAGAGGGGGAGTCACCATCACCTGTGCTAAGCAAGCATGAAGTTGCCCACAAGCACTCAGAAAACATGCCTATACACACGTACGTTATGCTAATGAAGCTTATGTCCACCGTTGTGCGTTTAGGGACTCTTACAGCAGAGGGGGGACTTCTACATCCACGTTGTGCTCTTAGGGACTCTTACAGCAGAGGGGGGACTTCTACATCCACGTTGTGCTCTTAGGGACTCTTACAGCAGAGGGGGGACTTCTACATCCACATTGTGCTCTTAGGGACTCTTACAGCAGAGGGGGGACTTCTACATCCACGTTGTGCTCTTAGGGACCCCCAGAGCCCACTCCTGTTTTTTTTAAGTTTTTATTTTAATTTAATACTTAAATTTTAATTTAATTTAATGTAATACTAGTTTCAGGTGCACAAGATAGTGACTTAGCACTTCCATACGTTACCCGTGCTCATGACGACATGCGCTTTCTTCATCTGCATCACCTGGCTCCACCTCCCCTCTGGTCGCCAGTGGTTTGTTCTCCGTAGTTAAGAGTCTGTTGTGTGGTTTGCCTCTCTCTCGTTTCCCCGCGCTCGTTTGTTTTGTGTCTTAAATCCCACATACGAGGGGAATCATAGGGTGTTGGTCTCTCTCTGACTTATTTCACACAGCATAGCACCATCTAGCTCCATCCACGACATCGCAAACGGCAAGATCTCATTCTGTGATGGCTGAGTCGTATTCCATATACACCACACCTTTCCCTTCTCGTCGGTCAGTGGACCTGTAGGTCCCTTTGAGTCTGTGCTTTTGTGTCCTTTGAGCTCACCCCTGCTTTTCAATCCCTGCCCCAACTTCAGGCCACCGTGTGGGAAGGCGTTGGGCCAGGTGAGGCACAGAAGCTGGGGTACAACCTCGGGCAGGGGCGAGTGTCCTGGGCGGGGGGTGCGCCCTGCTCCTCCCAACCTCAGAGGCCCAGCGCCGCCTTCTGCGCACCCCTGCCTCGTGCCCACGCGGGTGGTCATGCTTGCGGGCTCCGCCACCCAGGTCCTGAGTGCTCTGTCAGCCGTCAGGAACCGGGGGCTCACGAAACACTAAGGGGGGCAGGGGTGTGAAGTGAGCACCTGCCCTTCCTGTCCCTCCTAGAGCGCCCCCCAGCACCACCTCCCAGCCCCATGGAAAGGACCGTGGAGGGAAATTTCCTGCCTCCATCTGTCTGAAGAACATCTTCCTTTTTTTTTTATTTTTTTTTAACTGAGATGCGCTTGACGTAGAACCTTGTGAGCGTTCGTGTGTGCGGTGGGAACAAGGAGGTCCGGCCTCCTAACAACTATGAACTTTCCAATCCGGCGTCGTTGGCAGTCATTGCTGTGCTGCGACCATGTTCTGTGTGAGGTCGTTTCTACTCAATCCCGGAAAAAAACGTTCTGGCCGTGGCTTTGCTGAGACACTCTTCACATTCCGTCCAACTGCCCACCCAAGGTGTGCGCGGGGCGGGGCGCCTGGCGGGCTCAGTGGGTGGACCCTGCCGCTCATGACCTCAGGGTGGTGAGTTCAAGCCCCACGTTGGGTGAGGAGCCTACTTGAAAAAAAAAAAAAAGAGGGGCGCCTGGGTGGCTCAGTCGGTTAAGCGGCTGCCTTCGGCTCAGGTCATGATCCCAGGGTCCTGGGATCGAGCCCCACGTCTGGCTCCCTGCTCGGCGGAGAGCCTGCTTCTCCCTCTCCCTCTGCCTGCCACTCTGCCTGTTTGTGCTGTCTCTCTAACTGTCGAATAAATAAATAAAATCTTTAAAAAAAAAAAAGAAAAAAAAAGAAAAAAGAAAAGTATGGACGTTAGGCGTTTATGGTATATTCACAGAGTTGGGCAACAATCACCACCATCAATGTTAGAGCCTTCATCACCCCAAGAAGAGGCCCCGTGCCTTCCAGCCTCACCTGCCCGACCACTCCTGCCCTCCAGCCCAGGGCAACCAGCAGCATAACTCATCTTTAAACGTGTTCCCGATCATTTGGGATTCGGGTTGTTGTCAGCATTTCTCAATGACACGTGATGACGATTCTATTCCATTCCAGTGTGTGGGCTCCCCAACACGAACAAGCGATTCTCCGACCCCAGCTGGGCTCCTACTGTTCAAGTCCGCTCTGGCACCGTCTACCCATCCCACAGGACTGCCCCCCACCCCCGGCTAATCCAAGTGCTCATTGTCACCCGAGCTTCTGGCCCACCGGATACGGATGAGAGGTTCCCACGAGCCCCTCCTTGGGTTTGATGAACGTGCTAGAGCAGCTCACGGAACTCAGGAAAGCCTTTCACTTACCAGATCGCCGGCCTGGGGCGGAAGACTACGACTCAGGAAGAGCCAGATGGAAGAGGTGCTCGTGGCCAGGTGCGGGGTGCTGGGGGGGGAAGCGCGTGGGGCTCCCATGGCCTCTCCCTGCACCTCCAGGTGCTCGCCGACCTGGCACGCCGATGTTAAGTCCAGACTAGGCTGGGGCCCCGCAAACCTGACCCCCAGCTCAGGGTCACTCCCTCCCGTCCCCATTCCACACAGAGCTCTGGCCACACCAAAGTACTCTCAGGTCCCCTGAGTCGTCCCAGCTCGCCCCCTGGACACCTGCCCTCCTCTGCCCATGCCCCCTTCCCAACACCATTCTCTACTCACCAAGTCCTACTCCAGTATGGAGACTCAGCCCTGGGGCGCCTCCTGCTGGGGGGCAGACACCGCCCCGGTGCCCCCGCCATGCCCGGCGCTACCCTGGTCATGGCCCATTCATCTTACACTGGGGCCCCCTTCCCCGACCGCCTCCTCGGTGACGCGCCCTTGGCCAGGACCAGAAGACCCTGTTTGCCTACTGAGTTCGTGGCCGGCCTGTGGTCAGGCTGCAGGAACCTGCAGATGTTGGGTAACTCAGGGGATTGGTTCCAGATGGTAAACGAGTGTGGATTTAGTTCCTGAAGGAGCCATACAGGGAGAGGTTAGCATGGAGCAGAGGGGCTACCAGCCACAGAACAATAAAACTGGTGAGAAACTCGGGGTAGATGGAAGGGGGTCAGGGACTGGTGGCGGAGGGGGACAAGGTTGGCGGCTGGTGGGGGCCAGAAAGGGGATGGCCACGGGAGGCCGGAGAAGGAGTGGCTGAAACACCAGAACTCTGTGGTCTCCTGGTTCTGGAGGCCAGAAGTCCCGGATCGAGGTGTTGGTAGGGTCGGTTCCTGCTGTGTGATTCCATGCATATCTCATTCTTGAAACGGTGGACTTGGGGCACCGGGGTGGCTCACTCGGTTGAGCGACGGACTCTTGACTGCGGCTCAGGTCATGATCTTGGGGTCCTGGGATCGAGCCCCGCGTCCAGCTCCATGCTCTCTCTCTCCCTCTGTCCCTCCACCCCGCTCGCGCTCTCTCTCTCTCTCTCAAAATAAATAAATAAATCTTAAAAAAAAAGAGAGATGGCAGACTTTTAAAAATGGAGGACAGACCCGTGGTTGTTGGGAGATAAAGATTAGGGATAGTCAAATCTAAAAGGCGGTAGCTCAAGGTAATTCCTCAGTGTTGGGGCAGGCCTATATCTTGACTGTCATGGTGGCTACACAATTCTTTACCTAGATTAAAATTGCACAGCACTACACACACACACACACACACACACAAATGCTTAAAAAAGAACAGTGAAACCTGAGAAATGAGGTCTGGAGTCCAGTTAACAGTATTGTTATCACTATCGATTTCCTGCTTTTGATGCTGTATTTTCTGTGTGTGAGATGTTACCACGGGGGTTAGTGGAAACAAAGCTCACATGGGGCCCCGTGTACTATTTTTTGCAACTTCCTGGGAGTCTCCAATAATTTCAAAATAAAATGTTTAAGAAAATGTAGAACTTTGTTCATCAAAAAACAAACCAAAACCCACCAAGGATGAAGTATTTCTCTTCCTCCTTCCTCCCCTCCCCTTCCCTTTTGGGACATTTCAGTCCTAAAGCCATTCAGTGGGAATGAGCCACATAGGCGTCCACGGTGGTGGGGGGGTGGGAACAGGCAGGGGTTCATCGTGGGGCGTCAGGGTGAAGCAGGGTGGGGAGGGTGTTCATGGGGTGGGCAGTTCTGTGTGCGGAGTCAGAGATTGAGCAGATGAGAAGGGTCTTCGCATGGGTGAGGAGCGGGTGGTGGAAAAGGAAACAGATCATATATAGGAGGCTTGCTCGTAGAAATACGTTTATCAAGTCTATGCCAGCTAGACGTACCCTATCAGAGAAAGGCGTTAATAATACGGAGAGAAAAAGTGAGTGAGTTACACATGAAAAAATGGCCAATATCGTTGGTCATTAAGGAAATGCAAATCAAAACCAGGAGGGACCACCTCACACTCATTAGGATGGCGACGGTCAAAAAGAAAATCAGAGGTGTTGGCGAGGATGTGGAGAAATGGGAGCCTTTGGGCACTGTTGATGGGGATGTAACATGCAACAGCCACTGTGGGAAACAGCACGGCTGTTCCCAAAATAATTAAATGTAGACTTACCATATGTGGAGCCCACACACTGGGATAATTGAAAATAATTGAAAGCAGGGTCCCAAAGACATATTTGTACACCCATGCTCAAAGCAGTGTTATTCACAATATCCAAGAGGTGGGTGCAACCCAAGTGTCCATCGACGCATGAGTGAATAAACAAAATGGGGACTGTCTTGTATACATACACACAGTAAAAAATTACTCACCAGCTGATGGTGAGTTGTCCCGAGCCTCACTGATGGCCCCCCGCTCCTCCATCCACACTGCTGACAAAGGAGTTTGGACTGCTCTCCCCCTGAGCCTCCTGGGGGTTCTTTGTAGAGCTGATAGGAACCGCACATTCTGGGACTTGTGGATGAGCTTGGGGTAGATGAAGGAGCAGGGCACTGTCTGATGTCCTGCCCCTAACAGGCCTATCTTCCCCCTTCCAGCCCCCAACCCAGTCAGAAGCCTAAAGGTAGAGGCTCAGACCACCAGTTCCATCGCCCTGAGAAGGGAGGTCCCCGAGGGCCCAGGCCCTCAGCTGTACCTCTAGGGGATCCAGTGGTCTAGGGAGAGCATCCCAGGTGATCCTCACAGCACCCCCAGACACCTGGATTGTGGTGGATGCACTTGAACCCCAACTTTGTGTGAATTCTTAGTGTGGGCTGAAAAGGACAGAGGGAGCAGCCCCAGGGAGACCCTCTGCATGTCTACAGGTGACAAATGACCCTCCCTAGGGATGACCCTACCGAAGAGAAAGAGAAAGGTCATTGCATTTGAGTCTCGAGGCTGCCATAGCAAAGGACCACCAACTGAGGGGCTTAAAGCAAGAGACACATGTTGTTTCACAGTTCTGGAGGCTGGAATTCCAAAATCGAGGTGCTGTCATGCTCTCTTTGGAGCCTCAAGAATCTTTTCTCACCTCTTCCAGCTTCTGGTGATTGCTGGCAATCTTTGGCATTCCTTGGTTTGAAGATGCATCACGCCAATCTCTGCCTCCAGCTTCCCATGATATTCTTCCTGTTTGTGTCCAAATTTCTCTCTCCTTCTAAGGACACCAGTCATTGGATTTAGGGCTTGTTCTACTCCATGTGAACTCATCTTCCCTTGAGTACATCCACGAAGACCCTGTCTTCAAACAAGGTCACATTCCCGGGCAGCAGGGGTTAGGATGTGGACATATCTTTCTGAGGGACACAATGCAACCCACAGCAGTCGCAGAGGTGAGGATTAGCCAAGATAACTCCCAGCTTCGAGGCAACAGTAGGAGCTGGTTAGTAAAGACAGTGCTCCAATCGAGCTCTGTGGGAGCCCACACTCCCATGGCCTTGTTGAGACAGATAGGCAGTGTCCACATTTGAGATGTGGTCACCCCTGAAGCTGACTCTAAGGAGGAGAAGAGGAAATGAGGTCCATGGAGCCTGGGGCTCCAAGATCAGGGATGTGGGGCCCCAGACTGACACCCCATCCTAGACTTCTAGCTTCCGGGCCCTATTTCTAGGGAACACCCTCCTTAGCAACCAGGTCTGTCCAGGTGTGGTGCAGGTACCTAGGGATGTGGAAATACTGACCCTGCTCCCTCTCTTCGTGCCCAATCTGGTGACAAACCTGGAGATTCAGGACGCAGCATGAGTTCTGTCACCCTGACCTGGACAGCTCCCCTGGGCCCAGACCACCCACCTGACACCTACTGGATCCAATGGTGGGAGGCAGGTTTCACCAGTGAGACCCTGAACATCTCAGGAACATGGGTCATGGAGGAGGGTCTGGGAAGTGGGGCCCTGTACCCCTTCACCATCTGGATGAGAAGGAGCAGAGCCAGCAGCAATACCCAAGTCTTTGATGTGCCCACAGGTGAGACTCATGCCTATTCCAGGGTTATAAGAAAGGGCTGGTCTGGGCCTCTGAGATCTTTCCTAGGAACTGGAGTGTTCTCAAAAGACGGAGCCCTGTTGTTAGGGAGTGTCTCTCCTTAGCAACGGGGGTGTGCAATCACCTCATTTTCCTGACCTACCTTTGAGAGTTAGAGCTTCAGCAGACAAGAAATACCCTGAAGTATCTGAGTCCAGGCGCCTGGGTGGCTCAGTTGGTTAAGCGACTGCCTTCGGCTCAGGTCATGATCTTGGAGTCCTGGGATCGAGTCCCGCATCGGGCTCCCAGCTCAGCAGGGAGCCTGCTTCTTCCTCTGACCCTCTCCCCTCTCATGCTGTTTCTCTCTCGCTCTCTAATAAATAAATAAATAAATAAATAAATAAATAAATAAATAAATAAATAAAAACTTAAAAAAAAAAAGTATCCGAGTCCAAGCTTCTGGTGTTCGGGCTCGGTTGGCTAGCTCTGTGTTTTGGCCTACCTCTCATGTCCTGGGTCTCCTGGGCTGGCAGGATGTGACAGGTAGGAGACCCAACATCATGGACACTGGAGGACAGGGACCTGGGAGGCTGAGACACTGTACCCCCTCGCCAAGTGTGGACGCCTACAGGTGCTCTGGGGCAGAGCGGGTGTTGAGTGGGGGGCATTTCCAACAATCCCTCCTCACTTGTCAGCTCCCAACAGGGTCACGGATCTGCACAAAGAAACTCAGACCAACAACTCAATCACCCTGGGGTGGAAGGCCCCCACAGACCCCCCTCTCAGACCCACACATACTGGATCCAGTGGGCCCCTGGGGGACATCCCCAGGGAAAGCAAGACCCCCGAGGACATCAGGCCAACTAGAGAGGCAGGCCCAATGAGACTTGCTATGAGGTGTAGACTCTGGAACCCGGGACCTCGTACAGCTTCAGTGTGTGGGAAGAGAGGAACAACGTGGCCAGTTCTGCACAGAGCCTTCTTGCATCCACAGGTGAGATGGGCCCCCTTCTACCTGGTGGGGGCTTAGGTCGGACCTGGGGGCAGTGGGAGGTGAGTGGACTCCAAATCCCATCAGGCCATGGGGTCATGACTTCATAAGCTGCAGTGATACAGAGCATCCAAGGGCTCATGGGAGTTGTAGTTTGAAGGGGTCTGTTGTTTGTCCATTTGGGGAGGACAGAATATGAGAGATGAAGACGGGTTTTGGTTTTGAGAAGGAAAGGATGGACTAGTTCTCAGAGATTTGGCGCCACGGGTGGGAAGTAGGGGTGGGTGGGGGGATGGACAGCCACCCTGTGTGGCTCCTACTGACTCCTCCCGTCCTGTCTACCCAGCCCCGAGCCCGGTCACCATCACCTCCTGCATCAGCACCTCTGGGGGCCACAGGGGCATCTTGACCCGGTCCTGCCCCTGGGGAGGCTACGAGGCCCTTGAGCTGCAGGTGGGTGGACAGCAGGATGCCCAGCACAGGTCCTCCTGTGGGAGGAGGGTGCCTGTGCCGGGTCTCTGGCCGGCCCAGTCCTACCCAGCCACCGTCACGACCATCTGGGATGGAATGAGGGCGCCGTCTGCCTCTGTGACCTGCCACACCGAGAACACAGGTGAGCAGAGCCCCACGGGGACGGAACTATGGGGGCCCCATCAGGCTTTGTTGGGAGGCAGTCTTGCTTACCCAAGGGGTCCTGTGTGTTTGTCTGTTTGCTTTGTTTTCTGCCTCCTTTAAAATAGCTTTATTGAGATATAATTCACCTATCATACAATGCACCCACGTAAAGTATACGACTAATGGCGCCAAAACATCCACAGTACCATGTCACCCCATTACCTTCACATAGAACATTGTCCTTACCCACCAAAGAAATGTCACCTCCTTAAGCCTTCACCCCCTAATTTTCCCACTTCCCCACCAACCTGGCCTAGGGAATCTCAAACTTACCTTCTGTCTCTATAGATTTGCCCATTTTGGACATTTCCTAAAAACACAATCAAACGATATGTGGTCTTCTGTGGCTGGCTTCTCTCACTTGGTATAACGTCTCTAAGGTCCATGGATGTTATAGGATGTGTCGGTGATCTGTTCCTTTCTTTTGTATGGAGAGACCACATTTTGTTTATCCATCTGTCTGTGAATGGATCAGTTGGGTGGTTTCCACATTTTTGGCCATTATGAGTAATGCTGCTATGAATGTTCATGTACATGATTCTGTACAGACACATGTCTTTATTTCTCTTGGGTATATATACTCAGGAGTGGCATTGTGGGATCAAATGGGCAACTCTGTGTTTATCCTTTGGAGCACTGCCAAAATTTTTTCCGAGGTGGCTACACTATTTTTCTGCTCATCAGTGGGGTATTTTGGAGATGTTTGAGCCTCATACTCAGGAAATCTCTGATCATATACCTTTGACTGTGGTCATAGTCTTTACTGGGCCCCCTCAGTCACTTCCTATGAATCAGGACCCCTTATTAGATTGGGTCTCTGATCTGGAGAGAGACAACGGGTTGGGGCAGTGATAAATGGATGCTACTTCCAACTGGGTTTCTCTGGATCCTACTGCTTGGGTGGGTCTCTTGCTTAGCAAGCAAGGTCCCTGGGGGACCCGCTCCATGAGGGGAATGGCCTCCCCACCAGGCTGTGTCAGACCCTACCAGAGCCTATTGACACGTCCTAGTCACTGAGACTGTTGGGAAGCTGCAGTCTAGGGCCACCACAGCTGATGGAGGCGGGCTGTGGGCTGGAGTCGGCCCCGAGACCAGGTGTCTAAGGACAGATCCTGGGAGATCTGTCTGTTAGAGCCTGGGACAAGATCTTTGGCACCACCATTGCAGGGGGAGCCCTTCTGCTAGCAAGCAAGACCTTTGAGAAGATAGGCCTCCATTCTGGGGAAAACCATCAATACCAGATAGTGGCTTCTCGACCTTGGCACTATTGCCTTTTGGGGACGGATCATTCTTTACTGTGGGGGCTGTCTTGTACATTGTAGGATGTGGAGCAGTACCCCTGGCCTCCACCTGCTCGATGCTAGTGTACCACCCCTCCAGGGGTGACAACCCCAGATATCTCCAGACATTGGTGATGTGCCCTACGGGGGCAAAATCGCCCACATTAAGAACCATTTGTGTAGGCCAAGAAGGGGCGGAGTCACTCTGGTAACCAGGCTACCTGAGCAAATGATGTCTTTGGACCAGGTTCCGAGGGAAGGTTGGGTGGGAGGTGGGGCTCTGTCCAGAGGCTTTCTCCTCTCCCTCTCTGCTCCCGCATCTGCCCTGTAGGCCCTCTGGTCACAGTCCAGGCAAGGACGGAAGTAGGAGAGAGAGGTCGCCAGTGGATGAGGCTGACTCTAACAGGTCCCCATGCCTCCTCCCCCAAGGGTCATTGCTGGAGCCATTGTTGGTGTCATTCTGTTTCTCATCCCGGTGGGTCTGCTGATTTTCTTCCTGAAGAAGAGATGGGACTCTGCATGGGGGGGACCACCCATGGGACCACCTGGAGGGCAGACCAGGGGGAACCTAAGGATCCCTGGTTCCAGCCTGACCCCTGGGTCTTCCATTGCAATGTCTTTTTTCCAGGTGTAAGAAAAGCCAGAGGGAACCAGCACCCAGGGCTCTGGTCTTCAGGTAAGCAGAAGGTGTTGGGGAGCATCTGGAAGAATCGCTGTCAGGTCAGATCAAGGGGTGTTTGCTGGTCACTGGATAGGTCAGAGGGTGGGCTCACTGAACGCCCCACACAATGCCCTCTGCCCCAAGGATCACAAGCCTTCCATGCTCCCCACAACCTGGGCCAGTGGCTTCGGAGTCAGTCCCAGTTCCAGCTCTGGGACTTTATGCATCCAACAACATATTCACTGAGCACCTGTTATGTGTCAGGCACTGTTCTAGGTGCAGAGGACACAGTGAATCAAACAAAAATTCCGGCCCTCATGGAGCTTACATTCGAGCACAAGCAGTCCTTAATAAACAAGGTCCTAGTGGTTGTGATGCTTACAACAGGCAATAGAGGAAGAGGTAGGGATAGAAAGAGTAAAATAATATTTTAGACTGGGTGTTAAAAATTAGAGAACATTATAGACAGGTGTCCAGGGAAACCCAGACTAAGAAGACGACTAAGAGGAAGTCATTTGTGCACAGACTCATGTGAATGTCTTGGGAAAGGGCATTCCAGGCAGAGGGACCAGCAAGAGCAAAGGCCCTGAGGCAGGGGCATACTTGTAGTGTTTTGAGAATGTTGGTATCTGTGAGACTGAGCGGAGTGGATGAAGAAGGTAGGGTAGGGAATGAGGTCGGAAGAGTATCAGGTGGGACCAGATCAGGTAGAGGCCTCGCAGATACAAGTAAGGAGTTTGAGTTTGTTCTGAGTTGGGAGTTTTTGGAGGGTTTGGAATAGACTCAGTGACCCAATCTCACCTATTTAAGAAGCAAAGGCAAGAAAGAATAGAGACACAGAGGAAGTGGTATGTAATAATCCAAACAAGAGACGATTGTTTGGGACCAGGAAATGGTTAGAGGTAGTCACATTCTAGATATGGTTTGAGTGTTTATTACACAACAGGTCTGGCTAAAGAATGGGCATGTGGTGGGAGTCAGAGGGGGCTCAAGGGTGAGCCCAAGGAATTCAGCCTGAGCAGCAGGAAGATTGGAATCACCATTGCTTGAGATGGAATGACTCTTGGGGGGCAGGTTTGGGCGAAAGTATCAGCAGCTCAGCTTGTGGACACATTACGTTTGGGATGCTTATGCGACATCCACGCAGAGATGCTTCCGATGGGGCAGCTGGATGAACAGTTCAAGAGAAGTGCTGTGCATATGTCTTCATGGCTCTGAGTCTTCTTTAGGTTGGGTCGAAAATAATCATCGAATCTCTGAGCCCACCTGCCCTCTACAGCATCTGCGACAAATCATGAATCCATGCATTCATTGGATTCCAAGCCTGGCCCTCTCTCTATGTTGAGCGCTTTGCCATCTGCAACTTCCATATCTGTGTCCGGATGTCCTCATGATAACCCCCTGGGATGTCAGGTGCAGGTTCCAGGAGGCGGGGGTGGGGGCACATCAACCCAAAGCTCAGGAGAGTGAGCAGGAGGAAGTAGTGATGGGATTTTGGAATCAGAGGTGTAGAGCTCGAAAGAGAAGCCACAGGAGTGGACCAAACCCCGTAAGAAGTGCATGCGTAGTGAGAAGACAGGCTTGAGGTGGACTCTCAGGAACGTCCACCTTGTCTTGTGTCTGCAGGAAGAGGGGCCCGTGGAGGAGACGGAGACGCAGTGGCCAGGGGCATGGTGGTGGGGCCAGTCGGGGAGGGGGTCCAGGAAGAAGGGAGGGGTGGTGGGTGGGGCTACATGCTGCTGAGCAGTCATGCCACGGACGGACTGAGAGGTGGCCTTTGGAATTGGAGGGAAGGAGGCAAATAAGATCCGGGGACTCTGGGAAAAGATGTCCTTCCCACACCAGGCCTTGGTGAAGTGCTTAGAAAAGCAGCAGAGAAAACCAGTCTGCGTGAGAAGTTTGAACATGCATAGGTGTTTGAACACGTTTTGTTGCTGTTTATGTGTGATAAAGCCAAAG
Source organism: Zalophus californianus (assembly GCF_009762305.2). Lineage (NCBI taxonomy): Eukaryota > Metazoa > Chordata > Mammalia > Carnivora > Otariidae > Zalophus > Zalophus californianus. Next base: position 57,201,321 of record NC_045611.1, on the reverse strand, counting down.
GTCGAGAGATGACCGCCACTGAAAACATAGTTCATTATACTCGCAGATCCCAAGAAAGGGGGACACAGTATAGCCCTCAGGGCAACATGGGGAAGCACCAGGCTCAGTCGGGAGGTTGGGGAGGTGGGGGAAATGTGGGCAAGACCCTCGATTATGGTTTCTGTGGGAAGGAATGGGCAACACCAGGCCAACAGGCTTAGTGGGAATCACTTCGGTGGGTATAGGGGCTGCCCCTGGGGGCTGAGGGCAGGTGCACAGTGGCCCAGAGCGTGAGACCCCCATGGGGGAGGTGGTATGTTGGGGGCGGAGGAGGGGTTTAACCACGGCTCAAGATGTGGGACACACTGGCCTCTAGCCGGTGCCTCAAAACTGGGTCAAGACAGTGTTCATAAAGCTGTCTTACAAGGAGAGGAGCAAGAAGGGGTTGGAGCTGGAGATCCATGAGTTAAAAGCCCTTTTTTCATATAGAAGAGAGATTATCAGCGTGTTTACCTGCTAAAGGCACAGAGGAGAGGGTGGAGATGCAGAATAGAAGGAGGAACTGATGCTGGAGAGGGTGGAAGGAATTGGAGCCCGGGGGAAGCAGAGTGGCCCTAAATGGGAGAAGCACCTTTTTTCCTTCTTATAATCAAAAAAACCTTAATTGTGGTCAAATACACATAGCATTGACCATCGTACCCATTTCTAGGTGTCCAATTCCGTGGCATTAAGTACATTCACGCTGTCGTGCGACCATCACCCCCGTCCATCCACAGAACTTTTCATCTCACAGAACTGAAACTCCGACCCCACCAAACGCCCTCTCCCCACCCCCCCACCCCCCAGCCCCTGGGTCCACCGTCTGTTTTCTGTCGCTATGAATCTGGCTGCTCTAGGAACCTCATCCAAGTGATTCATCAGTATTTGTCCTTCTGTGACTGGCTTCTCTCACTCGGCATAATGTTCTCCAGGTTCATCCATGGTGTAGCCTGTGTCAGAATATCCTTCCTTTTTTTTTTTTTTTTTTAAGATTTTATTTATTTATTTGAGAGAAAGCGTGAGAGAGCACAAGCAGGGGGAGCGGCAGGCAGAGGGGGAGGCAGACTCCCCCTGCTGAGCAGGGAGCCCGACGCAGGGCTCGATCCCAGGACCCCGGGATCATAACCAAAGCTGAAGGCAGACGCTTAACCAACTGAGCCACCCAGGCGCCCCCAGAGTGTCCTTCCTTTTAAAGGCAGGATAATATTCCATTGCACAGACCACATTTTGTTCATCCGTGTTCCACCGATGAACACAGTGACGAGGGAGTGAATGGTGGATGAAGGATGCTGGGCGCTGGACTGCTTGCTCCCACCTTTACTCTTTGAATAGTGCTGTTACGAACATGGGTGCACACTTGTCTCTTCGACACCCTGCTCTCCGCTCCGGAGTGGAACGGGTAAATCAGACACGCCGTTTTGATCCAGCAAGTCCCCTCCGGAGTATTTACGTGCAGGAAATGCGATCGCTATCTTGACAAGGTATGTGCGCCCCCACATTCACTGCAGCGTTATGTGTGATGGCCAAGGTTCGGAGACACCGAAGCAGCCACTGATGGGTGAGTACATCAGGAAAATGTGGTGTATATGTAATGGAGTATGATGCAGCCTTAAAATAAAATAAAAGAAAAGCTTTGAGGTTAAGCATTTTCCTACTCAGGGGTTCTCTAGGAAAAGTATGTCAAGTAATAGCACAAACTATATAGTACTCAAAATATCTGTATGGTCATATGTGGACTACAAGAAACTTCCATCTTTGTTTACAAAAAAAAGGAATATGCAATCCTTTTATAAAGCTGACAAAATGTATATTCATGACTCGTAAATAGCTTATAAATATTAAAAATGTAGTTGGTCAAATATTTTTTAAATATGTATATTTTATATATAGTGTGTAAAATAGTATGGTGGGCATATTTTCTGAAATACTGAAGATTAATCGAAAATGACATTAAATATGAACTATTAAAAAAAAAGGAAATCCTGACATTGGGGACACGGTGTGCCGATCTTGAGGACATGATACTAAGTGAGATAAGTCAGACAGAGAAAGAGA